>NC_091292.1:27363679-27596802 GCF_038502225.1 Cherax quadricarinatus | reverse complement strand
TCCAGTGAAGTGTTAATAACGGATAAGTAACTACTATAGTCATAAGATATGAAACGAGTGATGGTAGCATTGAGGTGCAAGGAATCACAGCATACATAAATTGAGCATACAACCGTTACCTCTACTAAACAGGAAATAATCTTTTCCTTAGAAGTGTAGGGGGAAGTTAGCGTAGGCCTAACTAAGTGAAGTGTGGCAGTGTGGGCAAGTCTGCCGGCTCACACCCACCCTGCACCCACCACCCACCCTACACCACCACCCACCCTGCACCCACCACCCACCCTGCACCCACCACCCACCCTGCACCCACCACCCACCCTGCACCCACCACCCACCCTGCACCCACCACCCACCCTACATCCACCACCCACCCTACACCCACCCTACACCACCACCCACATACTGCAAACTTGGTTCGTATAAATACATCTTGCATATTACTGGCACCAGCAAGAGAAAGGTAAAGTGGAAATCAGTTTTCTTCCGTGGCATACAGTGTAGTAGGATACAGACAGGATGTCAGTACAGCATATCTGTGGGACATGTAAAAAAATCCTTGGAAGGAAATCCAGAATCACATGCAACCTATGCTCTTCCAAACACCATATCTCTTGTACTAGACTAAACACAGCCTCAAAAAATGACCTCGAACTAGCAAGATGCTTCTGGTTGTGCAATAAAGATGTAGAACTTTGGGCATGTATCAGAAAGGTACTAAGGAGAGTAATACATGATAAAAATAATCAAGAAAACAAGGATGACCTCTTGGATAGTCTACCAAAAATATATAAAACATGGGAGCAAGAGATAGTGTATCAAAAAATGCAGAATGTCCATACCACAACAGATGACTCGAAACTATCTAGTCACCCACATGGTGCTAAGCCAGACCCATCCCCCAGTCATAGCACTAATACCCACAGTGCTGGTGCTGGCCCAGGCTCCCCCAGGCATAGCACCAATACCCACAGTGCTGGTGCTGGCCCAGACCCAGCCCCACCCCCCCAGCCCCAGTGCTGACCCAGACCCAGCCCCCAGCCTTACTGCCAGCCCAGACTCTCCTAGGGACACTACCCAAACCACCACAAAAACAGTAAATATACAACCATCATTGCACAAGACCGTGGCCCACAGTACAGATGTTGGAGAGGAGTCTCCTCCTTCCTCTACTGGGGAAAGTAGATGGAATCCAGGACGGGGTGGCCCTGGCTTGGATACTGGGGATTATAATGCAGTCCCAGAACCTGCAGAAATTGACAACACACCTCCCAACAATTCTCAACCAAAGGTGAATTTGTGCAAATATTATGCTTGGGGCATCTGTAAGCATGGAATAACAGGGAAAAAAAAATGGGACATGCAACTTTGACCATCCCAAAAAATGTAGCGACCTCCTGTCTAAAGGAGTGTGTCGTTCTTCCTGTACTTTCTTTTACCCAAAAATGTGCCACTCCTCGGTCCTCCAGAAGCAGTGTTACAACATCGAGTGCCCTGCATACCATCTAAAAGGGACCAGGAGGCACAGACCCCACAAGACAAACAATAGTAGCTACGACAACCCAACTCCAGGTGATTTTTTAGTGGCAGGAAACGAAAAAAGAAAATGGAAGGAAATAACAAAAATAGTCCACCACCTTGGAGCCTTGTTGGACTGGAGGCGCAGCCAGTGGCCACCCATGGCCCTCCAGAACAACAAACACAGAATACAACCTCGTTCATATTTGTTAATATACAGGGCCTTAAGCCATCCACCAACAACAAAATACCTTTTATCAGTGGACTTCTAGTGGAGTCTAATGCAATGTTTGCAGCCTTCACAGAGACTCACACAAAAGATCACTTTGACAGTGAAATATGGATAAGTGGTTACAACCTTTTTAGATGCGACAGAAAAAACAGGCAACAAGGGGGGGTTGGCCTGTATGTCAAAGAGTCCCTTATCTGCACGGAGTTGCTGAACACCACAAATGAGGTAGTTGAAGTTCTATCAATAAAGATCAAGAACCAAAACCTAGTCATTGTGGTTGTATACAAGCCACCAAATGCAACCTCCCAACAGTTCAAGGAACAGCTACTGAAAATCGATTACTGTTTGGAAAACCTTCCAGCTCCATCCCCAAACATCTTACTGCTTGGTGATTTCAACCTAAGGCATACAAAATGGAAGAATGTAGCAAATAATGTTATAGCTGAAACAATCCCCGGAGGTAGCGCAGATGAAAGGTCACACACACATGAGCTACTAAGTCTCTGCGAAAAACACACCTTAAGCCAGCAGATAGTGGAGCCAACAAGACTAGAAAACACACTTGACCTTATCTTCACAAATAATGAGGACCTGATAAGAGACATAAGAATATAAAAAACAACTAATTCCGATCACAATCTAATCGAAGTCCAGACGTACATGCATAGGGGTCCTGAACAGCAGAATGCATGTACCTGTGAAGGTGTCTTCACAAAATACAATTTCAACAACAAGAACATCAACTGGCACCAGGTAAACCATGTCCTAAACGAAACATGTTGGGAAGATGTCTTAAATGACATGGATCCAAACCAGTGCCTTGAAAGGATCAACTTCCTGGTAGCCGAAGCATGTTCTAGGCATATTCCCCTAAGAAAGAAGAAGAGCAGGAGTAAACTGGAGAGAAAAAGACGCTCCCTCTACAGAAGACGACGAAAAGTCACTGAGCTCCTCAGGAGTGCTAGAATATCTGATACACGAAAGGAGGCGCTGACCAGGGAAGTGGAAACTATCGAACTTAAGCTAAATGACTCTTACGGGAACCAGGAGAGGCAGGAGGAGCTTAAAGCTATTAGTGAAATTTTAAGAAATTCAAAATATTTCTTTTCATATGCCAAAAACAAGGCAAATACCACATCTAGTATCGGGCCCTTACTCAGACAGGATGGGACTTACACAGACGACAACAAGGAAATGAGTGAAATATTGAAATCCCAGTACGACTCTGTGTTTAGTGAACCACTAATCGGTCTGAGGATCGACGACCCAAATGATTTCTTCATGAATGAGCCTCAAAACTCCATAAATGTATGCCAGATTTCCGACATCACCCTAACTCCGATAGATTTCGAAAAAGCCATTGACAACATGCCTATGCACTCAGCCCCAGGCCCAGACTCGTGGAACTCTGTTTTCATTAAGAACTGCAAGAAACCCCTCTTGCGTGCCCTAAGTATACTATGGAGGAGGAGCTTGGACATGGGTGAAATTCCACAGTCACTTAAAACAACGGATATAGCCCCACTCCATAAAGGTGGCAGCAAAGCATTAGCTAAGAACTATAGACCAATAGCTCTGACGTCCCACATCATAAAAATCTTTGAAAGAGTGCTAAGAAGCAGGATTGCAAATCACCTGGATTCCCAAAATCTGCACAATCCAGGGCAACATGGGTTCAGGGCAGGTCGCTCCTGCCTCTCACAACTACTGGATCACTATGACATGGCCTTGGATGCACTGGAAGAAAATCAGAATGCAGATGTAATATACACAGACTTTGCAAAAGCATTTGACAAATGCGATCATGGCGTAATAGCCCATAAAATACGTGCTAAAGGAATAACTGGGAAAGTGGGGAGATGGATCTTCAACTTCCTAACAAATCGAACACAAAGAGTAGTGGTCAACAGAGTTAAATCGGAGGCTGCCATAGTGAAGAGCTCTGTTCCACAAGGCACAGTACTCGCCCCCATCTTATTCCTTATCCTCATATCAGACATAGACAGAGATATACACCACAGCACCGTATCATCCTTTGCGGATGATACTAGGATCTGCATGAGGCTGTCATCTGCTGAGGACGCGGTTAACCTCCAAGAAGATATAAACAAAGTTTTCCAGTGGGCAACGGTAAACAATATGATGTTCAATGAGGACAAATTCCAATTACTCCGTTATGGAAAACTGGAGGAGATAATAACTAGAACAGAGTATACTACTGACTCCGGCCATACAATAGAGCGGAAAAATAATGTAAGGGACCTGGGAGTAGTAATGTCTGAGGATCTCACTTTCAAGGATCACAACAGTGCCACGATCGCACGTGCAAAGAAAATGATAGGATGGATAATGAGAACTTTCAAAACGAGAGATGCCAAGCCCATGATGATCCTTTTCAAATCACTTGTTCTCTCTAGGCTGGAATACTGCTGTACATTAACATCTCCATTCAAAGCAGGTGAAATCGCAGATCTAGAGAGTGTACAGAGATCCTTTACTGCACGTATAAGTTCTGTCAAGCACCTTAACTACTGGGAACGCTTGGAAGCACTTGACTTGTACTCGTTGGAACGCAGGAGGGAGAGATATATCATAATCTACACTTGGAAAATCTTGGAAGGAATGGTCCCAAATCTGCACACAGAAATCACTCCCTACGAAAGTAAAAGACTGGGCAGGCGATGCAAAATGCCGCCAATAAAAAGTAGGGGCGCCATTGGTACACTAAGAGAAAACACCTTAAGTGTCCGGGGCCCAAAACTGTTCAACAGCCTCCCATCAAGCATTAGGGGAATTGCCAATAAACCCCTGGCTGCCTTCAAGAGAGAGCTGGACAGATACCTAAAGTCAGTGCCGGATCAGCCGGGCTGTGGCTCGTACGTCGGACTGCATGCGGCCAGCAGTAACAGCCTAGTTGATCAGGCCCTGATCCATCGGGAGGCCTGGTCATGGACCGGGCCGCGGGGGCGTTGATCCCCGGAATAACCTCCAGGAGGACGCGGATTCCAGTTAGTAACACTCGTATTCAAAGAGAACATAAGCACCTCCAAAGCAATACCATTAACCTGGACTGGGTCACCACGGATGCCATCCCTGGAACAATTAATAAGCAAGATAAGAACGTTCAAAACAAAACTCACCTGTACCCTCAGTTTACCGCGACAGCGAACACATTCTCTTTACTCCATCGATTACCTGGAAAAAAAATATATAAACCATATAAGAAACACTGGATGAAAGTTCAGAAGGTGAAGGAACCTAGTGGGTATAAAAAAAAAAAAGGGTAGGCGCGTGCGCGCACACACTATGCATGATCCGCCAGTCTTGAAAGAATGTGGATGTGGAAACAAAAATTACACAAGTTTAGTATTTTGGCGCAGTGTGCGAGCGAGACGCCCTACTGCCCTGGAGTACAGAACCTGTAAAGCCAGTTGATATGACTTATGAGCCTAGGGATTTCATGAGCTAGGAATCTATCCCTGTAAGCCCAACTAGCGAGTACAATTTAAATTATATTTTAGGTCAATGGATAAATATTTCTAAACATCTAAAACGTTTGCCCCCACACACTATATTACGTGATATTTGAGTCGAACCGTCCTTGATACAGTTCACAACGAATAAAATGCAAGGATCCATCATCCGTGACAAATTAAACACACTTAGCAGCATAAAACAGAAGTACTCATGATATCAAGTATAAAATGCTTCATGAGATCGACGGGTTAGATTTACGTTACTTGCTGGAATACTTTGTGAGTGCTGTACATTCTTAAGGTGCATAAATATATATAATGAGATATTCAGACTTAGAGTATGCGAAATATATGGCCTGCACATTCCCGAGGCTCAATGAGACATTTAACGCTAACACTTGAGCACTTGAGTGGTAAGTGGAACGCAAAAAGAGGTGGGAAAGGTGAAGTCCATATTCAGACGACTTAAGAGTGGGTATGATCGGAACCTGAAAGACATAAATCAGTGAAACCGGCTAATTAGAGTTTCGAGTAAGGACTATGAACTGTGCATCGATCTTGGTAAATAAAACCAAGCGAGTACTTGAACACGGAGGCAGTGATCCATATTACAATTGCAGAGAAAATGATGATGCTCTTCAAGGCACTTGTAAGTTCTAGATTTATAATACTGCACACTAAAAGCTCCAGCTAAGACAGGCGAAACTAGATGTGGATACTGTGTAAAGAACTTTCATTACCCATATAAATTCAGAAAATACCTAAATTATTGGGAACGCCTAAAATACCTTAAATTGTACACAGTCTGAAGTGCAAGCAATAAAGATAATTTACACACACAAGTGCAAAATATCCAATGAAAAACAAAGGAATATAAATTATACAGAGATAATTTGGTACTCATTAAGGTCCTAGGCTCTATAACAACGATTCTCCAAATATAAGTGCTATTATCAACCAGCTTCAAGACGGAACCTAAACTCTTCCAAACAATTCCTCATCAGCTGAGCTGTGGTGCCTACACATGGGACTGTCCGTGCCGTGACCACCAACAGTCAGGCAGTCACTTATCTGACCTTCATCGAGGGGACGATGACCCCTTTAACCATTACCAGGCAGAAACGGACAGATAACCACTCATAGCCCTAAGCAGAATAGCTCCAGAACTCATTTTCCCCTTGCCTACGAAGCACTACTATGTATAAAACTCACGACCTCCTGTTGTCATACAGGGAGTGCTGTATAGTGTCCTGTTCTTTCTTCTATTGACAATGCCATACACTAAGAAACTTACTGGCAAGCTTTCACGCGTGTGTTCAGATTTACGGGTACTAAAACATGTATGTAAATTATGGTCTTTACACACGCGAGAAGATTCAGCACAGTAATTTTTACTCTCTCTCTCTCTCTCTCTCTCCCTCCCTCACACACACACACACACACACACACACACACACACACACACACACACACACACACACACACACACACACACACACACACACACACACACACACACAAGGCCAGGCTTTTGCTTACAGTTCTGAAGCCAAACTCAAAGTGTGAGTCAGTGTCTTCATGTCAGCATAAGGAACTTCATAAAGCATTTCGTAACAACCATTGCGTCTATGAGACTTTGATCTTCCAACTGACACTAGACACGTTAATGAGTTATTCCAAACGCGTTTATCATCTTGAAACATCCGCAGTGCATTATTAACACTAGCCATCTCAAAATTATTTATATCACTTCTACTTAATAACAATCACTTTCAAATATTCTCACCACCTTGGTGGATCTTTTAAAAAGTTCCAAATATTTACTAACATCTCAAAATGAAAAGTACCACTTACAGCATTTTTAACACACAAACAATACCTGCAGAAACAAACAATACCTCTGCAAGTGTGCGTGACACTCAACATATCCACAGAGACACGTGCTACACATTCCTGGCACTCACAGTGCCAACTTGCTCGGCCCTCCCACTACCAACTCTATTTCTGCTCCGTCAAATACTTCGCTTTCCTTACCTACATACATGCCTATTCTCTCACTGGCTAAACATTCACAACATAAAAACCAGCGTTAAAACAGCTATAATATACGCAATACCAATTTGATTTATATATGAGCTCATCCGCACTTCGTTTAAGTTTTATCATCGACCACAATGTCCACCACCTACTTACCGTATCACCCACCTGTTTACTACAGATCATTGTCGTGCTACTGAAGACTCCCAACTTAGGCTGGCATATTTCATTTCCTCGTGTTTGTAACCCTTTTGTGGTTGAATATGACAGGTAAACATAGGATGCTATGGTTTCCACAATGCAATTATATCAAATAAAATAACAGAACTATGCTGCAGTACCCATTTTTTAAATTAAAATATATTAGTATCCCTATCACGACTCACGAAATCGTATTAACACGATTGCAAACAAACTACGGAACGGGTGGGGGTTGAACCCACTCACCATATGTGCTGGTAGCACACAATAGAAATACTGACGAAGGTTTAAGGCATAAATGTTCACAGAGTGTTCTACTAGTACATGTAGTTCCCATAGCTCCCCTGATCTCATCACTAATACTACCCACTAGCTTCATCACTCAGTACTATCCAATACGATTTCTCTCAAATATACAAAGACTAGTTTGAAAAATCAATATCATCAACAATGACAGCCAGCTCACCTACCACCTCTCCGTACGACCACTGTGTCACCACCACTAACTCCACCTGTCACTACATCCACTAACCTCCACCAACGCCACTTGCTTCATTAAGTACTTGTCTCAGGGTTACAGGGTGTGAGGGATGAAGCTGATCCACGCAGTCAGGGTGAGTTACAACACAATCTAAGCTTTCAACACAGCACGCACATACACTGATATGATCACATTATATTCATATTAATTTTATATAGTGGAAAGACGTAAACCCTTAGGGCCATATATTTCCTGGAGACTGGGGAGTAGTCAGACATCAATTGATCCAATGATGGGAAACGGAGCTCCAATTCTTGGATCAAGATCCCTACACCAGTAACACTGCACCTGCTGTCTTGATGGTGTTACACTCCCAGAGGAAGCACATATTACCTTTATAAACAAGCTGACACAAAAAAGGTGACATTTTTTATTATTAATTTGATCAATATCGAATTTAGTGGATATCGTCGTTACTAAACCACTTAATATAACTTATGGTGTACAATATTATCACAAACTCGGTGGACTTCTAAACTTGATACTCACCTTTTTATTATTATATTTATTATTATTAAAAATTTAAATTCTCAGGTTTACTTATACACGACCTCTAAGATAATTTTCTCAGAATGAGGGGGGAACGGCAGCTTTTTGAACGTAAATTTAAGAACTTTGTAAACATTACTTAGCATTGCTGATTTACTTAAAAATTAAGTACGCTCTCTGTCCTACGAGGTTGTAAACCTTAAGTAGTACTTTCTGAGGCAGCCTTCCTGTGATCACACCCATTACACGGTCGACATTCACGACTTCCCAGCGACCCGGACACCCGTGTAATGCAGTGTTCGTGTTATACCTTAGTATACCCCACGGTGGCAGTAAATCTTCCGGGGAGGCTACGGAGAAATAAGCCTAGAATTACGGGGTAATTACGGAGAAATGAGTATAGTATTAGGTATATGGTGGGACTCCGCCACGGATACTTACACTCTTGCTGATAAAATAAACAGCACAGACCTTTATTGCATGACGTGAAATTCTATTTTGAAAAAATATAATTCTTAAGTATGTTGATCACGCAAGACATCCAGGATGGGTGAGTGTCCTTATGTTTATATACCAAACATTCTTAGACCAGGAAGAAACTTATTACAATTAAAATAATACACTTCTTAAAATGTTCAACTAGACACATACGTGGAGAAATAACTGAACGGCAGGCGATGTGTGGAGATGTACCTTTGATACCTTGACGAGTTTCGACAGTTTCTACTCCCAGAGGGCAGCCCTGGGCCAGGCTTGTCTGGTGTTTGCTTATGTGGCTCAGAATATATACACTCAGCAGGAACCTCACTCCTTTTTTTTTATTTGAGAGATTAAAGTAGTCCTAATGCTAGCGTTCAGGTGACTTTCAGCCTTAATGATTCAAGTGTAGTTTATAGGGTCTATATACCTAACTAGCAACATATTGTTGTCCTTTATGTAACTGAAATAGACTACACTGAAAGGTACATAAACCTGAAAGGAGGGGCTTTATTTATCCGAATTCAAAACAATGAATGCCCACGCGATTTACTAAAAGAATAGAAGCCACTAATTAGTCTCACAACTGTTATAGCCTCAGCTCTCCTATAAACATTTAAAAAATTTCCTTCTTTCCGAGGATAAAACAAACTGTAGTTTAGGTGGTCCATTATAACGATAATAAACACGACACCGTGGTATGCCTTTGCACAATAATAAATGACGTAACTGTAGAAGCCATGATGGATCTACAAGACTGCTCTACCTGTACTCTAGACAGATGTAACCACTGATGTATCAGATGCATCACTGCCCTGGTAGCCTGGCTCTTTGGAGGATGACCCGATTAGCAAGGCCTGTTAGTGCTAGCAGAACGCAGTCCTATGAAGGCGCCCCAAGTCCGGCTGATGGGGAACTTACTTGAGGATCAAAGCACTGGATCAAGACATGGAATGAAACTACCGCCATACTCAAAACACCCACAAACAATACTACCACTATGTTAAAACTTGTTACAAGGTTTTCTCATTGAAAGTCTAGCACTATGCGCACCAGTCAGTTGATA
Source organism: Cherax quadricarinatus (assembly GCF_038502225.1). Taxonomy (NCBI): domain Eukaryota; kingdom Metazoa; phylum Arthropoda; class Malacostraca; order Decapoda; family Parastacidae; genus Cherax; species Cherax quadricarinatus. The sequence goes on along the minus strand of NC_091292.1, from coordinate 27,586,768 downwards.
TAACTCAGCCAGTTTCGCTAACTGTGCTGCAATACAAACAACTTATTCCATAACAGTAGTTTCAACAGGTGGAAGCCATCCACGGTGGCAAAGTGGTCATGGTATCGGAAAGGCAATCAAGTACACCCAGGTTAGACTCTCCACTAGTGTGTATATCTTCCAAATTGGGTAAAGCTGGTTTTCGTAGTATATCTTCCGCACCGCCTTGTCGTAAAATTCCAGCTAGTTCACAAACACCTCCCGAATGGAAAGATATGTTTAGCTAGCTTCCTGGGAAGACGTGCTTAGCTAGCTTCCTGGGAAGACGTGCTTAGCCAGCTTCCTGGGAAGACGTGCTTAGCCAGCTTCCTGGGAAGACGTGCTTAGCCAGCTTCCTGGGAAGACGTGCTTAGCCAGCTTCCTGGGAAGACGTGCTTAGCCAGCTTCCTGGGAAGACGTGCTTAGCCAGCTTCCTGGGAAGATATGTTTAGCCAGCTTCCTGGGAAGACGTGCTTAGCTAGCTTCCTGGGAAGACGTGCTTAGCCAGCTTCCTGGGAAGACGTGCTTAGCCAGCTTCCTGGGAAGATATGTTTAGCCAGCTTCCTGGGAAGACGTGCTTAGCTAGCTTCCTGGGAAGACGTGCTTAGCCAGCTTCCTGGGAAGACGTTCTTAGTCATCTTCATGGGGAGATGTGCTTTGCCAATTTCCTGGGAAGACATGCTTAGCTATTTCCCTGGGAAGCCGTGCTTAGTCTTCAAGAGAGAGCTGGACAGATACCTAAAGTCAGTGCCGGATCAGCCGGGCTGTGGCTCGTACGTTGGACTGCGTGCGGCCAGCAGTAACAGCCTAACTGATCAGGCCCTGATCCATCGGGAGGCCTGGTCATGGACCGGGCCGCGGGGGCGTTGATCCCCCGAATAACCTCCAGGTAGTCATCCCCCTGAGAGGACGTGCTTAGCCATCCCCTGGGAAGACGTGCTCAGCCATCCCCCTTGGAAGACGTGCTCAGCCATCCCCCGGGAAGACGTGCTCAGCCATCCCCCGGGAAGACGTGTTTAGCCATCCCCTGGGAAGACGTGCTCAGCCATCCTCCTGGGAAGACGTGCTCAGCCATCCCCCGGGAAGACGTGCTCAGCCATCCTCCTGGGAAGACGTGCTCAGCCATCCCCCTTGGAAGACGTGCTCAGCCATCCCCCGGGAAGACGTGCTCAGCCATCCCCCTGGGAAGACGTGCTCAGCCATCCCCCTGGGAAGACGTGCTCAGCCATCTCCCAGGGAAGACGTGCTCAGCCATCCCCCTGGGAAGACGTGCTCAGCCATCCCCCTGGGAAGACGTGCTCAGCTATCCCCTTGGGAAGACGTGCTCAGCCATCCCCCCTGGAAGACGTGCTCAGCCATCCCCCGGGAAGACGTGTTTAGCCATCCCCTGGGAAGACGTGCTCAGCCATCCCCCTGGGAAGACGTGCTCAGCCATCCCCCTTGGAAGACGTGCTCAGCCATCTCCCAGGGAAGACGTGCTCAGCCATCCCCCTGGGAAGACGTCCTCAGCCATCCCCCTGGGAAGACGTGCTCAGCCATCTCCCCGGGAAGACGTGCTCAGCCATCCCCCTGGGAAGACGTGCTCAGCCATCCCCCGGGAAGACGTGCTCAGCCATCCCCCGGGAAGACGTGCTCAGCCATCCCCCGGAAGACGTGCTCAGCCAACACCCGGGAAGACGTGCTCAGCCATCCCCCGGGAAGACGTGCTCAGCCATCTCCCCGGGAAGACGTGCTCAGCCATCCCCCTGGGAAGACGTGCTCAGCCATCCCCCGGGAAGACGTGCTCAGCCATCCCCCGGGAAGACGTGCTCAGCCATCCCCCGGAAGACGGGCTCAGCCATCCCCCTGGGAAGACGTGCTCAGCCATCCCCCTGGGAAGACGTGCTCAGCCATCCCCCTGGGAAGACGTGTTCAGCCATCCCCCGGGAAGACGTGCTCAGCCATCCCCCGGGAAGACGTGCTCAGCCATCCCCCGGAAGACGTGCTCAGCCATCCCCCGGGAAGACGTGCTCAGCCATCCCCCGGGAAGACGTGCTCAGCCATCCCCCGGGAAGACGTGCTCAGCCATCCCCCGGAAGACGTGCTCAGCCATCCCCCGGAAGACGTGCTCAGCCATCCCCCGGGAAGACGTGCTCAGCCATCCCCCGGGAAGACGTGCTCAGCCATCCCCCGGGAAGACGTGCTCAGCCATCTCCCAGGGAAGATAAGCCTTCCTACCTGTCTATAACAATAACAACATAAAAGATAGAGGTCTGCTCTCCAGCAATCACTCTGACCCTTCCTCTAAGTGAATTTTCACCATCCCAGAGGAAATGTGCATTAAAGAATAAACTTATTCCACCACAGACTAAGAAACAGAGGGGAAAGGAACAACATAGAAAACGGGAATCGTGGGAACTAAGGGAATAAAGAGCCGACGAAGGAGTGGGGAGAGTAAGGAGAAACTCCCGACGTTTTGTCCAGGCAAAGTTTTTGATTAGATCTGAACTGATGGGGAACACACAAAAAACAAGAGAGCCGCAACCACAACAAGGAGAGAGTCTGCAAGACAAAAGACTAAGAGGGGGAGAGAGAGAGAGAGAGAGAGAGAGAGAGAGAGAGAGAGAGAGGGTGGGGACAAACAGGCAAATAGTGCAACTTGTCTGGTTCCGTAAGAATCCGAATAAAACAACACCCCTGTACGGCAAGCACACCCAGTAACAACACTGACAAGAAGTGTGTCAAAATATGTCAGCGGCAACACCAGAACAGGAAATTCATCTGCTCCCTAAATCAATAAACACAGGAAAGACTCTGGGACCTAAAGGTCATCCTTGGAGTGCCACCTGGCTGAATGAACCCACTGACTTCACTCCACCCTCCTCTCATCAGCTGGGTTAAAATAGGTCTCTTAGTGGAGGCAAATGCAGTTGCAACTCACACACACACACACACACACACACACACACACACACACACACACACAGTTAACTACAGCAAGAAGTTGCTGAATAATGAACCTCCGTGGCACCTGTCATTGGGTGTTCAACCTCTCCATTATTTGGCACCAGTCACTTCATGTTGAGCCCTTCCATTATGTGGAATAAATCACCGGAGGCTTTACCTTTCCAATATGTGGCACTGGTCACTGGACGATTAGCCTGTCCACTATGTAGCGCCAGTCACTGCACATTGAACCTCTCCACAACGTAGCACCAGTCACTGCATGTTGAACCTCTCCACAACGTAGCACCAGTCACTGCACATTGAACCTCTCCACAACGTAGCACCAGTCACTGCACATTGAACCTCTCCACAACGTAGCACCAGTCACTGCATGTTGAACCTCTTCACAACGTAGCACCAGTCACTACATGTTGAACCTCTTCACAACGTAGCACCAGTCACTGCATGTTGAACCTCTCCACAACGTAGCACCAGTCACTGCATGTTGAACCTCTTCACAACGTAGCACCAGTCACTGCACGTTGAACCTCTCCACAACGTAGCACCAGTCACTGCACGTTGAACCTCTCCACAACGTAGCACCAGTCACTGCACGTTGAACCTCTCCACAACGTAGCACCAGTCACTGCACATTGAACCTCTCCACAACGTAGCACCAGTCACTGCACATTGAACCTCTCCACAACGTAGCACCAGTCACTGCATGTTGAACCTCTTCACAACGTAGCACCAGTCACTACATGTTGAACCTCTTCACAACGTAGCACCAGTCACTGCATGTTGAACCTCTCCACAACGTAGCACCAGTCACTGCATGTTGAACCTCTTCACAACGTAGCACCAGTCACTGCATGTTGAACCTCTCCACAACGTAGCACCAGTCACTGCACGTTGAACCTCTCCACAACGTAGCACCAGTCACTGCATGTTGAACCTCTCCACAACGTAGCACCAGTCACTGCATGTTGAGCCTCTCAACAACGTAGCACCAGTCACTGCATGTTGAGCCTCTCAACAACGTAGCACCAGTCACTGCATGTTGAACCTCTCAACAACGTAGCACCAGTCACTGCATGTTGAACCTCTCCACAACGTAGCACCAGTCACTGCATGTTGAGCCTCTCAACAACGTAGCACCAGTCACTACATATTGAACCTCTCCACAACGTAGCACCAGTCACTACATGTTGAGCCTCTCCACAACGTAGCACCAGTCACTACATGTTGAACCTCTCCACAACGTAGCACCAGTCACTACATGTTGAACCTCTCCACAACGTAGCACCAGTCACTACATGTTGAACCTCTCCACAACGTAGCACCAGTCACTACATGTTGAACCTCTCCACAACGTAGCACCAGTCACTACATATTGAACCTCTCCACAACGTAGCACCAGTCACTACATGTTGAACCTCTCCACAACGTAGCACCAGTCACTACATATTGAACCTCTCCACAACGTAGCACCAGTCACTACATATTGAACCTCTCCACAACGTAGCACCAGTCACTACATATTGAACCTCTCCACAACGTAGCACCAGTCACTACATATTGAACCTCTCCACAACGTAGCACCAGTCACTACATATTGAACCTCTCCACAACGTAGCACCAGTCACTACATATTGAACCTCTCCACAACGTAGCACCAGTCACTACATATTGAACCTCTCCACAACGTAGCACCAGTCACTACATATTGAACCTCTCCACAACGTAGCACCAGTCGAAATGCTGAACCTGGATGAATCAAATCTCAGCTGTGACATCACACTTAATATTTCTGATATCTCTGACCAGGTATAGCACCAGGGGCGAATGAATGGCCCCATGACCTTTGACCGGGCACTGCACCAAAGGCCTATAATCTGTGTTGCAAAAACACCGATCACCTAGTGTGGCAACAAGGCCTGATAAACACTATTAATCTACACTGACGCCTTAGTCGTTACTTGTAAGACCTGACTCTGAAGAGATGGTGCTCCTAAGAAGGTGGCCAGAGCGCTTCTAAATCAAGGCCAGCATACCATGTGGGTAGGTGGGTATATAGAAGGGGGTTCATTGGATGGATAGATGGAGTGAGTGAGTGAGTGAGTGAGTGAGTGAGTGAGTGAGTGAGTGAGTGTGTGTGTGTGTGTGTGTGTGTGTGTGTGTGTGTGTGTGTGTGTGTGTGTGTGTGTGTGTGTGTGTGTGTGTGTGTACTCACCTAATTGTGGCTGCACGGGTCGAGACTCAGCTGAGTGCTACTAGGTCCTCTCTCTCCCTGCTCCATGAGCATTATTATACCTCATCTTAAAGCTATGTATGGTTCCTGCCTCCACTACCTCACCTGCTAGGCTATTCCACTTCCTGACTACTCTATGACTGAAGAAGTACTTCTTAATATCCCTTTGACTCATCTGGGTCTTCAACTTCCAACTGTGACCTTGTTTCTGTATCTCCTCTCTGGAACATCCTGTCTGTGTCCACCTTGTCTATTCCACGCAATATTTTATATGTCGTTATCATGTCTCCCCTAACCCTCCTGTTCTCCAGTGTCGTCAGGCTGATTTCCCTTAACCTTTCTTCGTAGGACATTCCCCTTAGCACTGGAACTAACCTTGTCACAAACCTCTGCACTTTCTCTATTTTCTTGAAGTGCTTGATCAAGTGTGGGTTCTAAACAGGTGCTGCATACTCCAGTATGGGCCTTGTCAGTGGAACGCCTTCCAACTGAAAAAAAGAAATTAATGGAAAAATAAATAAATAAAGAAATGATTTAGGAAAAACAAGAAAAATGATTTTTGAGAATTTTACTTAAAATTTAAATATAATAAAAAAAATATGGCCTTCAGTTCTTGTAGTTGGGTAGGAGTAGGTATGGCCCTGGATAGTTCCTCTGATGTTATTTATGTAGGTTATCCTGGGCAGATGGTAATCCGATGTTCTGGAATCTCCTACCACTTGGATGGAGCACAAGTAGAATAGGTAAGGGCCGGTAGTTGTAGAATAATGTTAATAAGTATTATTAACATACGTCTTGCCCCTTTATCTGGCGTCTATCCTGGAAGACCACGCCAGGAACAGAGCTGACAAATAAGAGAAAATAAAACTGGTTACCCATAGTCATGATAATATAACATTTAAGAAAGAAAAAGAATGATAAATGCCAAAATCATTACTGGTAACCAGCAAACACTAGAAAAGAACAAACAGTAATACTCCTGGTAGATCACCCTACCTGATTAGGAGAAGAGTGGAGGCGAAGTGACTCTCCAAACTTCAGTCCACACCAGGTAAGGTCAATATTACCAAGAGTAGAAACTTTAACAAATCGGACACCAGGAACTAGTTTTGCCCCAGCCCGCCAGAGAGGGGGGGGTGAGTGCGCGCGCAACGTAACTCGCTAATGGTTCCTGGTTGCCCGAACAACCTTAACCCCACTTACACCTACTTTTCCCTCACAATACCCCCTTCCAAAACTTATGGACGGAGTCAATAAGTCAACGAACAGAGGGAAAAGCACTAAATACAACCTCGGCTCAGCCAATCTGAAAAGTGGTTTTCAGAGCCAGAAATATAAACGACTTTAAACTTATAGGGCTGAATAGCCAGAGCCCATCTCAAGAGTCTGCTATTTGACCCTTTAAAGTTTTCCAAGTACATCAGTGGCTTGTGATCTGTTTCAAGCACAAAGGGTTTACCGTATAGGTAGTATTTAAATCTACTTATACCCCATACTAAAGCATAACATTCTTTCTCCACAGTGGAATATCTTTCTTCTCTGGGCAGAAGCTTCTTACTGGCGAAAGATACTGGGAAAGGTGTCTCCTCATAATATTGAAGTAGTACAGCCCCGAGTCCAGAATGGGAGGCATCTGTTCGGAGACAAAATATTTTATTAATATCTGGTAATTTTAGGACAGGGGGGTTTGAAAATATCCTCTTAATTTCTTCGAAGCTTTGGTGGGCTTCCTCAGAACAACTAAGAGGTTCCTTGACACCCTTTTTCAAATAGTCTGTAAGAACTGAAGTTAAGCTACTTAGATTTGGTACAAAATTTCTATAGAAGTTTACAGATCCAAGGAAACTTCTTAATAACTTTTTGGTAGCAGGGAACGTACTTTCTAAAACAGCTTTGGTCTTATTAGGAAGTGGTGAGAAGTTGTTATCAGATATAATGAACCCAAGGTATTGTACCTTATGATAGCCAAGAAAGCACTTTTGTGGTTTAACTGTAAGGCCATGAGTTCTTAGTCTTTTCAAAACAAGCGCTAGTGTATTTAGATGGTCTTCCCAGACATTTGTCATGATATAAATATTATCAAAATACACTGATACATTCTTTAGATCAGAAAGAACTATTCTCATAAGCCTAATATACGTGGCACACGCGGTAACCAAGCCGAAAGGCATTGTGCGGTATTGCATTAGACCTCTATGAGTAGGGAAAGCAGTGTATGGTTTCGAGTCTGGGTGTAACGGCACTTGATGGTATGCTTGTGAGATGTCTAATTCCGAGAAGAATTTGCAGTCATGGAATTTATACAAGTCATGATCAATTACTGGCATGGGTTCTGCATCCCATTTAGTTATAGTATTTAAATAACGAAAATCTTGGGCAAGTCGGTAAGAATTATCGGGTTTCTTAACCATAACAACTGGTGAACAGAAAGCTGATTTCGAAGGTTCTATGATATTTAAGTTAAATAGTTTGTCCACCTCATTATCAAAAGTTTTCCGTAAGTGAACGGGAACAGGGTAGATTTTCCGCCTTACTGGTTCATGATCCGACAATTCAATCTTGTGTACAATAGTGGTGGTAAGTCCTGGTACCTCTGTGAATACGTCAGAAAATGAATTTACTAAGGCACTTACTTGAGACTTTTGTTTATTTGACAAGTCGTTGTTAATGTTGACATTTGACTTTGGTGAGGGATCATGCGTTAAGATATCCAGTAGTTCCTTCGATTCTGTAAAAGACTCGTCATCTATAATACAAACTCTACATTCGTACGAATCACCACTTGTATCCAAGCTGAAAGAAGAAGTATCTTCGTCAAAGGCATTTACGCAAAGATTAACTTCTCTTCTATGGTACCGTTTCAAAATATTGACGTGATACATTCTTTCTCTACCCTTGACATCCAAGATATAATCTACCTTATTGCAGACCTTCACTACTTTATACGGTCCGCGCCAGGTAATTAGCAATTTGTTGGATTTGTCAGGTAGGAGAACTAAAACTTCATCACCAACATTAAACGTACGCTTGGAGCTTTTATGGTCAAAATAGGTCTTGTACGTTTCCATAGACATCTCTAGGTTTTTACCGACCAAATCGGCGGTTTCTTCCAACCTTTCCCTTAGATCTAAAAGAAACTGATAGCTGTTTTGAACCTCAGGTTTGATATCTTTGGACCAAAGTTCATTCAAAATAGATAGTGGACCACGAGCTTGTCTCCCATAAAGCAATTCAAAAGGGGAATAACCAAGGGAATCACTTGGAATCTCGCGCATTGCGAAAAGAGCACATGGTAAAAATCTATGCCAGTCCGTTGGTTTAAGAATACATAGTTTTTTTAGTATTGACTTTAGGATGGCATGTTGTCGCTCCACTCTTCCGTTACACATCGGATGGTAAGGTGTAGTGAAAAGAGGTTTAACACCCACAAGTTGATAAACGTGTTCCATTAATTCTGAAGTGAATTGTGCCCCTTTGTCAGACAGAATTTCACGAGGTATACCTACACGTGAAAAAATAGAAAATAAGGCTTCTGCGACTTCTATGGACGTAATGGATTTTAAGGGTACCGCCTCTGGGAAGCTGGACGCGTAGTCAATCATAGTTAAAATATATTTATGACCTCCTGATGAGCGAGGTGTGATAGGACCAACTATATCTACTGCAACCCTTGCAAAAGGGACTGAGAAAATTGGCATCTTTACCATAGGAACTCTCCTAGTTCTACCCTTCTGCGTGGAAAGTTGACATACGTGACATGATCTGCAGTACTTATAGATGTCAGCGGACATGCTAGGCCAGAAATATAGGTCCTTGATTTTATTATAGGTCTTCCTATGTGAAAAATGGCCAGAGACTGGCAAGTCATGAGAAATCTTTAAAATGGTTTCACGGCAATCCTGCGGAATGACTAACAGGCTTCGACCAACGTCATTGGGTTTGTCCGCAGACACTATAGTCTTGTACAAAAGATCGTGTTTGAACTCAAACTTGTAAGAAAATTTCTTTCTCTGGGTCACCTTGCCATTTAAAGCTAACTTCCGAGATTCCTCTAAGGAAGGACAAGTCTTTTGAAGACCCTCTAAATCTATATGAGACAGCTCGATTGGCTTTCCTTTGGAAAGAACTAATGGGTGGATAGGTTTTACCTTAGACTGAGCTCTGGTAACGACGTTAATCGAGTCTAGTTGTATAGATTGTGCCACACGTAGTTTTCCACTGGCGTCTGCGTTGTCCAGTTCAAGTGACTGACTTACTAAAGGTGTTACCGGAGTTTTGTAACCATCAGCTCTCTGATTTAGGTTATCCAACTGAATCTCATCTGGAACTATCTGTGAAGAAACAGATATATTAGGTTCCAACCCTTCCTTGGAAACTCCAAATTCCAAACAGTCCTTCTCAGATGGGAAAGTAGTCCCTTGTATGTTCCCAACCAAAACAGAACATGAGGTTATCGGGGCAACTACGGCATCTACCCATCCTGAGAACCATTTGCACCTAACAAAACATCTGACTGTTGGAAAGGAATCGCTTCTTCCTAAATAGTCAGTTAATTTAGTGGACTTATAACGTGAAGAATCTAGGTTAGGGAAAAGCTTACTCGAGATAACAATACAGGAACATCCTGTGTCTCTAAGAATGGTTGATACATTCATACCATTGACTGTACCTTCACTAAAAGGTGCGTTTATGTTTGATTCAGTGAAACATTTACCGACATTTTCACCTTTTTTTCTAGGACAGTCGGGCCGTCTATGACCCCACTCATTACAGTTGAAACATTTTACTGTGAAGGCCGTGGAATTCTTAGGTACGGAGGGTTTGGATCCCTCAGATTGCTTAGGCACAACAGGCTTATATCTGCTACGCTCTTTAGGGTAGTTATTATGAGCGCACGCATATATATCAGCAGCTTGTGCCATTTCTGCAGCCGTATGAACGTTTCGTTCTTTAATGAATATTCGTAAGTCAGAGTTTACAGAAGAAAGGAATTGATCTCTTACCATCAGGTCTCGTAAAGATTCGAAATCGTGGTCAACCTCAGCACTATCAATCCACGAATCAAATAATCTGAAAAGTGTTGTTAAGAATTGCATGTAATTTTGATGAGGAGTTATTTTTATGTGTCTAAACTCCGACCTGTAATGATGAGTAGTTTTTTTGAAAGCCTGTAGTATAGCTTTCTTCAGCAGGCTATAACTAGAAATAACATCAGAGGGTAGAGTGGAATAGACGTTTAATGCTGAACCTGACAGTAGTAAGCCAAGCCTAGTAGCCCAAGAATCTACTGGCCAGTCACAGAGAGTAGCAGTACTCTCGAATCTAGTAATATATGCCGCTATGTCATCTTGTTCCGAGAAAGGTGGTATTTGTGGCATCCTAATATTAGGTTCTTGGGAAGGGTATTCTAAAACCCCTTCATCTATTTTCTGCTTAGATAGTTCTATCTTCTTGGCTTCTAATTCCAACCTTGATTGTTCTAACTCAATTTCCTTCATTTTGAAGGCTACCTCTCTTGCCTGAACTCTATCTTCTCTAGCTATCCTTTCCTGTTCGATTTTATCTTCCCGAGCTAGTCTTTCCTGTTCCTCTTTCTTTTCTTGAGCTAGTCTTTTTTCTTCCCGAGCTAGTCTCTCCTGTTCCTTTTTCTCTTCTCGAGCTAGTCTTTCCTGTTCCTTTTTCTCCTCTCGAGCTAGTCTTTCCTGTTCTTTTTTCTCTTCAATAGCCATTTTAGCAGTAATGTAACTATCAAGGCTTTGTCCAGTAAATCCCATTTCCTTTCCAGCTTTCAACCAGAAATCTAAAGAATCCATCTTGTAAAAAGAAATATTAAGCACCCAACTTCAACTGACAATTAAAATTAACAGTAACGTCTGTTACAAAAGAGGGACACAGTCCGCACACTTTAAACTTCCCAAAGTAGAAAATGAAATAAATATTTCTCCCTGGAAGAATACACTTGTGGGCTCAATAGCCTTCACTAAGCAAAATACACACGGTTCACACAGGAGGGGTTATTATCAAAGTTCCCCAGGTCCAACAAATAGGTAAACTTCTAAACCGAACCCTAGAACCAAACAACGGTAAGTCAACCAGACTACCAGTAATGACTTGACACCTCAACTAACTCACCCTTTTCTATCTTAAATGTTATACTCACAACCAGTTGAACCATCAGGACGATGTTGCTTCGAGAGTCGGATCCTGGCAAGGTCGCCATTGTCAGTGGAACGCCTTCCAACTGAAAAAAAGAAATTAATGGAAAAATAAATAAATAAAGAAATGATTTAGGAAAAACAAGAAAAATGATTTTTGAGAATTTTACTTAAAATTTAAATATAATAAAAAAAATATGGCCTTCAGTTCTTGTAGTTGGGTAGGAGTAGGTATGGCCCTGGATAGTTCCTCTGATGTTATTTATGTAGGTTATCCTGGGCAGATGGTAATCCGATGTTCTGGAATCTCCTACCACTTGGATGGAGCACAAGTAGAATAGGTAAGGGCCGGTAGTTGTAGAATAATGTTAATAAGTATTATTAACATACGTCTTGCCCCTTTATCTGGCGTCTATCCTGGAAGACCACGCCAGGAACAGAGCTGACAAATAAGAGAAAATAAAACTGGTTACCCATAGTCATGATAATATAACATTTAAGAAAGAAAAAGAATGATAAATGCCAAAATCATTACTGGTAACCAGCAAACACTAGAAAAGAACAAACAGTAATACTCCTGGTAGATCACCCTACCTGATTAGGAGAAGAGTGGAGGCGAAGTGACTCTCCAAACTTCAGTCCACACCAGGTAAGGTCAATATTACCAAGAGTAGAAACTTTAACAAATCGGACACCAGGAACTAGTTTTGCCCCAGCCCGCCAGAGAGGGGGGGGTGAGTGCGCGCGCAACGTAACTCGCTAATGGTTCCTGGTTGCCCGAACAACCTTAACCCCACTTACACCTACTTTTCCCTCACAGGCCTGACGTACACGGTGTACAGTGTCTTGAACGATTCCTTACTAAGGTATCGGAACGCTGTTTAGAGGTTTGCCAAGTGCCCATATTCAGTTACCTGGTTGACGTATGCTTCCGGAGACGTGCTCGGTGTTATACTCACCCCAAGATCTTTCTCCTTGAGCGAAGTTTGCAGTCTTTGGCCACCTAGCCTATACTCCGTCTGCGATCTTCTTTGCCCTTCCCAGATCTTCATGACTTTGCATTTGACGGGGTTAAATTCGAGAAGCCAGTTGCTGGACCAGGTGTCCAGTCTGTCCAGGCCTCTTTGAAGTCCTGCCTGATCCTCATCTGATTTAATTCTCCTCATTAACTTCACATCATCTGCGAACAGGGACACTTCTAAATCTAACCCTTCCATCATGTCATTCACATATACCAAAAATAGCACTGGTCCTAGAACCGACCCCTGTGGGACCCCGCTCGTCACAGGTGCCCACTGTGATACCTCATCACGTACCATGACTCGTTGTTGTCTCCCTGTCAGGTATTCTCTGATCCACTGCAGTGCCCTTCCTCTTATACTCGCCTGCTCCTCTAGCCTCTGCACTAATCTCTTGTGAGGAACTGTGTCAAAGTCCTACTTGCAGTCCAAGATGCAATCAACCCACCCCTCTCTCTCGTGTCTTACTTCTGTTACTTTATCATAAAACTCCAGGAGGTTTGTGACACAGAATTTGCCTTCCATAAATCCCTGCTGGTTGGCGTTTATACTCTTGTTCCGTTCCAGGTGCCACACCACTCTCCTCTTGATAATCTTCTCCATGGCTTTGCATACTATACACGTCAATGACACTGGTCTATAGTTTAGTGCCTCTTTTCCGTCTCCTTTTTTAAAAATAGGAACTACATTTGCCGTCTTCCATACCTCAGGTAGTTGCCCAGTTTCAAGGGATATGTTGAAGATTGGTTCGTGGCACACAGCATTTCTGCTCCCTCTCTAAGGATCCACGGGGAGATGTTGTCCAGTCCCATTGCCTTTGAGGTATCAAGGTCCTTTAGCAGCTTCTTCACCTCCTCCTCATTTGTATATATGTCATCCAACACTTTTTGGTATATTCCTTGCTGGTGTTTCCCTCTGTTCTGTCCTCCCACAGGCCTTCCTGTCTTCACTGTAAATACTTCCTTAAATCCCATGTTGAGCTCCTCACATACCTCTAGAAAGTCTAGATCGTTCCTTGTAAGTTCCTCACCTTCTTTCCTCAGCCTGATCGCCTGGTCTTTGACTGTTGTCTTCCTCCTAATGTGGCTATACAGCAGTTTCGGGTCAGACTTGACCTTCGATGTGTGTGTGTGTGTGTGTGTGTGTGTGTGTGTGTGTGTGTGTGTGTGTGTGTGTGTGTGTGTGTGTGTGTGTGTGTGTGTGTGTGTGTGTGTCTGTGTGTGTGTCTGTGTGTGTGTCTGTGTGTGTGTCTGTGTGTCTGTGTGTCTGTGTGTCTGTGTGTCTGTGTCTGTGTGTCTGTGTGTGTGTGTCTGTGTGTGTGTGTCTGTGTGTGTGTGTGTACTCACCTATTTGTACTCACCTATTTGTGGTTGCAGGGGTCGAGTCATAGCTCCTGGCCCCGCCTCTTCACTGACTGCTACTAGGTCCTCTCTCTCCCTGCTCCATGAGCTTTATCATACCTCGCCTTAAAACTATGTATGGTTCCCGCCTCCACTACTTCACTTTCTAGGGTATTCCACGGCTTGACTACTCTATGACTGAAGAAATACTTCCTAACATCCCTTTGATTCATCTGAGTCTTCAACTTCCAATTGTGACCTCTTGTGTCTGTGTCCCATCTCTGGAACATCCCGTCTTTGTCCACCTCGTCTATTCCGCGCAGTATTTTATATGTCGTTATCATGTCTCCCCTGACCCTCCTGTCCTCCAGTGTCGTCAGGCCGATTTCCCTCAACCTTTCTTCGTAGGACAATCCCCGTAGCTCTGGCACTAGTCTTGTTGCAAACCTTTGCACTTTCTCTAATTTCTTGACGTGCTTGACTAGGTGTGGATTCCAAACTGGTGCTGCATACTCCAGTATGGGCCTGACGTGTGTGTGTGTGTGTGTGTGTGTGTGTACACACCCTTCTCATTCCCTCATGACAAAGTTGCATGCACTAGAACACTCCGCCTTAAGACTGCACTGCCCCTGAGTGACTACCTGTTGATAGTCTTGGGTACACTACACCCTACGACCAGGTCTTTCAGTTGCTGGTCTGATCAGTCAACACTGTGCAAGCAGCAAACAAATCGTCTGATCATGAGTGGTTTAAAGGAACCCTGGAGTCTACCTGGAGAGTGATTCAAGGGTCCACACCCTCGCGACCAGGTCCCAGACCAGGCCTCCCGGATGACCGATCAGCCAGGCTGTTTGTGTCAGGCGTGTGAAGTCTAACATAAGCACCACAGCCTGGCTCATCAGTCAGTAACTTGAGAAACTTATCCAGCTCCTCCTTACTGATTATCTTGGAGTTTATATTCTCACGGTAGGTCGGAGTTAAGGGAAATCTAAAGGTGCCAGTAATGGAATGTCTACTTACCCTTGATTTACATGCCTAGAAAGCGACGGTACTCTAACCTTTACTTGTATATCAAAAACTAATGTACTCATTGCTCTGATGAATATCATACTTGGTTATAAGTTTACAGAATGCCGTGTTTTGGACTGCTAGTTACAGACATGCTGCTTAGGTTGTTCGACTGATGTGCGCCTCATGGAATGTGCTCGACTGTGTACTCATCGCCAAGTACTTTTTTGTGTCGAACCCTCTTGCAGTTTCTGCAGCCTATTTGACACCCTAAAATTACACTCCGACTCCGGCCACCATTATCTTCCAGTTTCCATAACCCGGCACTTCCTGGTAAGCTGTAGTTAGCCAACTGTCTGATCATCTCTGTAATTTCTAGAGGCTATACAGTATTTTGTCATCCTTTGTTATCTCTTGTCCTTTATCTCTCAGTTTTATATCAACCGTGAGCACCGTATCATCCTTTGCAGATGATACTAGAATCTGTATGAGGGCGGCATCCATGCAGGACACAGCAAATCTCCAAGTTGATATAAACAAGTCTTCCAGTGAGCTCATGACAACATGATGGTCAATGAGGACGATTTTCAGTTACTCCTTTATGGAAAAAATGAGCAAATAAAGATATGAACGGAACATAAAACAAATTCGTATCACCTAACTGATCGTAATGGTAATGTTAGAGACCTTGGAGTGATCATGTCATATGATCTCACTTTCAAGAATCAAAACAGTGTCACCATCACAACCATAAGAAAGATGAGTCTGGATAACTAGAACTCTCAAAACAAGGGATGCCAAACCAATGATGATGTTCTAAGTCCCTTGTTCTCTCTCGGCTGGAGTACTGCTGTACTCTAACAGCTCTGTTCAAGGCGGGAAAAATTTCAGACCTGGAGAATGTGCAGAAAACGTTCACTACGTGCATACATTCAGTAAAGCACCTAAATTCCTGGGAACGTTTGAAATCCACTGATCTGTTCTCCTTGGAGTGTACGAGAGATACATAATCTACATTTGAAAAATTCTAGAAGGACTGATCCTAAATCTGCTTACTCAAATTGTTTCCCATGGCTTGGTAGACGGTGTGTAATACCCCACTGAAAAGCAGAAGTGCAATGAGTACCTGAGGTGAAACTCAGTAAGTGTGAAGGAGCCAAGACTTCTTAATATCCTCGCTTCTTACATAAGGGAGATTACAACAGATCCCTGGTTGTTTTCAAGAAAGAACTGAACAAGTTTCTCAAGTCAGTGTCTGATCATCCGGGCTGTGGTGCGTATGCTGAACTCCATGCGGCTAGCACCAACAGCTTGGTTGATCATGTTATCCACCAGCAAGCCTGGTCTGGGACTAGCCTGAGAGGACGATGACCTCAAAACATTCTCCACCTACCTTTGATATACCTCTGATGAGTTTCGAGTGTTTTTCAACCCCTCTGGTGCTTGCCTGATAAACCAGGCTGCTGCTTCTGGCGGTCCGATCGCCCACATATCCATCACAGCCTGGTTGATCCGGCACTTGGTGGAGATACTCGTCCAGTTTTCTCTTTAATTCTTCTATACTTGTTCCAGCAGTGTTTCTGATATCTTCTTGTAAGATGTTCAATAGTCTGGGGCCACAGATATTTTTCTATAATGTTGTCTCATGTGTCCACGGTGCCCCTGTTTTTCACTGGGTTTATTTTGCACTTCCTCCTGTATCTCTCACTATAATATTATGGCAGTGTGCAGATTTGGGACTAAGTCCTCAATTATTTTCCACATATATATTATGTCTATCTCTCCTCCACTCCAGTGAGTACATATTTAAGACTCTGAGACGTTCCCAGTAATTTATTACATGTATGCGAACCGTAAACGATCTCTATCTGTTGCAGCTTTGATACTTCTGCCATGAATTTGGCCGTCAACACCGAGAAATATTCTAAAAAGAAAGAACACAAACAATTTGAATAGTGTCACCAATGGCATTATTTTTCTTGTTTTGAAAGTTCTCGTATCTATCCCGTCAACTTCTGGTTGTCGTTACATTTGTCATTTTGTGTTCTATTAAAGAAAGGTAGCCGACATAATTACTCTCTGGTCTTTCATGTGTTCCTTTCAGTTTGATGATCCTGTGGGGTTTTGCATGGTGGTCCTTTTGAGTTCTTCATTCTTTTCATATCTAAGCAGCTGGAACTTATCACCACTGAACGTCATTTCATTCTTCACTGCCCACTAGAAAACTATGATTATACCTTCCTGCAATTTTTCAGTTCTTCTTTCGGTGATTTTCATGTTTATTTTGAAGATTCCAGGTTGGCAGGTACGAACCCACTGGACTCTTCTGGTAGTAACGGTCATATACATTTTTTTTATAATTAAAGAACGTCATCAAACACGGGATACAAAAAAAATAAAACCTGTTGATTGTACCTCCACAAGCATACCAGAGAAACACAACATATTCTTGAATTAGATTTCTGGACAAGGTTGCATTTATTGCGATAAACTCTGGAAGCACTGACCCCTGGCACGCCGTCAACCAGTCAACCTTCCACGACAGTGTATTTACGAGGAAAAATCCCCCAGGCTTTTCCCAAGCGATGATAAATTCTAGCGTGCCAAGAATAGTCAAGCGGATGTCTGGCGGGTAACAACATACGTAGAAGTGCGCCTGGGAGCTGCCCACAACTATGGTAACATTTGTAATAGTAAGAATACCAAAGTGGTTACTAAAATGATTAATTTGACTACTCACATAAAAATTAAAACCGAATAAAAGGAAAGGAACTGTAAGAGAAAGTTCATGGTTCGACCAGTGCTGAAATTAGGCCAAAGAGTATAAGTTTATGGAATACAGAGAAAGAACATAAGAACATAAGAACATAAGAACGAAGGAACACTGCAGAAGGCCTACTGGCCCATGCGAGGCAGGTCCAAGTCTCCTACCGGCTTAAGCCAATGCACCCAACCTAGTCAGGTCAGGTCACATTGACTTAAGGGAGGAACACGGCAACCGACCTGTTAGCACAAGCTATCAGGTCTAACTCACACCCACCCACATCTACTCATGTATTTATCCAACCTATTTTTAAAGCTACACAACGTTCTGGCCTCTATAACGGTACTTGGGAGTTTGTTCCACTCATCCACAACTCTATTACCAAACCAGTACTTTCCTATATCCTTCCTGAATCTGAATTTTTCCAACTTAAAACCATTGCTGCGAGTCCTGTCTAGGCTAGATATTTTCAGCACACTATTTACATCCCCTTTATTTATTCCTGTCTTCCACTTATACACCTCAATCATATCCCCCCTAATTCTACGTCTTTCTAGAGAGTGCAGTTTCAGGGCCCTTAGTCTATCCTCATAGGGAAGGTTTCTGATACATGGGATCATCTTTGTCATCCTCCTTTGTACATTTTCCAGAGAATTTATATCCATTCTGTAATACGGTGACCAAAACTGTGCAGCATAATCTAAATGAGGCCTAACCAAGGATGTATAGAGTTGAAGAACAACCTGAGGACTCCTATTATTTATGCTTCTTGATATGAAGCCAAGGATTCTATTAGCTTTATTGCGAACACTTATGCACTGTTGTCTTGGTTTCAGATTACTGCTAACCAGAACTCCTAAATCTTTTTCGCAATCCGTAATATTAAGATCTACATTATTTAGTTTATATGTGGCATGGTTATTGTCCTGTCCAACATTTAGAACTTTGCATTTGTCTATATTAAACTGCATCTGCCACTTCTCCGACCACTGCATCAGTCTATTCAAATCTTCCTGGAGTGCTCGAATGTCCTCGTCAGAATGAATTCGACGGCCTATTTTGGTGTCATCGGCAAACTTGCCGATGTCGCTCTTTATGCCCTCATCTATGTCGTTTATGTAGATTATGAACAGCAGGGGGCCCAACACTGACCCCTGTGGAACACCGCTCGTGACGCTTCCCCACTCTGATTTCTCCCCATTTATGCAAACTCTCTGCTGCCTATTTGTCAACCATGCCTCTATCCAGGAAAAAATTTCTCCTCCTATTCCATGTGCTTTAATTTTCCTCAATAGTCTCTGATGTGGGACCCTGTCAAAAGCCTTACTGAAGTCCATATACACAATATCATATTCATTACCATGATCTACCTCCTCAAATACCTTAGTGAAAAAAGTTAATAAATTCGTAAGGCAGGAACGCCCCTTTGTAAAACCATGCTGAGATTCGTTGATTAATTTATGCTTTTCAAGGTGGCTACGAACTGCCTCGGCAATTATTGATTCCATAAATTTTCCCACTATGGAGGTTAGGCTTATTGGTCTATAGTTCGAAGCTAAGGACCTGTCACCTGTTTTGAAAATAGGTATCACATTTGCCATTTTCCACTTATCTGGCACCATGCCAGTTTGTAGTGATATGTTGAAAAGATTAGCCAAAGGTGTGCTAAGCTCCTCTTTACATTCCTTTAGAACCCTTGCATACAGTTCATCAGGGCCTGGGGATTTGTTAGGTTTTAATTTATCTATTTGCCTAAGGACCATGTCACTTGTGACCCTAATAGTGCACAGTTTATTATCGTCCTGTTCTACATAATTTATCATTACTGGAATATCGCTGGTATCCTCCTGTGTAAAAACTGAGAGGAAGTATGTGTTAAAAATTCTACACATTTCCTTATCACTGTCAGTGAGCTGACCCGAGGAACTTTTGAGTGGGCCTATCTTGTCCCTGATCTTACTTCTGTATACCTGAAAGAATCCTTTTGGGTTAGTCTTCAATTCTCTTGCAACTTTAACCTCATAATCTCTTTTTGCTTTTCTAATTCCCTTTTTTATTTCTCTCTTTAACTGAATATATCGATTTCTTAATTGCCCCTCTCCTCTTTTGATTTGCCTATATATGCCTCTCTTTTGACCAATCAGATATTTTAATCTATTGTTCATCCATTTAGGATCATTTTTGTTTGATCTGATTTCCCTATTTGGAACATAATTTGACTGAGCAGCTAGAACTATGCCATGGAAAGCATCATATAAGCAACCATCACCACCTACCTGACCTTTAGTCAGGTCATTCCAGTTCAGCCCACCTAAGTAATTTTTCAGTCCTATGAAATCAGCCAAGCGAAAGTCAGGGACGGAGACTTGATTGCCATTATTAGGGGAATTCCATGATATGTTAAAACTGAGTGATTTGTGGTCACTCTCCCCAAGCTCATCATTAACCTCAAGATTATTAATTAGTGTTTCCCTACTGGCAAGAACCAAGTCAAGGAGGTTATTTCCCCTAGTTGGCTCTGTCACAAACTGTTTTAAAAAACAATCCTGGATCGTATCAAGAAAGTCACCCGACTCTAAATTTCCTGTCAAATTGCTCCAGTCAATCTGTCTATAGTTGAAATCTCCCATTAGCACAACATTTTCGTATGTAGATGCCTTACGAATTTCGTCCCATAGAAGTTTACTGCACTCCCTATCAAGATTTGGGGCCCTGTAAATCACACCCAAAATTAGTTTTTCTCGGCCCTCGAGAAGCTGTAACCAAACAGATTCAGTGGCTGACGCTTCTAATTTAATATCTTGTCTAACACAACAATTTAAATTGTCTCTGACATACATCGCTACTCCACCACCTTTCCTGTTGACCCTGTCAGTGTGGAATAATTTATAGCCTTGTATGTGACATTCAGAGGGCATCTCTCTATCTTTCAGATTGAGCCAGGTCTCTGTTATAGCAATAATATCTATGTTTCCTGCACTTGCAATTAATCTTAGCTCATCTATCTTATTTCTAACACTCCTGCTATTAGTATAGTAAACCTTAAGGGAGCTAGTCCCTTGCTGCCCTCTGCTGTCCCCCTTTGTTTGCTGACCTGTTCTATTGTCTTTATTTATAACTTCATGCTGAATGCCTTTTATACATTTACTGTTTCCAACCCTAGTGTTGCAACCTGCTTGTTTCCCACACACACCCATACCTCTATCTTCCATCAGTTTAAAATCATAGGCATTTCACCAATGGCCTTCTCAATCGAGTCTGCAAGTGCTACCACCCCTGCCCCAGAGAGATGTACCCCATCCCTTGCATACATATCATGTTTGCCATAAAAGTTGTTCCAGTTGTCAATGAATGGGATTGCAAGTTCCTTGCAGTATCTGTCTAGCCAGCAATTTACACCAATTGCCCTAGACAACCATTCATTTCCTACTCCCCTTCTAGGCAAGATGCTACATATGATTGGGATCCCTCCCTTAGACTTAATGAAATCTATAGCTGACCTGTACTTATCTAGCAGCTCTTCTCTCCTACCCTTCCCAATATCATTTCCACCAGCACTGAGACAGATAATGGGCTTGTTCCCATTACCTGACATGATATTATCCAGCCTGTTGACAATGTCCCCAACACCAGCTCCAGGGAAGCACACTCTATCTCTCATCTTCTTATTCCTATTACAAAAAGCACGGTCAACATATCTTACCTGAGAGTCACCAACCACAAGAATGTGCTTACCTTCATTAGCAGGGGCAGTAGTACCCTTACCTTCACTGGCCACTGAAGTGCATTCATCCTGGAGAACAGAGAAGCGATTTCCTACCTTCAGATCTTCACTCTTAACTTTCCTTACTCTGATGCGCCTCCCATTACTGTGAACAACTCGCCACTTGTAGCAGGTGCTGGGCTGCACCTCACTGCTGGTAGCCGTTGCTACCTTCCCACCTACAGCCTCCTCACAGTGAGAGACAGACTGCACCTCACTGCTAGAAGCCTCATTCCCCACATCTCCAACCACCTCACACTCTCTCCCAGGCCCATTGAGGTGGACCTTCAGCCTCCTAATCTCCTCCTGGAGAAGCAAGACCTCCTCCTTCAACTCTCCAACCTCAGTTTTTAAAACACTGCAGAAGCAAGCCATGCTTTGTAACCGTCCACGCTAATCCCCAAAGCAGCTCAGGGTCTGTGACCTCACGTGACGACTGACCACTGAACACTGACGACTGACCACTGAACACTGAAGCTTGTATAAAGCTGAGAAAAGTGAAAATGACTTATCATCAAAGGCTCAAAAAGATTTGAAGTGGTTTCTCAGCCGCATTAAAATGAAGATGAATACGAGAGAATCAAGTGTTAGGACAGAACAATTATGAAACATGACAAATATGCGAAGATCTTAAATGAAGATTCATGGTGACAGCTATAGAAGAGATGGAGACAACAAAACATAAGAACATAAGAAAGAAGGAACATTGCAACAGGCCTACTGACCCATGCGGAGCAGGTCCATTCCCCCCCCCGGATTAGCCCAATGACCCACCCAGTCTGGTCACGTCCACTCAAGGATGGAGCACAGCACCAGACCCAGCAGCACTAGCTAGTCAGGTCCAACTCACACCCACTCATGTATTTATCTAAGCTATTTTTAAAACTACACAACATTTTAGCCTGAATAACTGTACTCGGGAGTTTGTTCCACTCATCCACAACTCTATTACCAAACCAGTGCTTTCCTATATCATTCCTGAATCTGAATTTTTCCAACTTAAAACCATTGCTGCGAGTCCTGTCTTGGCTGGAAATTTTCAGCACGCTATTTACATCCCCTTTATTTATTCCTGTTTTCCATTTATACACCTCGATCATATCCCCCCTAATTCTACGCCTTTCGAGAGAGTGCAGATTCAGGGCCCTCAGTCTATCATCATAGGGAAGATTTCTGATACATGGGATCATCTTTGTTATCCTGTATGTTTTCCAGAGCATTTATATCCATTCTGTAATACGGTGACCAGAATTGAGCAGCATAGTCTAAATGATGCCTAACCAAGGATATATAGAGTTGAAGAACAACCTGAGGACTTCTATTATTTAAACTTCTAGATATGAAGCCAAGAATTCTGTTAGCTTTATTGAGAACACTAATGCACTGTTGTCTTGGTTTTAGATTACTGCTAACCAGAACTCCTAAAGCCTTTTCGCAATCAGTAGTATTAAGATCTACAATATTTAGTTTATATGTGGCATGGTTATTTAACTGTCCAACATTTAGAACTTTGCATTTATCAATATTAAACTGCATCTGCCATTTTTCCGACCATTGCATCAGTCTATTCAAATCATCCTGGAGTGCTCTAGTATCCTCATTAGAATGAATTGGACGGCCTATTTTGGTGTCATCAGCAAATTTGCTTATGTCGCTATTTATTCCCTCACCTATGTCGTTTATGTAAATTGTGAACAACACAGGGCCCAACATTGACCCCTGAGGAACACCGCTTGTGACGTGCCCCCCATTCTGATTTATCCCCATTTATGCAAACTCTCTGCTGCCTATTTGTCAACCATGCCTCTACCCAGGAAAAAATTTCTCCTCCTATTCCGTGTGCCTTAAGTTTCCTCAATAGCCTCTGGTGTGTAACTCTATCGAAAGCCTTACTGAAGTCCATATACACAATATCATATTCATTACCATGATCTACCTCCTCAAACACCTTAGTGAAAAAAGTTAGTAAATTCGTAAGACAGGAACGCCCCTTTGTAAAACCGTGTTGAGATTCATTAATCAATCTGTGCCTGTCAAGATGGCTACGAATTGCTTCGGCATTATTGATTCCATAAATTTTCCCACTATGGAGGTAAGGCTTATTGGTCTATAGTTCGAAGCCAAGGACCTGTCACCTGCCTTGTAAATAGGTATTACATTTTCCATTTTCCACTTATCAGGCACTATGCCAGTTTGTAGCAATATGTTAAAAAAATTAGCCAAAGGTATGCTAAGTTCCTCTACATTCCTTGAACACCCTTGCAAACAGTTCATCAGGGCCTGGGGATTTGTTAGGTTTTAGTTTCTCTATTTGTCTGAGGACCATATCACTAGTTACCGCAATCGTACATAGTTTATTATCATCCTGTTCTACACAATCTATTATTTCAGGAATATCGCTAGTATTTTCCTGGGTGAAAACTGAGAGGAAGTAGGTATTGAGAATTTCACACATATCCTTATCACTGTCAGTGATCTGGCCAGAGTTACTCTTAAGTGGGCCAATCTTGTCACTAATCTTACTTCTGTATACCTGAAAGAACCCTTTTGGGTTAGTCTTTGAATCCCTTGCGACCTTAGCCTCATAATCCCTTTTTGCTTTTCTTATTCCTTTCTTTATTTCTCTCTTTAACTGAATATATTGATTTCTTAACTGCCCATCCCCTCTTTTGATACGCCTATATATGCCTCTCTTTTGACCAATGAGATGTTTTAATCTATTGTTCATCCATTTGGGATCATTTTTGTTAGATCTAATTTCCCTACTCGGAACAAAAGTTGTCTGGGCAGCTAGAACTATGCTCTGGAGAATGTCATATTGGCAACCAAGATCACCTACCTGACCCATAGTCAGGACATTCCAATTTAGCCCACCCAGGTAATGGGAGTTTGTTCCACTCATCCACAACTCTATTACCAAACCAGTACTTTCCTATATCCCTCCTGAATCTGAATTTTTCCAACTTAAAACCATTGCTGCGAGTCCTGTCTAGGCTAGATATTTTCAGCACACTATTTACATCCCCTTTATTTATTCCTGTCTTCCACTTATAAACCTCAATCATATCCCCCCTAATTCTACGTCTTTCTAGAGAGTGCAGTTTCAGGGCCCTTAGTCTATCCTCATAGGGAAGGTTTCTGATACATGGGATCATCTTTGTCATCCTCCTTTGTACATTTTCCAGAGAATTTATATCCATTCTGTAATACGGTGACCAAAACTGTGCAGCATAATCTAAATGAGGCCTAACCAAGGATGTATAGAGTTGAAGAACAACCTGAGGACTCCTATTATTTATGCTTCTTGATATGAAGCCACGGATTCTATTAGCTTTATTGCGAACACTTATGCACTGTTGTCTTGGTTTCAGATTACTGCTAACCAGAACTCCTAAATCTTTTTCGCAATCCGTAATATTAAGATCTACATTATTTAGTTTATATGTGGCATGGTTATTGTCCTGTCCAACATTTAGAACTTTGCATTTGTCTATATTAAACTGCATCTGCCACTTCTCCGACCACTGCATCAGTCTATTCAAATCTTCCTGGAGTGCTCGAATGTCCTCGTCAGAATGAATTCGACGGCCTATTTTGGTGTCATCGGCAAACTTGCCGATGTCGCTCTTTATGCCCTCATCTATGTCGTTTATGTAGATTGTGAACAGCAGGGGGCCCAACACTGACCCCTGTGGAACACCGCTCGTGACGCTTCCCCACTCTGATTTCTCCCCATTTATGCAAACTCTCTGCTGCCTCTTTGTCAACCATGCCTCTATCCAGGAAAAAATTTCTCCTCCTATTCCATGTGCTTTAATTTTCCTCAATAGTCTCTGATGTGGGACCCTGTCAAAAGCCTTACTGAAGTCCATATACACAATATTTTTCAGTCCCATGAAGTCGGCCAAGCGAAAATCTGGGACAGAGATTTGATTGCAGTTATCTGGGTAATTCCATGATATATTGAAACTAAGTGATTTGTGATCACTTTCCCCAAGCTCATCATTAATCTCAAGATTATTAATTAGTGAATCTTTGTTGGCAAGAACCAAGTCAAGCAGATTGTTTCCTCTAGTTGGTTCTGTCACAACCTGTTCTAGAAAGCAATCCTGAACCGTATCAAGAAAGTCACTAGACTCAAGATTTCCTGTCATATTGTTCCAATTAATTTGTCTAAAAGGTAAAATCTCCCATTATCACAACATTTTCATATCTAGATGCCTTATGAATTTCGTCCCATAACAGCTTACTGCACTCCCTATCAAGGTTTGGGGGCCTATAAATCACACCCAAAATTAATTTATCACGTCCCTCGAGAAACTGTAGCCAAACAGGTTCTGTGTTCAATGTTTCTCTATCTTTCAGGTTGAACCATGTCTCTGTTATACCAATAATATCTATATTACCTACACTTGCAAGTCATCTTAGCTCATCTATCTTATTTCTTAGACTCCTACTATTTGTATAGTAAACCTTAAGGGAGCTAGTCACTCGTTGCCCTCTACTATCCCTCTTTGTTTGTTGATCAAATGATTTGCCATTACTAGCAACTTTATTTTGAATCTTGTCTTTTAAACATATCCCTGAGGTATCCCGGTAATAACTGCAGTTTTTAACCCTAATGCTAATCAGCGGGCACTAGAAGAGGTGAAACTGGAGTTAGACTCGACTAAGCTGAACATGACATGAAATCAGGCCCTGATCCACCGAGAGGCCTGGTCAAAGACTGGGCCGCGGGAGCGTCCAACTTCGGAACTATCTCCAGGGAGGAAAGGGCACAGTAACGGTGAGAGTCGAATGCGAAAATCAACAATTAAACACAGACAGTTATCAAAGCACTAAGATAGTAAAGCTGTGACAATATTCAAACAGGACAATATGTGTAAAGTAAAAGGATACAAGTGCAACTGTGACATTTTATCGTGGCAACGTTTTGCTCTCCAGGAACTTTGTTAAGCCGTTACGGCCTGATAAAGCTTCTGGAGAGCGAAACGTTGCCACAATAAAATGTCACATTAATTGCACTTGTCTCCTTTTACTTTACACATTGTCGGTAATTCTACCAACATATATACAGGACAGAATGGAAGCACCAACGAGACCAGTATCTCTGACATCCACAATGTACATCAGTATCCCTGTGATATACCAGTGATAGGTGTTGTTCTAACCTTTGCAGCTCGGCCTATGGACAGGCTTCCCTGTTGATTATCTCTTCAACCAAACAGTTGCTTCTAGTGGCCCACATTTGTGAAGAGTCATTTTGCCATTTAGCTGAAACTGTAAGACAGCCATAAACAATAACAAGGACGAATGACCTGTATATTTCCGGACAGAAAAAACATAGAACAGTGTTTTCGTGAGATAAATAATGCACAAACTGGAAGACAAAAGTGACAGGAAGAATGCTCCAGTAGACTTCCTCAGAAAGAGAAAACAAAAGGTGACTTCAAGGAAGGAGGCATCATAATGGGTGAGGGAAACAGATGTGTATCCCAGGCAACAGAGGGAAACTTGTATATCCCAGGCAACAGAGGGAAACATGTGTATATCCCAGGCAACAGAGGGAAACATGTGTATATCCCAGGCATCAGAGGGAAACAGATGTGTATCCCAGGCAACAGACGGAAGCGTGTGTATCCCAGGCAACAGTGTTAGGACAACTACTGTTCATGATTCAGGTAAATGATATGCCAGAGAGAATTAAGAGTTACTTGTGTGTGTGTCATTTTGAAGATATCATGCTAATAATAAAGAGACACCAACATCACAGTCTCCTGGGAAAACTTGATCAGGAATGATTGATTATGAGGTAATAACCGAAAGCAAAGAAAAGGTGATGAAAGAATACAAGAATGTAATTCTTCACACAAAGTGCGTCAGCCCGACTGAGATATTATGTGCCACATCCACTGCAAACTAAAATTACTTGAGATGACAGGCTAAGCGCTGGAAATGGGCCAAAACAAGCAAAGTTCTAGTTACAGGAACATTAAACAAGTGGGCATAAAAACAGGTAAGATAGAACAGCAAGTTACCCGAGACAACGTTTCGATCTGGACTAACCTTTATGTACTTAATAAAACTCGATCTTGAGCAAAACATCGCCTGAATGAAGGCCAGTTCTTTCAAACTCTGCAAGCTTGACAAGATGCAAATTCCGAGAGGAAATTTTTTTAAGGCACTCCAACAACCCTAAGACAGATTACAACCCGGGGGAGAATTATTACCGTATAACGTGCAAATACTCGGGGAAGGGAGGGGGTTGATAAGAATGAACAGGAGACATGCTGTTAAAGATGCGAAGAGGAGGAAGAGGAAGAACGAGAGACAAAAAGATAGCTAACTGGAGAGGTAGAAGAGCTTCAGAAACATCAGAAATTGAGGGCAATCTTACAAAATAAACAATCTTTACAATTTGGAGGCTAACTTCATAATTCAATGGTAGGACTAATAAGTCCAAAAAAATTAGATACATATGAAACATCTGGGTATCTTTATTGTAGACGTTTCGCCATCCAGTGACTGTATCATTACAAATTTGTATTGATAAAGCCACTGGATGGCAAAATGTCTACAATATTTTCAGATGTCGCAGCGTGTCTAATTCTTCATGTCGGTACTGTATACCATACACGTACCATACATGTTCTAATGATACGGTCGTAGAGTAAGCAAGCTTCAGTTAATAAAGTGGCAGTTAGTATAGAGGCAGGGCCAGGAGTTATGAATCAACCCTAGCAAACGTAACTTATACACACACTCAACCCACGCAAATTTCACTGCCAGCAAATTACCACTTATTTACAAATGAGTCGCGAATTTAAACAACAGAGCCACGCACTCAATTCTCCCACGCACTCAACTGTTTCACGCACTAAAACTGATATTAAAATGTTCACAACAAATTCCATTTCCCCAGCCACGCTACAATTGTGTTATTTTCTCCTGTGCACCGCACCATTACCTGGGATAATGTAGACTGAATCACTTGGTTTATCACCTGTATTATGCATGTGTAATATTCATTTTCGTTCTCAAACACGGGAGACGACAAAGATGGGAGGAGGGAAGGGGATACGAGAGGAGGGAAGGGGATACTTTAAGAGGGGAGTGGGAGGCAAGGGAATACTGGAAGAGGGGAGGAGGGTAGAGGATTTTGGAAGAGGCGAGTGGGAGGGAAGGGGATTCAAAAGGAGGGAAGGGGATTCAAAAGGAGGGAAGGGGATTCAAAAGGAGGGAAGGGGATACAGGAGGGAAGGGGATACAAGAGGAAAGGGGATAAAAGGGGTAAGGGGATATAAGAGGAGGGAATGGGATACAAGAGGGAAGGGGATACAAGAGGAGGGAAGGGGATACAAAGGAGGGAAGGGAAGAGAGGAGGAGGGTAGAGGATGTTGGAAGAGGCGAGTGGGAGGGAAGGGGATACTAGAGGAGGAAAGGGGATATAAGAGGAGGGAATGGGATACAAGAGGGAAGGGGATACAAGAGGAGGGAAGGGGATACAAGAGGAGGGAAGGGGATACAAAAGTAGGGAAGGGGATACTGGAACAGGGGAGGAGGAGGGAAAAAGATGTAGGGAAAATGGAACAGATGAGGGCGAAGCGAAATGAGAAAAGGGGGAGGGTGGCGAGGGAAGTGGTGCTCCATTCTAGGCAGGTAAAACTGCAGATCGAGAGAATGTATAGAGAACCTTCACTGCACATACATGTTCCGTCAAACACCTTTATTACTGGGAACGTTTGGAGTCACTTGACTTGTACTCACTGTAGCGCAGGCGAGAGAGATACATCGTAATCTACATCTGGAAAATCCTAGAAAGACTGGTCCTAAACCTGCACACAGAAATCACTCCTTAC
The DNA here is from genome assembly GCF_038502225.1 of Cherax quadricarinatus. Taxonomy (NCBI): domain Eukaryota; kingdom Metazoa; phylum Arthropoda; class Malacostraca; order Decapoda; family Parastacidae; genus Cherax; species Cherax quadricarinatus. The sequence goes on along the minus strand of NC_091292.1, from coordinate 27,557,666 downwards.
AAAAGCAAGAGAAAATAAGTGTCTGGGGCCCAAGACTGTTCAACAACCTCCTACCTGGCTGCCTTCAAGAGGGAGCAGGACGGTTACCTAAAGTCAGTGCCGGATCAGCCGGGGTGTGGTTCGTACGTTGGGCTATGTGCGGCCAACAGTAACAGCCTAGATGATCAGTCCCTGATCCACCGGGAGGCCTGGTCAAGGACTGGGTCGCGGGGGCGTTGACCCCCGGAATACTCTGTAGGTAGACCCCAGGTAGGTAAAGGAAGAGGGAACGAGGAAGAAGGATGAGGATGGAGGAAGTGGAGGGGGGAGTGAAAAAGGAAAGAGATGATAGGGGGACGGGTGAGAGAGAGGGAGGGGGGGGAGGTCTCCGGGGAGTGAGAGTAACCTGATGCGTAAAACCTGATTGGCAACCTGAGCGGAATTTCCTCCAGCCGGTGGTGGCTGTGTCCCCGGCCAGTGAGCCATAGAGCCTCAACTGGTGGTGGGTTGATGGGTCCGTGGATCATCGCCCCAGCGACCCCGTCTCACACCAGGACACCCAACACAGCAAGCAAACACTACACGGGGGAAAGAGGAAATAAAGAAAAAACACAGGAAAGTAAGATATGTAAACTGAATGTAAGAAGAACGTTTAACTTTTACCCGAGATCTGACATATTCAGGAGTACAGAGATGAGGATGGCGGGGAAGGAGGGAAGGAGAGGAGGGAGGGAGGGAAGGAGAGGAGGAGAGGAGGGAGGGAGGGAAAGAGAGGAGGGAGGGAGGGGAGGAATGGAGAGGAGGGAAGGAGAGGAGGGAGGGAGGGAAGGAGAGGAGGGAGGGAAGGAGGGAGGGAAGGAAGGACGGAAAGAGAGAAGCAAGAAAGGAGAAAGGGAGGGAAGGAGAGGAGGGAAGGAAGACAGGAGAGGATAGAGGGTAGGCAGGAGAGGGAGGGGAGGAAAGGAAGGAAGGGAGAGAAAGGAGAGGGAGGGAGGGAAAGAGAGGAGGGAAGGAGAGGAGGGAAGGAAGGGAGAGGGAAGGAGAGGAGGGAGAGAAGGAGGGAGAGAGGAGGGAGGGAAGGAGAGAGGGAGGGAAGATGAGGGAGGGGAGGGAGAGGGATAGAGAGGAGGAAGGAAGGGAGGGAGGGTGAAGGAGAGGTAAAAGAAGACTAGTAGATTACCTGGAATCTACCTGGAGGTGTTCCGAGCGTCAACTCCCCCTCGGCCCGGTCCATGAGCAGACCTCTTGGTAGAAGAAGGCCTGAACAACCAGGCTGTTGTTGGTGGCAGCTCACAGTCCAAAATAAAAATAAATATGATGAGAGGGTACCAATTATATAGTGAAGAATCAGACTTCTTAAAGCAGGTTGAATACATTGTTTGCAAAATATTCAGAAGTTTAATACGATAAACAGACTTCTGGAAGGGGAAAGAGATGGTGGGGGGGGGGGGTGACAGACGAAATGGCTAGGAGAATACCTGGAGTCTACCTAGAGGGTATTCCGGGGATCAACGCCCCCGCGGCCCGGTCCAAGACCAGGGTAAAAAAAAAATACCTCGGGTTAGGGTGAGGGAGATTATGGGTTATCTTATGCTGCTTCCGGAATCACTATCCCCGCGGTCCGGTCCCAGACCAGACCTCCTAGTTGTTGGCCCGATCAACTAGGCTGTTGGTGCTGGCCGCACGTATGCACCACTGTACGGCTGATCGTGAACTAATCTGAAGACAACTGGAGGTTTGTTGGCACTTACCCTCATGCACGAAAAGTCGGGGATCACAGTCAGATACCGAGTTCCCTTAGTGTACTCGTCGCTTCCCTTTTCTTTACTGGATTTGGAGTGCAGGTTAGGGACCAGTCCCTCCAGGATTTTTCACGTGTAAATTACGATGCATCTTTCTCCCTTAGGTTTCAAGGAGTACAATTCAAGCGATTTTAAGAGTTTCCAGTAGTTAAGATATCCAACTGAATTTATTCAGGCAGTGAAGGTTCTCTCTACTTTTTTAACTGTTATCTCTCCCCCCTTGAAGAGGGCCGTTAGTATACAGCAGTATACCAGCCTGGAGAGAAGTGACTCGAAGAGAATCATTATTGCCTCAGCATCTTTTGTTCTGAGTGTTCTATTTACAGCCCATTATTTTCTTTGCTGTAGCCTTAGTGACATTATCGCGATCTTTGAATGCGGGGATCCTCTGACACACTCACTCCCAAGTCTCATATGTGAAACTTTCCGAAATTGTCTCATACTCCGTTTCTGTCTTTATTGCCTACATTTTTACACAGCAGGGCAACTGAAACTAGTCTTCACTGTACAACATTGCTGCCTGAGGCCAACTGAAAGACTTGATTTATACCCGCTTGAAGATTTGCTGTCTTCAACTGATGAAATTCTCATAGAGATTCTGATGTTATCAGTAAAGGATGTTACGGTGCTATGATCTTCGTACATGTCGGATATAAAAATGATTCCAGGCAATAAGAAACAGAAGTGGGGCTAAGGTAAACCTCGAATCACGTACGTCGAGGGGTGAAGGTATGGGAGGAGTCACATTCCTGGGGTTGGGAGTATGGGAGGAGTCACATACCATGAGCTAGGGGTATGGGTGGAAAATAAAAAGAGCAGTGATAAATATAGGCTATACAGTGGGTGTTGATGTAAATGATAACGACAGAGTTGGATGTAAACTAACAGAGCATGTTGCGTGTTGTCACCAAGTTGTGTTACCAACTTGTGTTTATGGGGGTTGAATTCCAGTTCCTGGACTCCCAAATGGCGTACTGATTACTAATGAGCTACTAATTTTGTTTTAAATGTTTGAGTCTGTAGTTTGCTTAATCCTGCAGCTCCTGCCAGTATTTATGGCGTTGCCTTCGTTGAGTCTTGTTCCATCAGCAATTTATCCCCTTCCTCAGTGTTGTTTGGAAGTACGCTAATTCTCTTCACTTTCCCCTTAAACTCTCTCGTTCTCAAATTGTGTGTGTGGAAGGGTGGGATGACCCAGTGATGGGCAGATCTATGAGTGTTAGCAATCACACCATCTGATGTTGGTCTGTTGATCAGATCAACAGCCAGGACCCGTGGTCTTAGACCGGACTGCGGGGAAGGGGGGAAGGGGGGAAGGCGGTGATCCCCGGAAAATACTACAGGTAACCATCCCCTTCCCAGAAGTTTATATCATCTATCATATTCCCCTCACAGAAGTTTACGTCCTATTATGTATCTCCCTTCAACAAGTTTATCTATTACATCCTCCAATTCTAGAAGTTTATCTCTTACATTCCTCTTCCTCGTCCCAAAATTTTATCTCCCATCACATCCCACCCTCCCAGAAATTTATGTTTAATCCAATCCAAAACCACCACTTGGAATGTCTAGCTCTTGTTTCCACTGCTTAACTATCATATAAATAATGTGTACCCCATGCTGCCCACCCAATGTTATGCCTCGCCTATCATAGTTCCTCAGCAGTGGTCGTCGTCTCCCACTAACCTCACTCCCACTAGACTGTAGTCTCACGGCACCAACACTCCTTTCCATCTTTCGGACTATTTTTTTTAGTTAAGCGACTCTCCCCTAAATCTACTCTCTTCCCATTAATCATGCGATACCACACCCAGATCCATCCCGGTACCCGCTGTGCTGGGTGTAGGCTTGATAATGGAAGGAGTCCGACCTACCTCATTATTCTACTTTATCTTCAGCAAGGGCAGGCCGCCTTCCTACCAGCACAGACAGTCCATCTAACAGCACAGACAGTCCACCTCTCAGGGCACTCACAGCATTCAACCCTCAACTCCCTTTACAGCCCAATTCAGAGTTTACTCAACATGGAGCGTCAGCTGCCGGTACGTAGCCTTGAGGGGACCGCCGCTATACCAACTAATGGACGGGACTTTGACAATCATTTCAGGCTGTTAAGGATGTAATGCACAAAGCTGACCTCCCGTGCACACCTGCAATCACTCACTCATGACTGCATGCACACGTGTCTCCCCCGGTGCGTGTGCACTTTCAAAGTTGCGTTTATGAGAGGCCTAGATTCTCACTTTTGCCTCCAGTTCTGCAGATTCTGGTGTTGCGGGTTCTTCAAGCTGTATACGAATTTGCCTCCGCATCATCTAATTCAGTCTATTTCTCTACTACCATGATGTTAATAAATTGATACTTCCTAACGCCCTCTTGCATAGTTCTGTTACCCATCCCCCCGTGCCCACCTGTCCGTAATCCCGGCCTCTCCAACAGGTTATCGGGTTCAACCCAATCATTTCCTATTTAAGAGTTTCATACATCATGATCAACGTACCAGCAATCCTTTTGCTTCTGTAGGTCCGTCAGGTGTGTACCGTTGGTTTCTGTTGGTTGGGGGAATACCATTAGTTTCTGTTGGTTGGGGGAATACCATTGGTTTCCGTTGGTTGGTGGATACAGTTGGTTTCTGTTGGAGGGGGGGGGATATAGGTGTTGAGAAAATGATCTTTTCATTGCTGTTCACCCAGCCTCTTAAACTGTAACTGAGTGGTATTAATGCCTCCTTCCTCGTTTGTCTTGCCCTGCTTCATCATGCCATGAAAAGAATGCACATCAAAATCTGCACACAGAAATTACCCACTACGAGTGCAAGAGTGTCACCAGCTGGTGCAATAGCAAAGATTTTATGGTATGGGCTCAGTAGCTGTGGGAGCTTCGTGGGAGTTTCGTTCCAACAAAACTAAGAGTTGGATAAATGGTAATTCCTATCCCCCAGGAATTACTATCCCAGTCGGGAAACGGGAGAGAGAAAGCAAAGGATAAAAACGTTAAAATTTACAAAAATAATGCATGGAAGACAGGAGAGATGGCAAAGGATAAAACGTTAAAACTCACAAAATAATTAACTAAATGATAAAACTGAGCTGTTTCTCCCACAATTCTGTGGCCATTATCACAGCTTACAAATGCTGTAATAAACGTCAACCTAATAATTCCCATGTGTTTTCCAAGTGAAAATATTTTCGCTTTAATGTTTCACCTATTTCTTTTCGTTGATTTGCTATCAGCAATTAATTCCAGGTGTATTAATGCAAATTTCTTGAAAGCCTCTGCGCACAGACAAGCAAAATATAAATTTGTGAAATGAATTTCCAAATCCTTCTAAAAAAAAAAGTGTCCCACACACGCGCAGACTAAATCATTAAATGGTAATCGAAGTAAAACTTTCATTAAGCTCAAGCAGCTATCATTAATAATTCGTTGTAATTTTTTATTCAATTAATTACACACAAAATAATTCCCTTTCAATAAATGCCCAGCACAAATAAATTATATATAAATACTGGGGTTTAATTTATAAAAAGCTGTCAGTTTACGTATAATTAATACCAGTCTCATTCATAGCCACCGAGGATCACAGCACACGGGATTACTACGGTGTTACCTACCAGCCAGGAGTGTGTTCCGGGGGTCATCGCCCCCCGCGGCCAGATCCATAGCAGTTGGTGCTTGCAGACGCAAGCGTATGCACCACAGCCCGCCTGATCATGGGCTAACTTGGAGGGCGATTCTTGTCAGTTCCCTCTTGAAGAAGACCAGGGATCTGTTGATAGTTCCCGGCATGGATGAATGGAGGATGTTCAGGAGACTCGGTCTCTTCACATTTAATGAATTATCTCAGTGTGAAGATTGAGACAAATCTGCAACATTTGGGAATCTTACTGAGGAAACGTTTCGCCAGCCAGTGGCTACTTCTTAAGTCCAATGCAGAGAAGAACCTAAGAACATAAGAAGGAACACTGCAGCAGGCCTGCTGGCCCATGTGAGGCAGGTCCAAGCCACCTCCCGGCTTAAACCAATGACCCACCTAGTCATGTCAGGTCACATCCACTTAAGGAAGGAACACAGCATCAGACCTATTAGCAAAGCTAGTGAGGTCCAACTCACATCCACCCACACCCATTCATGCATTTATCTAACCTATTTTTAAAACAACACAACGTTTTAGCTTCTATGACGGTACCCGGGAGTTTATTCCACTCATCTACAATTCTATTACCAAACCAGTGCTTTCCTATATCTTTCCTGAATCTGAAATTTTCCAACTTAAAACCATTGCTGCGAGTCCTGTCTTGGCTAGATATTTTAAGCACACTATTTACTTTCCTTTTATTTATTCCTGTTTTCCATTTATACACTCAATCATATCCCCACTAATTCTACACCTTTCTAGAGAGTGCAGGTTCAGGGACCTCAGTCTATCCTCATAGGGAAGATTTCTGATACATGGGATCAACTTTGTCATCCACCTTTGTACGTTTTCCAGTGCAGTTATGACCAGAACGGTGGAAGATGAGGAGGAATTTGAGGTAATCAGTCCCTCGGCCTGGAGTCGATTTGTTCAGTCTATCAGTCTTGAGACCGAGGGACTGATTACCTCAAACTCCTCATCTTCCACAGTTCTTCTCTGTATTGGACTGCAGAAGCCACTGGTTGGCGAAAAGTTTCCCCAATAAAGATTCCCAAATGTTGCAAGTGTCTTAATCTTCAACATGCCAGTTTCTAAATCATTTACATCACACCTCTTAGTGTGCTCAAGGCGTCTTTGGTTTCCATTGGGGTTATTTTGCACTGTCTACCAAGAGTCTTGCTATCGTAGGGAGTGAATTCTATTTGCAGATTTGGGACTTGACCCTCCAGAATTTTCCTGATAGAATCTTACTCGTCTACGCTGCAAGAAGTATAGTAGGGGGGAGGGGGACCTATAGAGCGTTCCCAATAATTTAGGTGCCTGAGTTCATGTGAAGAGTGAAGCTTCACTCTTGCTATCACAAACACAAGATAATACTCAAAATCACTTGTGCTCCCTAGACTGAAATGCTGCAACACAAAAACAGCCCCACTTTAAGTAGGCGAAATTGCAAAACTGGACTATGTACCGAGAACCTTGATTACGTGTATAAATGAAGCCAAGTACCTAAAGTTAAGTTGATGAATACGACATTATCTTTATTGGTTATCTTTACTGACTAAAGTAAAGATACTCGGGTGATGCACTTGTGTCTTATTCATGACGCATCTAAATTTTTGAGAACACCATGAAGTCCCATGAACTGTACTTTCCAGAAAGTATGCAAGAAAGATGCTTCATAATTTACACCTGGAAAATTTCTAGAGGGATTGGTTCCAAATCTGCACACCGAAATCACTCTCTAGAGGGTCAAGACGCTCGGCAGATCGTGCAAAATATCTCCAATGGAAAGAAAGGGTACAATGAGTACACACAAACCTAACTCAGTAAATATCCCGTGGCTCGGTTGGCAGCACACTCAGCTCATATACTGAGTGTCCGTGGTTCGATCCCCGGCATGGGTGAAAACGTTGGGCATGTTTCCTTATACTTGTTGCCCCTGTTCACCTAGAAGTAAGCTGGTACCTGGGCGCTAGTCAACTGTTGTGGATCGCATCCGGGGATGGAGGGCGGTAATATACTTTAGTCTGGGCTGGACTGAAAGGAGCTGAAGTAAACCATACCCCCGGCCGGGATTGAACCCGCGGTCATAGAGTCTCAAAACTCCAGCCCGTCGCGTTAGCCACTAGACCAGCTAACATCTCTCAGCCTGTTAAACAGATCTGTGCAAACAAAACGTGTAGACTGAAGATACCTAAGGTCCTAATGTTAATCCCTGATCAGCTGGGGCCAGATGCCTACGTTGGACTGCCTAATCGACCAGGCAAGCAACCGGGAGTCCTGGTCTGGGACCGGGCTGCAGGGGTCATGTCCCCCGATGATAAAGCAAAAGGCACCGTGATATCTAGGCGAAAATACGGACCGTATAAATCTGCGTGCTCTTCAGGCTTGATGCGAGGACGATTGCCTCACATCACGAACAAATAAGTACGAACATTAATAAATAATGAAATGTTATGATGCTGGCCTTGGCACACCAATTCGTACTGTGAAGAAGCGAGGAGACGCCCCAATATTTCCCTCGGCTTCCCACAGCAAAACACGTCTGCCAGGTAATAAGAGAAATAACACAACCACTCGTGTAATAAATGGCCTCAATTTCTCTCCGGGAAGATTTCTTGTAGCATCAAGTTTCCAGTTCCCAGAGGAGTTGTCTCCAAAGTAACCCGGCCTCACACAACACGTGATATTCTTGCAGATTTTATCCTTGTCTGGGGTTCTCAGACATGCGCTATTGCTTGATGTATTGTCAGATTGTTTATTTGCTTATTTGGGATTAAATATATGTTTTGGGAAATTTTTATAACTTACCAGGGACACCTGAAAGTTTCTGGAATGTATACTCCATGGAGCGAAGTTGAGATATCTCATAATATATACCTTGAAGATATTGAGAGGACATACACTCACATGACTTTCTGGACTGAAAGATATATGAAGAAGGGTAGAATAAATCCAGTGAAATTGTCAGAGAACATGTAAATTATCATTAGTTTCGATTAAAAGTGTAATAATCGACATATTTTAGCTAAAAAAATGAAGTACGTTAAAAAATGCCCCCTCCCCAACTACGCTGAAACTTCAAAATATTCCTTGACTCTACAGACGTGATTATAGAACACTGTCTTCTTTAGCCTGAGAGTGATCTTAAAATTTCATCTCTATTTCTGTATTCAACTAATAAAGCTTGACCTGGGGCCAAGTTTATCAAGGGGTTGCCTGACGAACCAGACTCTTGCTGAGGGCAGCGCAATGGCTTGTATATTCCTCACAGTCTGGCTGATCTGATATTTACCGAAGGTAGTGATCTACTTTGCACATGCGTCTTACTCATAAACTTGTCGGTATTAGTAGTGCTGAAGGCGGCTCAGTGGCTCCTTCTACAGAGCGGTCTCTTCCTGAGTGGCTCCTCCTGAAAAGGGCTACGGCTGAGTGGCTCCTCTTCCTGAGGGGCTCCCTTTCCTGAGCAGACTCCTTTTCACACCTTTATGCTAATGACCTTGACCTCGCCATCGAGACCACGTCACCCTCGAGACCACCTCGCCCTTGAGACAACCTCGCCATCGAGACAACCTCGCCCTCGAGACCACCCCACCCATGACCCCCACCCACGCCCACGTGCCCTGCCCCACGCCCGCCCTCGCGCCTGCCCGTGCCCTGTGTGCCCACCCTCGCACCCGCCCACGCCTTCTGCAGCGTCGTCCGGATCGCCCCCGCTCCCCGAATTTTTTCCAATTTTTTTTTATTTTTTTTTGAATTTCATTTTCTTGTGCTCTCCATCTCCTCGGATCAAATTTTTGAGGTTCCCCCTCCCACTTTCACCCCTCCATCCCAATTTTTTTTTTAATTTCATTTTCTTATGATCTCCTCGGATCAAGTTTTTTGGATTCCCCCCCTCTGGGGGTAAGCATTCAAAATGAACTCCCACTTTCACCCCAAAATATTCCTCCTCCATCACCTTGGATCAAGGTTTTCTCGATAATACAAAGACTCCAATTCCTTGGATCAAGTTTTTCTCGAAATCAAAGTCTCCATCTCCTTGGATCAAGGTTTTCTCGATAATACAAAGACTCCATCTCCTTGGATCAAGTTTTTTGGATTCCCCCCTCTGGGGATAAGCATTCAAAATGGACTCCCACTTTCACCCCAAATATTTCTCCTCCATCTCCTCGGATCAAGTTTTTTGGATTCCCCCCTCTGGGGGTAAGCATTCAAAATGGACTCCCACTTTCACCCCAAATATTTCTCCTCCATCTCCTCGGATCAAGTTTTTTGGATTCCCCCCTCTAGGGGTAAGCATTCAAAATGAACTCCCACTTTCACCCCAAAATATTCCTCCTCCATCTCCTTGGATCAAGGTTTTCTCGATAATACAAAGACTCCAATTCCTCGGATCAAGTTTTTCTCGAAATCAAAGTCTCCATCTCCTTGGATCAAGTTTTTTGGATTTCCCCCTCTCAGGGTAAGCATTCAAATGAACTCCTCCTATGGGGCATGGTACTTTCACTTACTACAGGTCTAAACAAGTGTGACGTCACCCCACCTGTGTTTACTCGGCAGTCAGTGACGTCACGTCATGACCTCACACATACAGGCTGAATCTTGTCGACTTCCCCCTATGTCAGTGACGTCACGTGATGACCGCACACACAGGCTGAATCTTGTCGAGCAGACAATAAAATGCAGGATAACACTATTTATTATACAACCATGCATTTCATATACATCCAACAAAAAAAAAAACATTGAAAAAGGTACAATTCATTGACTAAAATCAACATATTTTTCTCTTGAAGAAATTCTATGCATTTTTTTTTGTTTCTGGATCTTCTTCGTTATCTCCATCTCAGTATTACACATTTCATATGCAACATAGGGAAAACATTTTCACTCTTAACTCAGAATAACCCAAATAATTCCACATTTTTTCGTTAATACCCACAACAATTCACAATTTCTTTACAAAAGATTCACTCTCCTCAAGTCTAGACATTTTTCTCGTTTTAACTATTTCATCAGAAAAAGTCACCACAACACTTACAATCACTTTTCGATAAATTCACTAGTCACAATTTTACATATTACGAAGTTAATACGCGCACGCACACACACACACACACACACACACACACACACACACACACACACACACACACACACACACACACACACCTCACTTTACTTTGAACACCTTCAAAACACTCTCATAAATCATTGAATACTCACAAAAATACCTTTGAACATTTCCAAACAACACTGAAACACTTCCAAGACAACATTTTGAATACTCCCAAATAAGATTTGACAGCTCTAATTTATCTACACTTACATATTTCATTAATTACAACTCATCCCCCAAACTCCTCCCTCATTCTCCAGATTTTTACAACAGTATCACAAAAACTAACTCAAACGCTTTACTTTGAACAACACCAAAAACACCATCAATTACCTTTGAATACTCCAAAAACATCATTCGAACACAGCCAAATCACCACTGAATACTCCCAGAACACCTTCATAAATACTCTTGCACATCATTTGAACACCTTCAAAAACACCTTTGAATAGTCTCAAATACACCACTGAATTCAGTCAAAACACCACCAAAATCACCATAAACTAAGATCAACATAACAGACTAACACCCATTTTCACACAAATCCCCTCAAATCACTATAACCAAGACGATCCCACTCACCTCCAACTAAGATATAACATGAGCGCAAAAAACATGAACACATACAAAACACACACGAACGCTTACAACAGAATCAACTCTTTTTTCGATATCTCTAGTTCGACAACAACGCTCACAACCCACAACATCTACATCCCACAACACCCACAACCCACATCACCCACACCCCACAATTTTTTCTCGTTTTAACTAATTTCATCAGAAAAAGTCACAACAACAACCCACAACTTATAACCACTTTTTCAGCATCTCTAGTTCGACAACACCCACAACCCACAATTTTTTTCTCGTTTTAACTAATTTCATCAGAAAAAGCCACAACAACAACCCACTTATAACATCTTTTTGGGTATCTCTAGTTCGACTACATTACCCACAACCCTCATCACTTACCAATTTATTCACAATTTATTCGATACAAATTTTTCCCCTTCTTTTTATTGATTCTTAAAATGTAATGCACATTCCTCCCTACATTACTAAAATTCTAATAAAATCCTCTCCATACCCATCTCCTTGTATCCACTCGTGTCCTAACACACCTCTTCAGAACAAACACAAAAATCACATTTCACATCCACAAATGCATCTCATCACCCATCTCAAATCCACTAAAATCACTGTAACCAAGATATTCACAAAATTCTATGACCACCTAGCACACACACAGACAACTCACTTTGCAACACACAACACACCATCAATTACCATTGAATACTCCAAAAAACATCATTCCAACACCCCCAAAACACCACTGAATACTACCCAAACACTACTAAAAATCACCAGAAACTAAGATCGACACTACCAGCTAATACCCATTTTATAGAAATCCCCACATTCCTCCCTACACTCACTAAATTTCTAATAAAATCCATCTCCTCAAATCCACATAGTTTAATATTATACTCATAACCCACAATTTTTTCTCCTTTTAACTATTTCATCAGAAAAAGTCACCAGCATTTTGACTCAGTAATATTCACATGTCACAAATTTTTAGAAAACACTCATTTTTATAAATATATCACGAACACATCCAACTAAGATATGACATAAATCACATTTTTAGCCACATTCCCTCGATTTCAGTAATATGAACAAAAATGTTTGGGATAACATTTAGAACATTTCCAAATTACGTTGGAGCACATTCAAAAATATATTGGAACACTTCCAAAATACATTAGAGTACTCCAGAATTACTTTGACCGACTCCATTTTTGGATATTTCCAAATTAGTTTTGGAGACTTTATCTTAAAATCGAACATTATTTTCTTGTTGGTAAACACACGCAATGGTAGAAATATTTACTCGATTTCCGGATAGAAACACAATCCTCGCTCTGAGAGACTCCTTGAGCTTATACGGCTTACCCCAAAGTATTGCGTCATGATTTTTGTACAATCCCCTCCGGTGACGCCATGAAATAGTGTTCACACCCAAGGTAGATTTAAGATAATCATCTCTTTCCAGACCAACTGTGTCCTCTTGTGCTAAAATTTGGTGAGGTCACAGGGCTGACAGACACCATGAAATTAACTTAAATGAGATATAACATTTGTATTCTACCTCAATACTTTTTTCATGGTAAGGTTTGATTTTTTTAAAATGCATCATGTCTTAAAAACTTTTATTAAACATTTCTCTTTTTAATGAATCATCATATATTATTAATCTTGGTGTAACAACACGCTCTAAACATCATAAATCCTCCCCTCTAAGTCTTGTTCTTCCAAGCCCCGTCACATCGGTACCTGTAAATGTTAATATTTTTTTTATTTCATTAGCATATAATGGGGAGAAATTTGCATCATCACCTGTAAAAGATATAAACCAACTAAAAGTTACATATTTCTTTTTCACTATCCCAAACATATGCCTCTCAAGTGTTACATCAGTATTCTTCTCGTTAACTTAAATATCTTCCCATTATTGACTTAAAAGCATAATCATACTGTGTCCCCTTATTAACTTAAATGAATTAAAAGCATCTCGTTAACTTAAATGATGTAAGTATTATGGTAGACATGATTCTTGGTGTTCAGGTAGAGAGAGAAGGCCGAAATGGTAAGTGACACATTTCATGAAGAGGTAAATATGAGTTATATATATTAATTCAAATATATCTCTCTCTCTTCAAGTTATAATTACTTCCTCATAATAATTTAAATGAATTAAACCACTGATACAAGGTAAATAATTTTGCTTATCTCATGAGGGATACCAAGCACTTCCTTCAATTCTAGAAGACAATAACTTCGAATCATCTTCTAATTCTTGACCTTGGTTAATGTTTTTCATTTCTTCTTTGACAACCCTTGTTGATCGAATACCTACTTCCTTAAATTTCATTATCATATCTTCGAGTATGGGTTTATAATGTGTATTCCAGATATAATCATTTGAAGTTTCATACCTCCCAATACCTTTCAGAAAGATAACCTCTCGTATATTTTTATTGTCTTTCATACTTTTTATGACTCTCTCAATGGATTCCTTGAAATATCTTATTCTGTCTGCGATAGTATCTTTCTTTAAACCATACACCAAATGGGAATCTCTTGATTTTTCAATTAAATTTTGAGAAATGGTATTTTCCTCCAATGGTCCAGCAATACCAAATTGGCTTATTATGGCTGCTAAATAAGGAAGATTCAATTTTCTTTGATCCGGTGAAGGTTCAAACTCGATAACAGTTCCAGGAGTATCACGATCTTCAACTCTGCATCTTCTCAGATTAAATAATGGTTCTCTACTCCGATACACATCAGCATAAGGATATTTCTTACCCAAATAATAACTTGCACCATATCCTTTTATAGCAACACAATTCGCATGAAAAATAATGCAGACGTTGTCACGACAATATTTTTCATCGTACAATTTTCCTTCTTCAATTTTAAAATATTTTTCCATCTTATTGTCTGTCCCCATTTTCTTGAGATGGTTAGTCGCACCCTGGTGGAAGAGGTACTAATGTATGAACAACAAAGAACAGAGATGTTTATACTCATCACCAATCCTGCCAGACGTATGATCTCTATTCAGTTAGCTAGTAAGGTTTTAGAGTGCTGGTGAATAAAACAAAAAAAAAGTATTATAGAGATATTTTATTTGTCATATTTTACAATAATGATAACAGTATTTCTACACCGTTTTTTTAATTCCTTTGCAAAATCATGAATGATTTTAACATATGCATGTCAATCACCTCCGGCTGAAGCACATCCAATTCCTTCTGGAAACACAACTTTTTCCATTATAATCCCGTTGGGATCTGTTAATAACCACTTAACAAGATCATTCATGTACTCTTTGAATATAATCTCACGACCTTTCTTTGAATCTAAATATTTGCATGTATTATAGTAGGTCTTATCAACTTTACAGTTCATATAATACTTATGTGGAGGTCCCATCGTATACTGTGCGAACATATTGGCAATCATGGGGTTATTTTTTCCATTATTTACAAATTTTATGCTTCAAAATTTATCAGGAGTGACTTCACTAGCTAGATTTTCTTTATGACATCCAGGTGATCTAAATAAATATGGATTGCTAAGTGGTAAAACCTGACTTAAAGCATCAGCAAGACCTCCCTTTTTCAATTTAACAGCACAACAATTTGCTTGTTGTACTAAAAGAATTTTATCACTGCCACTAAAATCTTTTGTAATATTACCTTTCATTAACGAAAGATATTTTTCATCTTTTGTTGCTTCTTTACCTGTAATTTTGATAAAATATAGTATTATATCCCAAAAATTAAGTTCGTTACTCAACAAATAAAAAAAAAAATTTCTCATTAGAATTTCTAAAAATTACATTGTGGGTGAATTTACTCAATAATATCTCATTAAAAACTCACGTTCAAAATCTTCCATTGCTATAAGCATTTCTTTATCGGTGAGATATTGTTCAGTCACCTTCCTTCGTTTTGGAGGGTTGTGATCAAGGTCTTCTATCGAATTAATCATTTCATTATCAGTTCAGTGATGTGTAGACACTTTTGCTTCTGTAACAAATTTTTTTAGCATGTAACTTCCACTTATTAAATGAACTTTTCCTCTTGTTAATTTAAACACAAGATAAGTCTAACACGAATTTTTTTTTTTTTAGACTATAACAAAAATCTCACTTGAATTTTTACAGTCCAGGGAACTTACGTAGATCTGAAGTCTCCATCTAAATCCTCTTGTAACTCAATACAGATGTGTCTTCTTATACTCTTTTCACCACGAGGGTTGTCGAGTTAGTAGTTTTTATAACTATGTGTAGAGAAATTTGTTCCATGAAAAACACTATGTGGCATCACCATGACGATAGGTGAATGAACCACCACGAGTTTAGTGTCATACAGGATGGGGAGAGTTAAACATTTGTTGGATTTTTTTGGTGAGGTGAAGAATCTTAAGTGGAATGAATATAAACCTTTAATATCCGGAGGAGGTGATCTTAGCAAGAAAAAGTTGTATCGTGGATGATAGATGAACAAACCCCAATAAGGGAACTTCGCCAAGTGTGTTGATTTCTAGCAAATGATTGGAATTGGTAATGCGTTTGTTGGGTCATGTAGAGTGTAATCATAACTTACTTCAATGGTATTATGACTTGTTATTACTATACCGATGGTACATACTTGGAAATTCATGAAGACAATTAAAGGTAAGATAATCTTTTAGTTCATTTAAGTTAATAATGGGAAGGTGCTCTATCCTGTTTTAACGTGTTGCTGGATAGTGACGTCACAAGCAAGTAGTAAGTGTTGCCAAAAAAAAATATTGTCTGAATATTTCTTTTTACTGAAAAAATAAGATAAGTTAACAATGGCTAAACATATTATTTGAAATATACAATGGATAATATATATGCTTTGAAGAAATCCCCTGTAATGTGTATTTGTATTATTAAAAAAAAATGATATTCGATGATGACAACGATTGAAATTTTTGGTATAAATATTTGGAGTGAAATGGTAAGGAATCACTTGAGCAGAAGAAGAAATATGGAGGTGGTTGCGACAAAACATACCAGTGTGGTGTTTATAGAAATGTTATATACAATTAAGAGAGTCGAACCCATTCAAAAAAGAGTTGATACGGAACATGTTCTTCCAAAAGAAGTGTTTGTAGCTGAGGTACGAGAAATGACTCAACGATGGAGTGAAGAAATATTGGAAAATTTGTTGTTACGAGAATGTGAATGGAGTAGTCATTTATCTCAAACTTTTATTATACCAAAGTCCAAAAAATTAATTAAGAAAATGGATTTTGAAATGGCTGATCCTAGTTTAGGTAAGTTTAATGAAATTTTCATTTAATACTATTTAGCAACTCTTTATGTGTATGTGAGAGTTGTGTGTAAGTCACCCCCAGACATTGTCCGGGAACCACATGGAAAGCATCTAATATGGGGAAACTTGGCGATTTCATTGTTATTTGTGAAACGGTGAAAGATCTTCCTTGGTTGGAATTTTGCAACACTGTCAATCAACTCTTAAGGAAAGATGGTGAATCATTGAGTGAAAAGAATTTTCACCCAGTTAAAAATTGGTTAGAAAATGAACTTGATTCGTATAAATTCATTGATGAAATGGTAACGGAGTGGAGTGATGATCTGGTATATTATATTTTGGAAAACAATATATCTGAAAATTTGTCAGTCAAATATTTAATAGACAGTATAATCTGTGCATTTTGCATAGATGGTACAACACAAAGAAGTGGAAATTAATTTGGAGAGAACTTTTCACAGATATTAAACAACATATTAAAAATATTGAACCTAATGTATGAGTAACTTAAAAGGTAAGCAAAAATATTTACCTTGTATCAGTGGTTTAATTCATTTAAATTATTATGAGGAAGTAATTATAACTTGAAGAGAGAGAGATATATTTGAATTAATATATATAACTCATATTTACCTCTTCATGAAATGTGTCACTTACCATTTCGACCTTCTCTCTCTACCTGAACACCAAGAATCAGGTCTACCATAATACTTACATCATTTAAGTTAACAAGAGGCTTTTAATTCATTTAAGTTAATAAGGGGACACACAGTATGATTATGCTTTTAAGTCAATAATGGGAAGATATTTAAGTTAACGAGAAGAATACTGATGTAACACTTGAGAGGCATATGTTTGGGAGAGTGAAAAAA
Source organism: Cherax quadricarinatus (assembly GCF_038502225.1). NCBI lineage: Eukaryota > Metazoa > Arthropoda > Malacostraca > Decapoda > Parastacidae > Cherax > Cherax quadricarinatus. The sequence goes on along the minus strand of NC_091292.1, from coordinate 27,540,375 downwards.
AATATGTAACTTTTAGTTGGTTTATATCTTTTACAGGTGATGATGCAAATTTCTCCCCATTATATGCTAATGAAATAAAAAAAATATTAACATTTACAGGTACCGATGTGACGGGGCTTGGAAGAACAAGACTTAGAGGGGAGGATTTATGATGTTTAGAGCGTGTTGTTACACCAAGATTAATAATATATGATGATTCATTAAAAAGAGAAATGTTTAATAAAAGTTTTTAAGACATGATGCATTTTAAATCAATCAAACCTTACCATGAAAAAAGTATTGAGGTAGAATACAAATGTTATATATATATATATGGTGTCTGTCAGCCCTGTGACTTCACCAAATTTTAGCACAAGAGGACACAGTTGGTCTGGAAAGAGATGATTATCTTAAATCTACCTTGGGTGTGAACACCATTTCATGGCGTCACCGGAGGGGATTGTACAAAAATCATGACGCAATACTTTGGGGTAAGCCGTATAAGCTCAAGGAGTCTCTCAGAGCGAGGATTGTGTTTCTATCCGGAAATCGAGTAAATATTTCTACCATTGCGTGTGTTTACCAACAAGAAAATAATGTTCGATTTTAAGATAAAGTCTCCAAAACTAATTTGGAAATATCCAAAAATGGAGTCGGTCAAAGTAATTCTGGAGTACTCTAATGTATTTTGGAAGTGTTCCAATATATTTTTGAATGTGCTCCAACGTAATTTGGAAATGTTCTAAATGTTATCCCAAACATTTTTGTTCATATTACTGAAATCGAGGGAATGTGGCTAAAAATGTGATTTATGTCATATCTTAGTTGGATGTGTTCGTGATATATTTATAAAAATGAGTGTTTTCTAAAAATTTGTGACATGTGAAAATTACTGAGTCAAAATGCTGGTGACTTTTTCTGATGAAATAGTTAAAAGGAGAAAAAATTGTGGGTTATGAGTATAATATTAAACTATGTGGATTTGAGGAGATGGATTTTATTAGAAATTTAGTGAGTGTAGGGAGGAATGTGGGGATTTCTATAAAATGGGTATTAGCTGGTAGTGTCGATCTTAGTTTCTGGTGATTTTTAGTAGTGTTTGGGTAGTATTCAGTGGTGTTTTGGGGGTGTTGGAATGATGTTTTTTGGAGTATTCAATGGTAATTGATGGTGTGTTGTGTGTTGCAAAGTGAGTTGTCTGTGTGTGCTAGGTGGTCATAGAATTTTGTGAATATCTTGGTTACAGTGATTTTAGTGGATTTGAGATGGGTGATGAGATGCATTTGTGGATGTGAAATGTGATTTTTGTGTTTGTTCTGAAGAGGTGTGTTAGGACACGAGTAGATACAAGGAGATGGGTATGGAGAGTATTTTATTAGAATTTTAGTAATGTAGGGAGGAATGTGCATTACATTTTAAGATTCAATAAAAAGAAGGGGAAAAATTTGTATCGAATAAATTGTGAATAAATTGGTAAGTGATGAGGGTTGTGGGTAATGTAGTCGAACTAGAGATACCCAAAAAGATGTTATAAGTGGGTTGTTGTTGTGACTTTTTTTGGTGAAATTAGTTAAAACGAGAAAAAAATTGTGGGTTGTGGGTGTTGTTGTCGAACTAGAGATGCTGAAAAAGTGGTTATAAGTTGTGGGTTGTTGCTGTGACTTTTTCTGATGAAATTAGTTAAAACGAGAAAAAATTGTGGGGTGTGGGTGATGTGGGTGTTGTGGGATGTGGATGTTGTGGGTTGTGAGCGTTGTTGTCGAACTAGAGATATCGAAAAAAGAGTTGATTCTGTTGTAAGTGTTCGTGTGTGTTTTGTATGTGTTCATGTTTTTTTGCGCTCATGTTATATCTTAGTTGGAGGTGAGTGGGATCGTCTTGGTTATAGTGATTTGAGGGGATTTGTGTGAAAATGGGTGTTAGTCTGTTATGTTGATCTTAGTTTATGGTGATTTTGGTGGTGTTTTGACTGAATTCAGTGGTGTATTTGAGACTATTCAAAGGTGTTTTTGAAGGTGTTCAAATGATGTGCAAGAGTATTTATGAAGGTGTTCTGGGAGTATTCAGTGGTGATTTGGCTGTGGTCGAATGATGTTTTTGGAGTATTCAAAGGTAATTGATGGTGTTTTTGGTGTTGTTCAAAGTAAAGCGTTTGAGTTAGTTTTTGTGATACTGTTGTAAAAATCTGGAGAATGAGGGAGGAGTTTGGGGGATGAGTTGTAATTTAATGAAATATGTAAGTGTAGATAAATTAGAGCTGTCAAATCTTATTTGGGAGTATTCAAAATGTTGTCTTGGAAGTGTTTCAGTGTTGTTTGGAAATGTTCAAAGGTATTTTTGTGAGTATTCAATGATTTATGAGAGTGTTTTGAAGGTGTTCAAAGTAAAGTGGTGTGTGTGTGTGTGTGTGTGTGTGTGTGTGTGTGTGTGTGTGTGTGTGTGTGTGTGTGTGTGTGTGTGTGTGTGTGTGTGTGTGTGTGTGTGTGTTTGCGCGCGCGTATTAACTTCGTAATATGTAAAATTGTGACTAGTGATTTTTTCGAAAAGTTGTAAGTGTTGTGGTGACTTTTTCTGATGAAATAGTTAAAACGAGAAAAATGTCTAGACTTGAGGAGAGTGAATCTTTTGTAAAGAAATTGTGAATTGTTGTGGGTATTAACGAAAACATGTGGAATTATTTGGGTTATTCTGAGTTAAGAGTGAAAATGTTTTCCCTATGTTCCATATGAAATGTGTAATACTGAGATGGAGATAACGAAGAAGATCCAGAAACAAAAAAATGCATAATATTTCTTCAAGAGAAAAATATGTTGATTTTAGTCAATGAATTGTACCTTTTTCAATGATTTTTTTTGTTGGATGTATATGAAATGCATGGTTGTATAATAAATAGTGTTATCCTGCATTTTATTGTCTGCTCGACAAGATTCAGCCTGTGTGTGCGGTCATCACGTGACGTCACTGACATAGGGGGAAGTCGACAAGATTCAGCCTGTATGTGTGAGGTCATGACGTGACGTCACTGACCGCCGAGTAAACACAGGTGGGGTGACGTCACACTTGTTTAGACCTGTAGTAAGAGAAAGTACCATGCCCCATAGGAGGAGTTCATTTGAATGCTTACCCTGAGAGGGGGAAATCCAAAAAACTTGATCCGAGGAGATCATAAGAAAATGAAATTAAAAAAAAAATTGGGATGGAGGGGTGAAAGTGGGAGTCCATTTTGAATGCTTATCCCCAGAGGGGGAATCCAAAAAACTTGATCCAAGGAGATGGAGTCTTTGTATTATCGAGAAAACCTTGATCCAAGGTGATGGAGGAGGAATATTTTGGGGTGAAAGTGGGAGTTCATTTTGAATACTTACCCCCAGAGGGGGGAATCCAAAAAACTTGATCCGAGGAGATCATAAGAAAATGAAATTAAAAAAAAAATTGGGATGGAGGGGTGAAAGTGGGAGTCCATTTTGAATGCTTATCCCCAGAGGGGGAATCCAAAAAACTTGATCCAAGGAGATGGAGTCTTTGTATTATCGAGAAAACCTTGATCCAAGGTGATGGAGGAGGAATATTTTGGGGTGAAAGTGGGAGTTCATTTTGAATACTTACCCCCAGAGGGGGGAATCCAAAAAACTTGATCAGAGGAGATGGAGGAGAAATATTTGGGGTGAAAGTGGGAGTCCATTTTGAATGCTTACCCCCAGAGGGGGGAATCCAAAAAACTTGATCCGAGGAGATCATAAGAAAATGAAATTAAAAAAAAAATTGGAATGAGGGGGTGAAAGTGGGAGGGGGAACCTCAAAAATTTGATCCGAGGAGATGGAGAGCACAAGAAAATGAAATTCAAAAAAAATTCGAAAAAAATCGGAAAAAATTCGGGGAGCGGGGGCGATCCGGACGACGCTGCAGAAGGCGCTGCAGAAGGCGCAGGCGGGCGCGAGGGCGGGCGCGCGGGGCGCGGGCGGGCGCGAGGGCGGGCGTGGGGCGGGGCACGTGGGCACGGGTTGGGGGTGCGGGTGGGGGGCGTGGGTGGGGGGCGTGGGTGGGGGGCGTGGGAGGGGTCGTTGGTGGGGGTCGGGGGTGGGGTGGTCTCGAGGGCAAGGTTGTCTCGAGGGCGAGGTTGTCTCGAGGGCGAAGTGGTCTCGAGGGTGAGGTGGTCTCGAGGGCGAGGTCAAGGTCATTAGCATAAAGGTGTGAAAAGGAGTCTGCTCAGGAAAGGGAGCCCCTCAGGAAAAGGAGCCACTCAGCCGCAGCCCTTTTCAGGAGGAGCCACTCAGGAAGAGACCGATCTGTAGAAGGAGCCACTGAGCCGCCTTCAGCACTACTGGTATTGTATACCATTTAAAATATGATAGTTAACTTACGCAGCAATACCGTAGCATTTTGGAACACTGGATGTCTTCTACAGCCCTATTTCTAACATCAGGGTAGAATGATCTAATTCCATTAGTGGACCTCGTTCACCTGTGACGTCTCCGTTACTGCACCTCACTCCAGCTCCAATGTACAAGTATCTGGTCTTGTGCCTATGTTATAAACTAAGGAGCTGACCGACTTATTTCAAGGCTGAGTGACTGATCATATCAGAATTACACTGCACATCTACGGTCTCCAATAGAAAGCTGATGAATTCAGCCGTAAAGGCGAAACGTTTCAACAATAATGATACTGTACCCAAGTATTGCACAGTAGTTGCTTCTATTCTTTTCCTCATCCTCATATCCGACATCAACGGACACATAAATCATAGACGACACTAGAATCTGTACGAGTGTCATCTACAGTGGACACTGAAAATCTCCAAGCACACAAAAGAGCGAAAAACTAATGTGAAAGATTTAATAATGATAATGTCAGAGGAACTTATGTTCAGGGATCAAGAAAGTACAGTTATTGAAGATTTTTTTTTCCTGCAGACTTGAGGGCCAATCCTTCTAGAATTTTTCAGGTGTAAATTATAATGTACAAATCGAGGGACTTATGATGTTCTCAATAATTTAAGTGCATGACTGAATCCATATGAGCAGTGGAGGTTCTCTGTGCATTCTCCAGATCTGCAATTTCGCCTTCCTTGACTGGAGGTGTTACGTGTACAGCAGTACTCCAACCCAGAGAGAACAAGTGACTTAAAGAGTATCATGGGTTTAGCGTCCCTTGTTTCGAACGCTTTAGATATCCATCCCATCATTTTCGTTGCGGTTGTGATACTGACATTGTTGTGATCCTTGAAGGTCAGATCTTCTGATATAATCACTCCCAAGTCTCTCGCATTAATCTTACGCTCTACAGAGTGATTCGAGTTTGCTTTATACTCCTTTCCAGTCTTTAATTCCCCAAATTGCCCAATAAAGACTTAGTTTACATTTGTTTGGAGGCTTGCTGTATCCTTAGTGGATGCCACTCACATACAGATTCTGGTATCATCTGCAAAGAATGATAAGCGGCTATGATTTATGCCTCTGTCTATGCCGGACATGAGAATAAGAAAGAAGACAGGGCCAGATGCTGTACCCTGGAGAACAGAGCTTTACACTGTGGCAGCCTCCGATTTTACTCTGCTTACTATTACACTTTGGGATCTATCCGTTAAAAAAATTAAATATCCATCTGCCCATTTTTCAAGTTACTCCTTTTGCACGAATTCTTTAGGTTATTACACCATGGCCAAACTTGTCAAAGGCTTTGCAAAGTCTGTGTACACCGCAATTGCATTTTGCTTGTCTTTACTCCATCTAAGTCCTAAGACCATGTCATAATCGTTAAGCAATTAGGAGACGTAGGAGCGACCTGCTTTAAATCCATGCTGCCCTGGGTTGTGCAGCTGTCGAGATTTCATGTGATTAGCACTCCTGCTTAAGATGTCAGTGCTATTGGTCTTAATACTTTTGCGATTGCTTTACTGCCACCTCTGTAGAGTGAGCCAATGTCAGTGACTTTTAAGGACTGTTCGATTATTCTTGTGTAGGCTCCTCTTCCTCCATAGAATATTCAGACACGAGATAATGGTTCCTTGCAAAGTGTATGAACATGAAATCGATGGCTTTCTCGAAGATGTCGAAAAGGTTCTGAGTCTCTTCCATGAAAATCTCATATGGCTCACGAAATTAAACAAACCATGGTACGGGTGGGGTTTGAACACATGGCAAGTTAGTCGTAAAACTCTAGACCAGTTCGTAAGCCACTGGGCCAGATGGCTACAATAAGACTCACGTAACTAGGTATATTTATAAACCAGTGGCTTACGCATTGGCCTGGAGTTTTAAGACTCGCTCGCCATGGGTTCTAACCTCACCCGTACGTGGTTTAAAATCTCATATGGATTGTCAATCTTTAAACTGATTAATGACTCACTAAATTTCAGTATTTAAATCATTTACTTGTCACCAGTATGGGTTCCATCTCGTTTAAGGAAGCGTCCGATGCTGGATGTGCTTTTGCCTTGGATTTTGCGTGTTAGAAAAAGTACTTAGGATTTTCCTCGATTTCATTTATGACTTTGTTTCCTCTGCCTCTCCTGGGCCTTGTATGATGCTTACAGTTTGAGGTCAGTATTTTCCCCTTTCCTTTGCTACCATACAAGGTAAGGTCTAAGGAGTCTTGGTGACCACCTACTCTACAAATTGAAGGTGTATGGAGTCTTAGTGACCACCTAAGACATTGAGTGAAGGTGTGGGGAGTCTTGGTGACCTAAACCTATACCAAATTAAGAGCTTGTTCAGGCACACTTTACTCCACCTCCAGGCTACTTTGTTTATAATAATCCGCTTTCATAACATTTGTCATATTTGAATGAGTGTGTGGGAGAGCAAAAATGATGAGGTGAAATTTACACCAGAAAGATCTTATCCTTCACAAGTTCTCAGTCGCTGTAACAATGCCTGACAGGTACCTGACCTGTGACTAAACAAAATGAAGATTTAAAATGCAATGATTTAGCAATGTTATTTTTACCAAACTACTGTGGCAAAGGGCAAAAATGTACAGCTTGGAAAGCCTGGTACAACTGGGGGCGATAAGTCTTCACCTTCGTACAATAGCAAATCATGATTCCCGAAATCGTAGCAACACGATTGCAAACAAACCACGGTACGGGTGGGGACTGAACTAGTCCAGTAGCTTACGCACTGGCCTGGAGTTGACTCACTTGCCGTGAGTTCAATGCCCACCCGTACCGTGGTTTGTTTAAAAGCAAATCAACCAGGTATAAAGTGTTTCCCTGGAAATGTAAAGCTTACACGTTGTCGGTCCTTACGAACGTCACTGGAACCATTACGACAATCTTCTCTGATAAAGTCACCTCTAATCAAATATGAATTCTTCATTATGCCCGTAAGAGCAAAAGCTATTAATCCTGAAATTATGGAAACTAAATTACGTGGAATATCCAAAGTTTCAAGAAAACAAAACTGAGAGGTTGGGTAGCAAACAACGTTAAAAAAAATCATTCCCACACTACCCAAGGTAAGTCTCTCAGGGCTTAACCTTCCTCATGTAAACATCTTACAATCGATAATCACACCTCGCTCGCCTCAACACACGTTTGGCATCTAGGGTAAACTTGAGTTTCCCAGTCAGAACAAAGTGCGTCAAAAAAGGAACAAAAGTGTACGGAGAACTTCCTTATCAAATGAGACCAGAAGTAACATGTATAGGAACCAGTGAGCCTAAAGCAGGTGCGCTATTCAGAGCTCATGAAAGCTCTAGAAGAAGGCCACAAAGGTCGAAGCGCACCTGAGGTACATTCCCGGCCTGATGTTCTTCCCAATAACTCTAGATAACAGGATTAAGCAGCCTACACAACCCTTGAGCCCTCCGGGTATGGCCACTGAACCCGGACATTCACTACGGCCCGGCTTATCAAGGTATATTCCACTCCAGACTGGTGGTGGGAAAATGAAAATAAAAAATTCCAGTGTGGTAATGATCCGAAGAAACGATAACGACTACCAGCAGCCCTCCCCATACAGGACAAACATTACCTGAAGCCCGGTGACATTTACAACCTGAATGTTGATGGCTTTGAGGGGTCACTATTCCCCCAACCAACAGCCCAGTCACAGACTAGGCCTCCCGGTTAATGGCTTGATCAGTCAAGCTATTTGTGTTATCAGTACACAGTCCAATGTACTGATACCAATACGCAGTCCAATGTACCGATATCAATATGCAGTCCAATGTACCGATATCAATACGCAGTCCAATGTACCGATATCAATACGCAGTCCAATGTACCGTTATTAATACACAGTCCAATGTATAATATAAATACGCAGTCCAATGTGCTGATATCAATACGCAGTCCAATGTATTGAAAAGAGAAGCATCACACAACAGACTATTTGAGAAAGCGGAAGAACTGACATTAACCAAAGACACAAAACTGTATGGAATCAATCAGGAAGCAGAGTACATGAAACAGAAAAGACGCAGGGGCAAACAATAACGCCTAAGAATGAGAAAAACCAGTTGGGACTCAGAAGGATCACCATATACTAGACCCGCCACAGTTATAAGAGGTGCAAGAGATGAGGAAGATATAAAATAGTGTATTGTGTAGGTAGGTATAGATGCGAAGGGTGCACAAAGCGAGAAACCGAGAAAGATGTGCATTAGGGTTGGAGAGGAAAACAGTGGTCGAGGTGCGAAGGATGAGAGAAAGAGGTAGTCAAGATGTTCGTAGATTGAGAAGAGAGAGAAAGGGTTGCTCGAGGTGGAGGGTCATGTACGAGGTCAGGAAGAGAAGTGGAGATTTACAATGGTAGAAGAGGAAATTCACGAGGTGAGGGAAAGAGGGGGTGACAAAGGTGAGGTGGCACATAACGTGAAGAGGAAAAAGAAGTACACATAGTGAGAATGTACAGAAAGGGGAAATAAATGAGGTAAGGAAGAGAAAAGGTCCAACATTTCCCCCCCCCCCAGAAAAAACCCGGCTGGTTCAGTATTTCATTCACTCGTTCTTAAGGGTTAATTCTGAACCTGTTCAACAGGGTAATAAGTTTGTCGAGAAACAACACTGCATCTAAATATTCTCTCGACCAAAAATATTTAGTTACCAAACTGCAGGATACAAAATACAGGAGACGAGGTACACACTGGGGAAGGAGCAGAGGCTCGACCCATTTAAGCATAAATGGGCGAGTATTCTTACAGGATTAGAATCGCCTGAAGATTTCCCATCCCTCCCAAGGATAACAGTTAAATTAAGTTATGCAAATTTTCTAATATGCTAATTTTGAATTTTCCACCAAAACTAAGCTTGCAGCGTAACTCATCCATGCTAAAATTTACGTAATTTACAGTGGCTCAAAACAATCGTAATTTAGAACAGCTCATCAGATCTAAACTCATCTAAGAATATATATGAACTATAACTGCCATCCACAGGCGGGTGCTAATCTTCCGGTGACCGTACCAACAGTCTGGTTGACCAGGCAAGCACCAGAAAAGCCTGTCCCAGGGCCGGGCACCGAGAGTAAAAAAAAAAAACTCAAAGTTCATCAAAGGTATCAATGGGAATTACAAAATACGTATTACCGTGATAATAAAAGTTAGGAGTTGCCTGTGCATACTTCAGTGCAGTTTTAGACTTGCAGGGAAAAAATCAATATTATTTATTCGATTGCCGGTGATTATTGCAATAATTTACAAGCCCAGCGTAACAAGCAGAGATTAACAAACGTAACTAGTCGAACGTAACAAGTAGAGCTTAACAAACTTAATGTAACAAACTTAACGTTAACAAGCCCAGCATAAGTCGAGCTTAACAAGAAATTTTTAGATGTCAAAGATCCTTTACAATAATGATGTATCTGTTACGTAGGTTAACAACTGCGGGGATCGTCTCCCCCAGAGACCGGTCTCTACTCCAGGTCCCATAAATTTGAAAGGGAATATTGTTATACCTGAATGGTATATAATACCGACAAGATAGAGCATTAAGACATATGTGCGACCTCTGGGTATCCTTATTTGTAGACATTTCGCCATCCAATGGCTTTATCAATACAAGGGCAATGTGAAGAATGCAGAACTATATACAACAGGTGAGGAAATATTGTTATTACACGAATTAAAAAAAAAAGTATGAACAGGGCCATTATCAGCAACAACCTGGTTGACCAGGCAGCACCAGACGAGGAGAGTAGTAAGGTGCTCGAAACCCATCAAAGGTATATCAAAATTACTCATTGAACCGTCTGCCAAGCCTCTTACTTTCATGGGGAATGATTTGTGCAAACAGGTCTGGAACCAGTCCTATAAATTTTCGAAGTGTAGATAATGATACACTAATCTTGCCTATGTTCGAAGGAGTGTAAATCGAGGAACTTCAAACGTTCCCACTAATTTAGATGCTTGACTGAATCTGTGCAAGCAGTGAAGGGTCTCTGCAAGTTCTCCAGATCTGATATTTCGCTTGCCTTGAACGGGACTGCTAGAGCACACCATTATTATAGGCGCTAGAGAAAGCAAGTGGCTTGATGAGTATCATCACTGGCTTGGCATCTTTGTTTTGAGGATTCTAGTTATCCAGCCTATCATTTTCCTTGCAGCTATGATAGTGACACTGTCGTGATCCTTGAAGCTGAGATCTGATCTAATCATTCCCGGGTTTCTCAATGAGATTCATGCTCTATTGTTTTGAATTTGCTTTATTCTCCGTTCCGGTCTTTTCTTCTTCAAAATTTCCGTAAGGAAGTAACTGAAACTTGTCCCCAGTGAATATCATGTTACCAGTGGCCCACTGGAAGACTTTGAAATTGGCAGTTTGAAGGTTTTCTGTGTCCCCAGTGGATGCCACTACATAATCTAGTATCGCCTGCAAAGGATGATACAGTGTTGTGAGTTATGCCTCTGCCTATGTCGGATATAAGAACAAGAAAGAGACCAGGGGTACAGTTAGTATTGTGCCTTGGGTAACACAGCTTTTCACTATGGCAGCCTCCGATTTCACTGTTCACCATAATACTTTGGGTTCTATTCATTAGGAAGTTTAATATCCATCTGCTCACTTTTCCAGTTATTCATTTAGCACCAATTGTGTGTGCAGTTATATCATGATCGCACTTGTTAAAGGCTGTGGCAAAGTCTTTGTATACTATATCAGCATTTTGTTTGTCTTCCAATGCATCCAGGATCATGTTATAACAGTCTAGTAGCTGCGAGACAGGAGCGACCTGCTCTAAACCCATGTTGCCTTGGATTGTGCCAATGCTGTGAATCCACGTAGTGGTGGCTTACTTTAATTAAAGAAACAGCAACTACTATGGAAATTTATAATCCCTAGAGTAACGATTTAATTTGATGCATTTAAAATATTTCCTGAGCTGACACACAAGTACACTGAATTATTCATACAAAATTTCACAGCTAATAGGCCATCTACTTAGCATGCACATTGAGTAGGTAATAGGTTGGTGGCACCACCCAGGAATGTACAACTGTTCTGTTACCTTTATATGCACATGAATTAGACATGTGTAATATCTAGGTATCTTTATTGTGGACGTTTCGCCATCCAGTGGAATATCAACATAAATTCAAGGATAAGTGGAAGATAGTAGAACTATATACAAATGATAAGATAATTAGTCCCTCAGGGGGACTGAGTATCTCATCTTTTGTATATAATTCTACTATCTTCCAGTTATGTCCAGGAATTTGTATTGATAAAGCCACTGAATGGCGAAACGTCTACAATAAAGATACCCAGATGTTGCACATGTGTCTAATTCTTCATCTTGTCGGTATTATATACCATACATGTACAACCTCTATATGCAAAATGAGCAGGTGGTAGGCTGGTAGATAGCAACACTCAGGAATGTGCAACACTCAGGAATGTGCAACACTCAGGAATGTGCAACACTCAGGAATGTGCAACACTCAGGAATGTGCAACACTCCTGTCTTACTAACTTAAGAAACGTGTGTAAACAAAACCCTGGGACTCACTCACCATGGGTTCAAACCTCCACCCAGTCCGTGGTTTGTTAGAAGGTAACCATTCAGGGTACCAAAAGTCTAGTCGATCAGGCCAGCCTGATGGAAAAGTTTAGTCGATCAGGCCCCGAGGCCTGATCTAGGATCCAGCCTAGGGGCAGTGACCCCCGAAATCGACTCTATGTAGACTGCCGTTTTTATTATGTGCGTGAAACACTCCCCACACACACACACACACACACACACACACACACACACACACACACACACACACACACCAGGAAGTAGAATGGCAGACAGCCATCATCCAGAGAGGTACTACCTTCCTGTGATGTGTGACGGAAGCTGTTAATTGTTTTGGAATGCCACGGCTGTTCTTGTTTTTCCTTTATTTTTACATTAAGGAATAAAATGACATTTACATCTTACAAACTTACACTTACATTCGAGATACATTTAACTTACATCCATTTCTTACTGGTTCTTAGTAGTGTTTTCGTTCCAGTTTATGAGACCTGCTATGAAACCGCGCCGCTGTGGCCATGGTCCACGGAACCATTACCAGATATAACAAGTAATTTATATCATTATTTACAAACCAGTGGGTGGAGACGGGGGAAAAAACACGTTCTCTTGTGAGCTCTACGCGACATTCATAACACCGACACAGCTGTTGCTCATAACATTTAGTTTGTTTACATCGTTTCCCACACATTGTGTTGGCCCACGCGAGGCCTAATGGCCTCTGATCTCGCAAACTGGTCTTGCCGTGTGGCTCATGTGGCCCTCTAACCGCAGTTGCCAACTCACCCACCCTCCTGTCAAACCACTAAGTAGTTATTTTATAGAGTAATAACACTGTTTATGTTCTCAACCAACAAATAACTACCAATGTATCACAGTTTGTGTTTGCAAATGTGCAAAGTCTCAAATCAAGGAAAAGCAATTAAATGTTATTTATTAGTCGCCTCACGATTCAACTTCACGTCTGTAACTTTCACAAAGACACACATAAAAGATAAATTTGATAACGAAATATGGATTCCAGGATACAACCTATTTAGACAAAAAACCAGAGCCTACTTATAGTAATTGTGGACAAACCTCCGGATAGAACTTCCCAGCAGTTTAAGGACGAGTTACTGGAGATCGAGCATTGTCTGCCAACAATGATGACCTAGTACGGAACATGACGGTGTCGAAGACTACAGTCTCATTGAAAGATATGCTAAATGTTGCTGTTGTTTACATTGATTTCACAAGCCTTCGACATGTGCGACCATGGTGTGACAGCGTACACAATATCTGCAAAATAAACAGCTGGTAAAGTGGGCAGATGGATATTTAACTTCTTAACAAATAGAACCCGGAGAATAATTGTAAACAGAGTTAAGTCAGAGGCTGTTACAGTGAAAAGCTCCGCTCATCCAGGCACGGTACTCGCCCACTGGTTTCGCATTCTTATATCCGACATAGACAAGGACATATCATCTCTTGCTGATGACAGAATCTCAATGAAAGTGGAGTCTATCGAAGACAGTGAATCTTTGAAAGGATATAAATCATCCAGTGGGCGTCAAATAACAATATTACGTTCAACGACAGCAGCTGCTCCGCTATGAAATAATGGAGGAAATAAATACTGAAACGGAGTACAAGACAAACACCAATCATCAACAGAGCAGAGGCTTCGTTTGCGAGACTCAGGAATAATGATGTCAGATCTCACATTCAAGGATCACAACAATGGTTCTATCGCTACAAGGAAAATGAAAGGCTGGATAAATAGAACCTTCAAGGCAAGGTATGCTGAGCCAATGATGATACTCTTCAAATCACTTCTTTCCTTGATGGAATACTACTGTATTCTATCACCTTCCCTCAAGGCAGGCGACATGGCTGAACTACAAAAATAAAGAACTTTCACTATCTATATACACTCAACATCTAAACTACTGGAAACTCCTGAAATCCCTTCAACTCTATTCCTTGGAACGCAGGCGAGAAGAGTACAACAAACTTTACACCTGGAAAATCGTGAAGGAACTAGTCCCAACACTCCAAACCAGAATAACCCTTTATGAAAGTGAGATGGTGCAAAGTACCTCCAATAAAAAACAGGAGAGCAAGTACACTAAGACAGAACTCACTGCATGTCAGAAGTCCTCGATTCTTCAACGCCCTGCCTCCGTGCATAAGGCGAATTACCAACAAACATTTAGCTGTCTTCTAGAGGGAACTGGACAAGTTCCTCAAATCAGTTTCTGACCAGCCGAGCTGTGCTTCGTGCGGCCAGCAGTAACAGTCTGGTTGATAAGGCCTTGACCCGTGGAAACATCCTCCAGGTATCGTTCCGGTAGCTACATAACATGAAGGGTAAATCTAGTTCCTCGAGGCCTGAACCTACTGCAAAGATAGGTTCAGGTACGGAGCCGCTAATTCACTCCACAGAATTATCCTGGATTAAAGATGATACTCTTAAGCCCCTTGTTCTCTCTAGGCTGGAGTACTGCTGGACGCTAACACCCCCGGTCAAGGCAGCCGAAATTGCAGACCTGGAGAATATGCAGAGAACCTTCACTGCCGCATACATTCAGTTAAGCATTTAAAATTACTGGGAACGTTTAAAATCCCTCGATCTGTATTCCTTGGAACGCAAGCGAGATTAATGCATTATATTCTACACCTGGAAAGTTGTAGAATGACTGGTTCCAAATCTGAACACACACACACGCAAAAAAAAAAACACACACACAAAACACACACGAACACAAACACACACACACACACACATTCCCTATGGAAATAAGAGGCTTGGCAGACGATGCAAAATACCCCTAATGAAAAGAAGGGAAAACTCAGTAACTGAAGAAACCAAGACTTTCCAGTGTCCTCCCTTATATAAGGGGGATTAGGAACAGAACTTTGCCTGTCTTCAGGAAAGAACTAGACAAGTTTCTCAAGTCGGTGCCTGATCGGCCAGGCTGTGGTGCTTATGTGGGACTTTTGATCAACAGCTTGGTTGATCAAACCATCCACCGGGAAAATGGGTCTGGGATCGGGCCGCGAGGGCGTTGAACCTCGGAACATGCACCAGGTAGACAGGTAAACCCTCGTAACTAATTACGATGTATGCTAAAAATAATGTTAAGTGCTGGTGTGTACTAGTTGCGTGTGGTGGTGTGTAGTACCAGCTGCGTGTGTGGTGGTGTGTCGTACCAGCTGCGTGTGGCGGTGTGTAGTACCAGCTGCGTGTGTGGTGGTGTGTCGTACCAGCTGCGTGTGGCGTTGTGTAGTACCAGCTGCGTGTGGCGGTGGTGTGTCGTACCAGCTGCGTGTGGCGGTGTGTAGTACCAGCTGCGTGTGTGGTGGTGTGTCGTACCAGCTGCGTGTGGTGGTGTGTCGTACCAGCTGCGTGTGTGGTGGTGTGTCGTACCAGCTGCGTGTGGTGGTGTGTAGTACCAGCTGCGTGTGTGGTGGTGTGTCGTACCAGCTGCGTGTGTGGTGTGTGTACCAGCTGCGTGTATTGGTGTGTAGTACCAACTGCGTGTGTGATGTATAGTACTAGCTGCGTGTGTGGCGTATAGTACCAGCTGCATGTGTGGTGTACAGTACCAGCTGCGTGTGTTGTGTATAGTACCAGCTGCGTGTGTGGTGGTGTGTAGTACCAACTGCATGTGTAGTGGTGTGTGTGTACCTGCTGCATGTGAGGTGGTGTGTGTAGTACCAGATGCGTGTAGTGTGTAGTACCAGCTGCGTGTAGTGGTGTGTAGTACCAGCTGCGTGTAGTGGTGTGTAGTACCAGCTGCGTGTAGTGGTGTGTACCAGCTGCGTATAGTGTGTGCACCAGCTGCGTGTGTGGTGCTGTGTATCAGCTGCGTGTGTGGTGTGAAGTACCAGCTACGTGCGTGGTGTGTAGTACGAGCTGCGTGTGTGGTGTGTAGTACCAGCTGCGTGTGTGTGGTGTGTAGTACCAGCTGCGTGTGTGTGGTGTGTAGTACCAGCTGCGTGTTGTGGTGTGTGTGTAGCAGCTGCGTGTTGTGGTGTGTGTACCAGCTGCGTGTTGTGGTGTGTATACCAGCTGCGTGTTGTGGTGTGTATACCAGCTGCGTGTGTGGTGGTGTGTGTATCACCTGCGTGTGTGGTAGTATGTGGTACCAGCTGCGTGTGGTGGTATGTGTACCAGATGTGTGTGGTGGTATGTGTACCAGCTGTGTGTTGTGTGTAGTACTAGCTAGGTGTGGTTGTGTGTAGTACTAGCTACGTGTGGTTGTGTGTAGTACTAGCTACGTGTGGTGGTCGTGTGTAGCACCGGCTACGTGTTGTGATGTGTAGTACCAGCTGCGTGTTGTGGTGTATAGTACCAGCTGCGTGTTGTGGTGTGCAGTACCAGGTGTGTGTATTAGTGTGTAATACCAGCTGCGTGTTGTGGTGTGCAGTACCAGGTGTGTGTTGTGGTGAGCAGTACCAGTTGTGTATTAGTGTGCAGTACCAGGTTTGTGTATTAGTATGCAGTACCAGGTGTGTGTATTAGTATGTAGTACCAGCTGCGTGTTGTGGTGTGCAGTACCAGCTGCGTGTTGTGGTGTGCAGTACCAGGTGTGTGTTGTGGTGAGCAGTACCAGTTGTGTATTAGTGTGCAGTAACAAGTGTGTGTATTAGTGTGCAGTACCAGGTGTGTGTATTAGTGTGCAGTACCAGGTGTGTGTATTAGGGTGCAGTACCAGGTGTGTGAATTAGTGTGCAGTACCAGGTGTGTGTTGTGGTGTGCAGTACCAGGTGTGTGTATTAGTGTGCAGTACCAGGTGTGTGTATTAGTGTGCAGTACCAGGTGTGTGTATTAGTGTGCAGTTCCAGGTGTGTTTATTAGTGTGCAGTACCAGCTGCGTGTTATGGTGTGCAGTACCAGGTGTGTGTATTAGTGTGCAGTACCAGGTGTGTGTATTAGTGTGCAGTACTAGCTGCGTGTTGTGGTGTGCAGTACCAGATGTGTGTATTAGTGTGCAGTACCAGGTGTGTGTATTAGTGTTCAGTACCAGGTGTATTAGTGTGCAGTACCAGGTGTGTGTATTAGTGTGCAGTACCAGGTGTGTGTATTAGTGTGCAGTACCAGGTGTGTGTATTAGTGTGCAGTACCAGGTGTGTGTATTAGTTTGCAGTACCAGGTGTGTGTATTAGTGTGTAGTACCAGGTGTGTGTATTAGTGTGCAGTACCAGCTGCGTGTTGTGGTGTGCAGCACCAGCTGCGTGTTGTGGTGTGCAGTACCAGCTGCGTGTTGTGGTGTGCAGTACCAGCTGCGTGTTGTGGTGTGCAGTACCAGCTGCGTGTTGTGGTGTGCAGTACCAGCTGCGTGTTGTAGTGTGCAGTACCAGCTGCGTGTTGTAGTGTGCAGTACCAGCTGCGTGTTGTAGTGTGCAGTACCAGCTGCGTGTTGTGGTGTGCAGTGCCAGCTGCGTGTTGTGGTGTGCAGTGCCAGCTGCGTGTTGTGGTGTGTAGTACCAGATGTGTGTATTAGTGTGCGTGTGTGTGGTGTGCAGTGCCAGCTGCGTGTTGTGTGTGTGCCAGCTGCGTAGTGGTGTGTAGTACCATGTGTGTATTAGTGTGCAGTACCAGGTGTGTGTATTAGTGTGCAGTACCAGGTGTGTGTATTAGTGTGCAGTACCAGGTGTGTGTATTAGTTTGCAGTACCAGGTGTGTGTATTAGTGTGTAGTACCAGGTGTGTGTATTAGTGTGCAGTACCAGCTGCGTGTTGTGGTGTGCAGCACCAGCTGCGTGTTGTGGTGTGCAGTACCAGCTGCGTGTTGTGGTGTGCAGTACCAGCTGCGTCTTGTGGTGTGCAGTACCAGCTGCGTGTTGTAGTGTGCAGTACCAGCTGCGTGTTGTGGTGTGCAGTACCAGCTGCGTGTTGTGGTGTGCAGTACCAGCTGCGTGTTGTAGTGTGCAGTACCAGCTGCGTGTTGTAGTGTGCAGTACCAGCTGCGTGTTGTGGTGTGCAGTACCAGCTGCGTGTTGTGGTGTGCAGTACCAGCTGCGTGTTGTGGTGTGCAGTACCAGCTGCGTGTTGTGGTGTGCAGTACCAGCTGCGTGTAGTGGTGTGTAGTACCAGCTGCGTGTAGTGGTGTGTAGTACCAGCTGCGTGTAGTGGTGTGTAGTACCAGCTGCGTGTAGTGGTGTGTAGTACCAGCTGCGTGTAGTGGTGTGTAGTACCAGCTGCGTGTAGTGGTGTGTAGTACCAGCTGCGTGTAGTGGTGTGTACCAGCTGCGTATAGTGTGTGTACCAGCTGCGTGTGTGGTGATGTGTATCAGCTGCGTGTGTGGTTTGTAGTACCAGCTACGTGCGTGGTGTGTAGTACGAGTTGAGTGTGTGGTGTGTAGTACCAGCTGCGTGTGCGGTGTGTAGTAATAGCTGCGTGTTGTGGTGTGTGTAGCAGCGTGTTGTGGTGTGTGTAGCAGCGTGTTGTGGTGTGTGTAGCAGCTGCGTGTAGTGGTATGTGTACAGGCTGCGTGTTGTGGTGTGTATACCAGATGTGTGTGTGGTGGTATGTGTACCAGCTGTGTGTTGTGTGTAGTACTAGCTAGGTGTGGTTGTGTGTAGTACTAGCTACGTGTGGTGGTCGTGTGTAGCACCAGCTACGTGTTGTGATGTGTAGTATCAGCTGCGTGTTGTGATGTGTAGTACCAGCTGCGTGTTGTGGTGTATAGTACCAGCTGCGTGTTGTGGTGTGCAGTACCAGGTGTATTAGTGTGCAGTACCAGGTGTGTGTATTAGTGTGCAGTACCAGGTGAGTATTAGTGTGCAGTACCAGGTGTGTGTATTAGTATGTAGTACCAGCTGCGTGCTGTGGTGTGCAGTACCAGCTGCGTGTTGTGGTGTGCAGTACCAGGTGTGTGTATTAGTGTGTAATACCAGCTGGGTGTTGTGGTGTGCAGTACCAGGTGTGTGTATTAGTGTGCAGTACCAGGTGTGTGTATTAGTATGTAGTACCAGCTGCGTGTTGTGGTTTGCAGTACCAGCTGGGTGTTGTGGTGTGCAGTACCAAGTGTGTGTATTAGTATGTAGTACCAGCTGCGTGTTGTGGTTTGCAGTACCAGCTGGGTGTTGTGGTGTGCAGTACCAGCTGCGTGTTATGGTGTGCAGTACCAGGTGTGTGTATTAGTGTGTAATACCAGCTGTGTGTTGTGGTGTGCAGTACCAGGTGTGTGTTGTGGTGAGCAGTACCAGTTGTGTATTATTGTGCAGTACAAAGTGTGTGTATTAGTGTGCAGTACCAGGTGTGTGTATTAGTGTGCAGTATCAGGTGTGTGTATTAGTGTGCAGTACCAGGTGTGTGTATTAGTGTGCAGTACCAGCTGCGTGTTGTGGTGTGCAGTACCAGGTTTGTGTATTAGTGTGCAGTACCAGGTGTGTGTATTAGTGTGCAGTACCAGGTGTGTGTATTAGTGTGCAGTACCAGCTGCGTGTTGTGGTGTGCAGTACCAGGTGTGTGTAGTGTGCAGTACCAGGTGTGTGTATTAGTGTGCAGTACTAGGTGTGTGTATTGGTGTGCAGTACCAGGTGTGTGTAGTGTGCAGTACCAGGTTAGTTACCATTTTGTCCTAGGCACATGTCGATTAGACACTAGGCCTGTTGTATATGAGTACGTGTGTGTGTGTGTGTGTGTGTGTGTGTGTGTGTGTGTGTGTGTGTGTGTGTGTGTGTGTGTGTGTGTGTGTGTGTGTGTACGTACTCACCTATTTGTGGTTGCAGGGGTCGAGTCACAGCTCCTGGCCCCGCCTCTTCGCTGATTGCTACTAGGTCCTCTCTCTCCCTGCCCCATGAGCTCTATCATACCTCGCCCTAAAACTATATATGGTTCCCGCCTTCACTACGTCACTTTCTAGGCTATTCCACGGCCTGACTACTCTATGACTGAAGAAATACTTCCAAACATCCCTTTGATTCATCCGAGTCTTCAACTTCCAATTGTGACCTCTTGTGTCTGTGTCCCTTCTCTGGAACATCTCGAGGTGTGTGTATTAGTGTGCAGTACCAGGTGTGTGTAGTACCAGGTGTGTGTATTAGTGTGCAGTACCAGCTGCGTGTTGTGGTGTGTAGTACCAGATGTGTGTATTAGTGTGCAGTACCAGGTGTGTGTATTAGTGTGCAGTACCAGGTGTGTGTATTAGTGTGTAGTACCAGGTGTGTGTATTAGTGTGTAGTACCAGGTGTGTGTATTAGTGTGCAGTACCAGGTGTGTGTATTAGTGTGCAGTACCAGGTGTGTGTATTAGTGTGCAGTACCAGGTGTGTGTATTAGTGTTCAGTACCAGGTGTGTGTATTAGCGTGCAGTACCAGGTGTGTGTATTAGTGTGCAGTACCAGGTGTATTAGTGTGCAGTACCAGCTGCGTGTTGTGGTGTGCAGTACCAGCTGCGTGTTGTGGTGCGCAGTACCAGCTGCGTGTTGTGGTGCGCAGTACCAGCTGCGTGTTGTGGTATGCAGTACCAGCTGCGTGTTGTGGTGTGCAGTACAAGCTGCGTGTTGTAGTGTGCAGTACCAGCTGCGTGTTGTAGTGTGCAGTACCAGCTGCGTGTTGTGGTGTGCAGTACCAGCTGCGTGTTGTAGTGTGCAGTACCAGCTGCGTGTTGTGGTGCGCAGTACCAGCTGCGTGTTGTGTTGTGCAGTACCAGCTGCGTGTTGTGGTGCGCAGTACCAGCTGCGTGTTGTAGTGTGCAGTACCAGCTGCGTGTTGTGGTGTGCAGTACCAGCTGCGTGTTGTGGTGTGCAGTACCAGCTGCGTGTTGTAGTGTGCAGTACCAGCTGCGTGTTGTAGTGTGCAGTACCAGCTGCGTGTTGTAGTGTGCAGTACCAGCTGCGTGTTGTAGTGTGCAGTACCAGCTGCGTGTTGTGGTGTGCAGTACCAGCTGTGTGTTGTGGTGCGCAGTACCAGCTGCGTGTTGTGGTGTGCAGTACCAGCTGCGTGTTGTGGTGCCCAGTACCAGCTGCGTGTTGTGGTGTGCAGTACCAGGTGCGTGTTGTAGTGTGCAGTACCAGCTGCGTGTTGTAGTGTGCAGTACCAGCTGCGTGTTGTAGTGTGCAGTACCAGCTGCGTGTTGTGGTGTGCAGTACCAGCTGCGTGTTGTGGTGTGCAGTACCAGCTGCGTGTTGTGGTGTGCAGTACCAGCTGCGTGTTGTGGTGTGTAGTACCAGTTGGGGGGGGAGGGGGTTTAAACAACTGTTATAAAAATTAAAAACTAGCTTAATTGTACACTTTTCAATTTAGTAAAACAACCCACAGCACTGATTTTTCCATGAGAGATACATCAGTGTGATGAAAAGTGCCGAGAGCAAACATAAGCAGATCACATACACTGGCGTTCAAGCACTGACTG
Organism: Cherax quadricarinatus; assembly: GCF_038502225.1. Taxonomy (NCBI): domain Eukaryota; kingdom Metazoa; phylum Arthropoda; class Malacostraca; order Decapoda; family Parastacidae; genus Cherax; species Cherax quadricarinatus. The sequence goes on along the minus strand of NC_091292.1, from coordinate 27,519,086 downwards.
ATCAGGTTCTTAGCAGGGAGGCTGGTCTGAGACCGGGCCGCAGGAGTGATGTTTCTCCCAACTATCTACAAGTGTAGGTAAATGACTCACGTAATCGGAATGACACGATTGCAAACAAACCATACCACAGGTCATAAAACTCCAGTGGCTAACGCGTCGGTCTGGAGTTTTATGACTCTGGCCGCGGGTTCTACCCCCACCCGTGCTATGGTTAGTGTAGGTAAATCACGGTATTTATTATAATTTTCGTACATATTACTTTCCCATGTTTGCTCAACCCCATATTTATCTAAAAACAGGTCTATTTTTATTTTCACCCCCCCCCCTTGTTTTTTTTATGAAAATGGGCAGTGATGGTCCTCAACATGACACAATAATGACTCGAAACAGCTTCCGCTTCCTAACTTTTTTCTCAAGTGTACAATATGTCCAAGACTTAAAGAGTACACAAAACAAAAATAAACAGGCTTGGAGTAATAGTAATTGAAGCTGCATGTCATTCATTAAAAAAATTGTAATTGCAAGTGAACTTTAGATTAAAAATAATTGTAATAAAATGCTATTAAGCTCATACCCGCTTAAATTACATCATGAAACTGGGACATTATGACGGGTTAATGACAGAATGAGAGTGCTCGCTAATGGTACATAACTTCTCATTCTGATGTGATTGTTGCTCTTGTTTGCATCAAGTTCTAAAAAATAAGTATGAACAAGAGGATTGTCCTCCATTCGATGTAGACTCCTTGATCTACTGGAGGGATTCTCCTCCAAAGATGCTGCCTCTTAAGAAACAATGAAGAGATGAATGATGAGTTGCACACCCACTTCAGCACCGTCAGAGCACCGCTTAGCACAGCATCAATTTTTTTTACCCCCCCCCCCCAGTAGGGCGCAGCTTGGACTTGTAACGTACCACAAGCTGCTGATTAAATGCGGCCGAGAAATTTATGAGTACCTTCCATGCTCGAACCTTAATGAACCGTAATATCGTAAAATCAATGTAACTTGTGCACCATTAAAGTCAATATTATTTTCATTATTTTATACTTTGTGAAGTACCTCATTCTCAACTCCGCAAAAATTCACTACCACAGTTCTTCTAATTCTGTTAAACTTCTAGGTGCTGTTTCCTTGTTTAACTTGTGGAGAATGAAAAAAAGATTTATTATTATCAACATTGTGTCTTAAATTAAGACAGTATAATACATTATGTGGTAACGCAGCTCATTCAGTTACTTATTATCTTCCTGGATTTTTGGCTGGTTTGGAGACCAATATCAAGCATATATTCTCCATCTGTTTGGCTTTGACTGAAAATATAATTAATGGTATTCTTGTGAATTGTTCAAAGACTTACATTTAAATACAAAGGCGAAGTAAAATAATTTCTTACTATTTCTGAAGATTTAATGATCATTTCACCATTGGTAAAATTTGAAGCACTTAAAAAATATAAAATATCAATTAATTGTAATTGAAAGTCTGGTAGAGTAATAATACTTACTCCAAGTCTGAAGATTAAAGTGGGAATAGTAAACAAAACACAAGGATTATCTTGTCAAGAAGACATAAAATAGGATAACTTAAGCTAGGGGTATTTATACCTAAACGGATTATCAGTTTTATGTAAAACAGATTATATATAATTATCTTCCAAGGGTACGCAGAACACTAGGATTATTTTTTGCCAAGAGAACACAAAACCCGGATTATTTTGCCGAGGTAACACAAAACAAGGATCATTTACTTAAGAGTTTACTAAAAATGGTTTATCTCGTAGCAGTACAAAACATGTGGTTTACCAAGGCAAGACGCGCTGAAAATTGAGATTAACGGGACTGGCGCCTGTTGTCGAATACAATAACAGTAGGTACACAACAGTATACAGGAAACTGGTGATGGGGACAATACCAAAATATTTGCCGATACCGATACTCAATTTAAGGCCAATACTATCAAATTTGCCGATATTCACATATTCTGGAACTCCCTAACAAGGAACAAATTATTTCACCAAAGAGTACGCAAAAACCCATCAACACCCAAGCCTGTTCTGGGACCGGGAAGCGGAGGCAATGACACTTGATATCATCACAGTTACCAATTATACGCTGAACGCATGCCAATATATATATATATATATATATATATATATATATATATATATATATATATATATATATATATATATATATATATATAATTATTCTTACACCAATTTAAGAACCAAGTAAGAGCATTCGTCAGCTTCGCTACAATCTTGCAGAGTCACGATATTCACTCCGCTGCCGTAACAGAGCATTGCGTAGATGATACCAGTAAATGTACCAGTTTTGGTGCAAATAATCATTGGAAACGAGGGGAAAATGACAAAACGTGAAGTCCAACCTTAACATTCCACATTCTAAACTATTACAACAAAAAAAAAAATCAAGGTTCATTTGTACACAGTATTTTCATATATGATAAATGGAATACATATAATGAAAATGTTAGGTGGTGTTTATTACAGCTAACAAACTTAAATATATTAATTTAACAAATATGACATTAATGAGCTAGGTGAGAAGGCAAGAGGAACGTAAGTCTACTCCATAACTAAAATGAAAGGTAGAAGGCTAGTACAATAGACAGGAGGCTGGTAGATAGCAACCATCCAGGGAAGTATAACTGTCCTCTCGAGGGTGTGTGACACGAATCCTATAAAACTTTTTTCACTCTGGCAGGCTTGCTGGTCTACTCTTTGCTTCATAAATGTGTATGATGAAAGGTAAAGTATACATTCGCTATGTAATCCACCTTTCTGCGTGTTTCTTAACAGCTCTATTTATCCCCTAGCATTTAGGCATCTGAGACCAATCATCGGGGGCCATGATTTCCGGACCATTAATAAACATCAAAGATAACTGATATGTAATTGTAAAAAGATAGATTAGGAGACGCGGAGTCCGGTCTCACATAATACACGACTCCTCTTCCATCTGAGTCACTATACAATAAAACGAATAGAGAACAGAGCTGCTACTGATTTGACCCCACTACACGGTACATTCTGCCCTGACTTAATGGTTATTTCATCGGATCCAGAGATTTGGACCACGCGGGTGAACTGTACAATTAAGCAAGCTCGATTGTCCCTAGACACTTTTGTAGTAATTCCAGGACCGATGCAGTTGATTGATCATATATCTGTCTGTCTGTCTGTCTGTCTGTCTGTCTCTCTCCGCATATATAAGTCGTACCGAGTAGGTAAAACTTGCGATTTCGGCTTAAATAACAACGCTTTTCTTAAGAACATAACATAAGAAAGAAGGAACACTGCAACAGGCCAATGCGAGGCCAGTAGGTTCTTTTGGAACAAAAATAACATAAATGAAAAAAAAAAAATCTTTAATCGTATATGAATTTTTTAAAAAAAAGGACTTAATTATAAATGATTTCTGCATATATATATATATATATATATATATATATATATATATATATATATATATATATATAAATATATATAAATATATATAACACTGCGAATAGCCAAGGCTCAAACCCATGTCGTTTAGGCCTGTCTCGTGAAGAGCGAAAAAATCACATGACGCTCTAACCCACAGGACCACCAAATCCTACAAGAATCAAGCACCCAACAGAGCTAGGTGCTTGATCCGAGGACATACGGTGGTGTGGGTGCATCTGAGCTAATTTCATTCTACTCCCCGTTTGGTGTACTAGCCTCCACGAGCAGTAGTTATATTGTTGTAACGACGAACGAATGGTATTTAATCAATAACAACGCTGCAACTAGCCAAGGACTCGAACTCGTGTCGTTTTGGGTCACCTCAGGGAGAGCGAAAATCACATGATGTTTTAACCTACTGGACCACCAAATCCTACAATAATCAAGCGCCCAGCAGAGCTAGGCGTATTACCTTGATCCGAGGACATACGGTGGTGTGGGTGCATCTGAGCTAATTTCTTTCTACTCCCCGTTTGGTGTAGTAATTATATTATTTTAACTATGAACAAGTGGTACTTAATCAATAACAATAACGACACTGTGACTAGCCAAGGACTCGAAACCATGTCGTTTTGGCCCGCCTCGTGGTGAGCGAAAATCACATGACGCTCTAACAGTGTTGTTATTGGTAGGTAAGACTGTTTCAGACTATGAAACAGAACTCTTCTCCGGCTGGGGGACTGACAGCCTCAAATCTACGACTTTAAGGGTGATGGACTGATAACATCGTCTTCACATATCTACTGCTCCTGCCTACTCTCTGTACTCGACTGAAGAACCCTACTGTGTAGGCGAAACGTCTAGGAATAAAGTTGCCTAACTGTTGCCCATGTGTCTTACCTACCATCTTGTCGGTATTGTGTACCATTTTAGTGTTCTTATTGATTAAATACCACTCGTCCGTGGTTACAATAATATGAAATTAGCTCAGAGGCACCCACAACACCGTATGTCCTCGGATCAAGATAAAACACCTAGCTCTGCTGGGTGCTTGATTCTTGTAGGATTTGGTGGTCCTGTGGGTTAGAGCATCATGTGATTTTCGCTCACCATGAGACGGGCCAAAACGACATGGGTTCAAGTCTTTGGCTAGTCGCAGTGTTGTTGATATATATATCTCAACAACAGTGCTACTAGTCGAGGACTTGAACACATGTCGTTATATATATATATATATATATATATATATATATATATATATATATATATATATATATATATATATATATATATATATATATATATATATATGTCGTGCCGAATATGTAAAACTGGTCAATTAGCAAGAACTCATTTAAAATTAAGTCTTTTCTAAAATTTTCTCTTATACGTTTAAAGATATATTTTTTTCATTAATGTTGATGTAAAAATTTATAATTTTGCACCAAAAGGAACTTAGAAAACTTACCTAACCTTATTATAACAAGAACAATTTATTTTAGCCTAACCAAACTAAATATATTTTAAATTTGTTTATAATAATTTAATACTAAACAAACACAGTGAAATATATTTTTTTCGTTAGGTTCAGAATGATTTTGGCGAAATTATTGCATACACAAATTTTCACTTGTCCTATATGGCAAGATGAGCATTGCTATTTAAGCCAAGATCGCAAGTTCTGCCTATTCGGCACGATATATATATATGTATATATAGATATATATATATATATATATATATATATATATATATATATATATATATATATATATATATGCAAACAAATACTGTGAAAAAGTAACGAACTTCCAAGAGCTTTCGTGATTTCTCACATTATCAAGGAACTAAAAATAGAAGATCAACAGAAGGCATATAAGGACGAGATTACACCTCGCGGTCAACTTATAACATCTAATTCTTCATGATGAAGCAGGTAGGTGGTCAAGACCTGTCAGAAGTTTATATTCTACCCAAGCTTTAAGATTTTAACTTGTCGTATATGTCTTAAATTCTCTCCAAATTTGACCGTAATAAACTATCACATTTTTTATAGGGAATCTTGTAGACACACCTGTCAAAATTTATTTAATGTATCAAGATTTTTAAATACAATTTTGATATTAAAATTGTTAAATAGAGAAGGTATATCAAGAAAGTTTTAATGGTAAGGAAGAATTAACATATTTTTAGTTGAATAAGGTCGTTTGTCCTCGTTGAATTGTAAAAATTACTTCCAGCAATTTTAAAAGAGTTATCAATTAAGTTTCTTGGGTATTTTGTATCATTAGCTATTTCATAAATCTTCAAGATTTCTTCATCTATGAACTTTTGGCTGCAAATACAAAAAGTTCTCAAAAACATTGATGATAATACAGAAAATTGAACTCTATCATTACGTGAAGAATAATAGTGCACATAAAAACAGTTATTTGTTGATTTTCTGTAAATTTTAAATTTAAAATCATGGTTCTCCTAAATAATTAAAACATCTAAAAAAGGCAATGAGTTATTTTCTTCAAACTCTGAAGTAAAATTGATGGTATGAGCTAGACTATTTAATTTAACAAGGAAATGGTTTCTCTCTCTCTCTCTCTGTATATATGTATATATGTATGTATATATATATATATATATATATATATATATATATATATATATATATATATATATATATATATATATATATATATATATATATATATATATATGTGCAGGACAAGCCACAGGGGGTGGAAATCTTTAGCTAAGTACTTTCACACCTCCCAGTGCATCATCAGGATGCACGGTTACCCTTAGACTCTAAGGGTAACCGTGGCCTGTGACACGCTACTCTAAGACCTCTCTCTCTGCTTTGGTTGCTCCCTTGCAACATTGCACAGCTCCTGATGGCACACTGGGAAGTGTGAAATTACTTGAGCTAAAGATTTCCATCCCCCGTGTATTGTCCTGCATAGTTAAGATCGGCCGTCTGCGATGGTTTGCATACATATATATAATGTCGTACTGTATAGGTAAAACTGGTCAATTAGCAAAAACTCATTTAACACAAAGTCATTTCTAAAGATTTTCTCTTAAAAGTTTAAAGACAATTTTTTTATTTATGTTAATATAAAAATTAACAATTTTGTACCAAAAGAATCTTAGCAAACTTACCTAACCTTATTACAACAAACGCAATTTAATTTAGCCTAATCGAGCTAAACATATTTTAGATAAGTTTACAATAATTTAATAAACAAACACAATGAAATATATTTTCTTAGGTTCAGAATTACTTTTGCGAAATTATTGCATACACAAATTTTCGCTTGCCTTATACGGAATGAAGAACGTTGCTATTTAAGCCAAAATCGCAAGTTTTACCTATTCGGCAAGACATTATATATATATATATATATATATATATATATATATATATATATATATATATATATATATATATATATATATATATATATATATATATATATATCCTAGGTAGTAGGCTGGTAGACAGCAACCACCCAGGGAGATACTACCGTCCTGCTAAGTGAGTCTGAAACGGAAACCTGTAATTGTATTACATTATTGTAGGATTGCTGGCATCTTTTTTTGTCTCATAAACACGCAGGATAACAGGTATATCTTGCTACTTCTACTTACTGCATCTTCTTGGTCTGTAAGAAGGCTTTCGACACACTACCACACAAGAGACTGGTTGAAAAGCTAGAGGAGCAAGCAGGAATAGAAGGGAAAGTACTGCAATGGATCAGGGAATACTTTACAGGAAGGAAACAAAGTGTGTAGGTACGAGACAAGGTGTCAGAGTGGGTGCTTGTGTCGAGTGGAGTTCCACAAGGGTCAGTTCTAGGTCCGGTGCTGTTTCTTGTATATGTGAATGACATGATGGAAGGGACAGAATCAAAGGTGTCCCTGTTTGCAGACGATGTGAAACCAATGAAGAGAATACAAGCGGACGAGAATCTGGTAAGCTTACAAGGGGATCTGGACAGGCTCTGAGCCTAGGAGGTCAGAGGCTGCAAAACTCACTCAACTAAAAGTATCTCGGGTTGAGCATCATACCGAGCACATCCCGCGAGGCGCACATCAAATAACTGCTGCAGCATACGGGCACCTGGCAAACCTAAGAATAGCGTTTCGACATCTAAGTAACGAATCATTCACGATAGTGTATAGTGTACGTCAGGCCCATATTGGAGTATGTAGCACCAGTACGTAACCCACACCTGGTGAAACACGTCAAGATATTAGAGGAAGTACAAAGGTATGCAACAAGATTAGTCCTGCAGCTGAGGGGTTTGCCCTACGAGGAGAGGTTATGGGAACTCAACCAGAGAAACACTGGAGGACAGGAGGAATGGGAGGGGGGTCATAATAACATAAATTACTGAGAGGAATTGACAAGGTGGATAGGGACAGAATGTTTCAGAGATGTGGCACAGCAATAAGGGGTCACACCTGGGAGTTGAAAACTCAGATGAGTCACAGGGATGTTAGGAAGTACTTCTTCTGTAATGCAGTTGTCAGGAAGTGGAACAGTGATATAGCGAAGGCAAGATCCATACATACCTTTAAGAAAATGTATTATAAAGCTCATGGAGCAGGACAAGGTAGTAGCGACCAGTGAAGAGGCGAAGCCTAAAGCTATGAACTGACCCCTGCAACGACAATTAGGCGAGTACACACTCACACTGAGTTTTACCAACACTAAATTCATTTTCCATCAGCCATTTTTAAGAAGAAAAATCAATGGACGATACAAAATATATATGGAAAACTGGTGTTTTCCCTTTCTAGGCACGGGAACCGTTAACAAGTGGGACTGGGGTATTAGGGGAAGGATGGCAGAGAGGGAGGGAAGGCGCGCTAAGTCTGTTCCCTCTTCATAAGGAAGACCTGTTAAGGGAGCTGTGCTGCCACGCCTCTAACTTTAACCTTGATGGTTGGCTAATTAATTGCAAGCTATTAGTAAATTAGTATCTAATATAAGACTGTCATTTAGACACTGTCGTACCTCTGTAGGCCTACAACATTCAACTTAGGTGCCAGAAGACAAGAGGTTTGTAATCTCAAAGGAAGGGCAGTCACGGTTGGGACCCAATACAAGGAGGCCATGTGCAATTATGTAGAACATGGCACACAACAACTCTGGCATTTAATTATGGGGTCCCTAAATTCTATAGTGTAGACTCAGTGGCTCAAGTAATAAGGTGTGAAAGAATTCTCTAATAGACATTAAACGAGGGAATCTCTACATTCATACATACCAGAAGGAACAAAGGAAGGGGGGGAGTACGTTAGCTGATCCTCACCACATAAATAGGCCCTTCATACAGTACTCCAGTGTTAGCAATTGCTCGATTATCGTAAACATTCATGTCTCGCTGTTCTTGCCCGAGGGTCAACTGTAAGTCTGGCGTCTGTAAGCAGTCACACTGATACACATCAATCAATATACTTCAGTCTACATTAGTCTAGACATTCTTAAGTTTATAGCTGTATATATACTGTTTTGCATAGCCTAGCCAGGAGGGGTCATTTCTAATTTATAGGCTGAGCGTGGGATAGCGGTGTTTAGCCAGTGTCAGTCCACCAAAGTCAGTCAGGTAAAGAACCTTACTAGACAAACTGACAAAATATCACTAAGCATATTCTAATGGGAAAAGAGGTCTTTTTCTTGTTCGCGAACTTTAATCGGCGGAGATACCTGTGACATATCTGTGGCCGGTTTCGAATGATGGATTTCATACTGAACACTAATGCATGTGTAACAGTGACAATACAATTTTCCTTCATACATAAGGGAACATACCAACAGACCCCTTTGCTGTCTTTATGAGAGATCTTTTGTTAACCACAACTAAGTTCCTGATCAGCCGAGCTGTGGTGCCTACACTGGACTGCGTACGACTAACACCAACAGTCATATTGATCACCAAGCTGTCAACCAGAAGGCCTCATCTGAGACCAGGCTGCCGGGGCGATGATTTCCGGAATCCACTACAGTTGCAGGTAACTAGGTACTAACTGACATATGTAAGGGCTATATAGATCATAGATAAGAACCTGTGAGGGTGAGAGCTAATATGAGGGTAGATAAGAGAATCTGAGTGTTTGGGATTCTCCCAGCTGCAGATATGTCTGTTATCGCTTATCTGTTAGTGGTCCGGGGATTATCTTCCATGACCAGGTCTCACACCAGGGCTCGTATGTAGTAAAGGAAATATTATAAGACTGATAAGTGTACACTGACAACTACTCAGCAGCAAAGAGAAAAGGAAAGGTATGTGTGGGAACAGAGCCAGCCCAGGTAGGCAGGTAGACTCGGATAGAGAGATTACATACATCTTAAGCAGTGTGATACGACTTTCAACGAGGTGGACCTGTAAGCCGGCCTAAAGCCTTTGCCAAATGACCATCAGCTCTGCTGAGTGGATCATCATTACATGACTAAGATCTCCATCACGAGAAATCTGCCATTTCTCCTGAACAAACCAGCGACCCCAATACCCTCCAATCACAGAATGTTACCAACACTAATACATCGGGATTACAAACCACGAGGATGAGCCAGAAACTAGATAAAATTCACATATTAACAAGATACAGGTATATGAATAAAAAAAGTTACTAGATGCCTAATATATGTCCAACAGCCAAAAACAGCAAGTGCGCGCACCATCTCGCAAACACAAATATGAAAAAATGTGTGTGAAAAGGGAGGGAGAGAGAGAGAGAGAGAGAGAGAGAGAGAGAGAGAGAGAGAGAGAGAGAGAGAGAGAGAGAGAGAGAGAGATTCACTTAAGTACACGTTACATTTGTTTATGGTTTCGACTGTTAAGAACACCCAAGAATGTAAAGGTTAATGGATGTTAAATAAAGGATAAAAAATAAGCTTTATAAGGTTTAGCTGCCAGCTTTCTTACATGTTATTATTTCTTCCGCCTGAGTGAATACATTAACAGGCTTACTTAAACTACTATTAAAACAGAGCATTAGTACCTACTACCTGGATGGTTGCTGCCTACTAACCTACTACCTGGAGGGTTGCTGCCTACTAACCTACTACCTGGAGGGTTGCTGCCTAACCTACTACCTGGATGGTTGCTGCCTACTAACATACGACCTGGAGGGTTGCTGCCTACTAACATACTACCTGGAGGGTTGCTGCCTACTAACCTACTATCTGGAGGGTTGCTGCCTACTAACCTACTACCTGGAGGGTTGCTGCCTACTAACCTACTACCTGGATGGTTGCTGCCTACTAACATACGACCTGGAGGGTTGCTGCCTACTAACATACTACCTGGAGGGTTGCTGCCTACTAACCTACTACCTGGATGGTTGCTGCCTACTAACCTACTACCTGGATAGTTGCTGCCTACTAACCTACTACCTGGATGGTTCCTGCCTACTTACCTACTACCTGGATGGCTGCTGCCTACTAAAATATTACCTGGATGGTTGCTGCCTACTAACCTACTACCTGGATGGTTGCTGCCTACTAACCTACTACCTGGATGGTTGCTGCCTACTAACCTACTACCTGGATGGTTCCTGCCTACTAACCTACTACCTGGAGGGTTGCTGCCTACTAACCTACTATCTGGATGGTTGCTGCCTACTAACCTACTACCTGGATAGCTGCTGCCTACTAACCTACTACCTGGATGGTTCCTGCCTACTAACCTACTACCTGGATGGCTGCTGCCTACTAAAATACTACCTGGATGGGTGCTGCCTACTAACCTACTACCTGGATGGTTGCTGCCTACTAACCTACTACCTGGATGGTTGCTGCCTACTAACCTACTATCTGGATGGTTCCTGCCTACTAACCTACTACCTGGAGGGTTGCTGCCTACTAACCTACTACCTGGATGGTTGCTGCCTACTAACCTACTACCTGGATAGTTGCTGCCTACTAACCTACTACCTGGATGGTTCCTGCCTACTAACCTACTACCTGGATGGTTCCTGCCTACTAACCTACTACCTGGATGGCTGCTGCCTACTAAAATACTACCTGGATGGTTGCTGCCTACTAACCTACTACCTGGATGGTTGCTGCCTACTAACCTACTACCTGGATGGTTGCTGCCTACTAACCTACTACCTGGATGGTTGCTGCCTACTAACCTACTACCTGGATGGTTCCTGCCTACTAACCTACTACCTGGAGGGTTGCTGCCTACTAACCTATTACCTGGATGGTTGCTGCCTACTAACCTACTACCTGGATGGTTGCTGCCTACTAACCTACTACCTGGATGGTTCCTGCCTACTAACCTACTACCTGGAGGGTTGCTGCCTACTAACCTATTACCTGGAGGGTTGCTGCCTACTAACCTACTACCTGGATGGTTGCTGCCTACTAACCTACTACCTGGATGGTTGCTGCCAACTAAAATACTACCTGGATGGTTGCTGCCTACTAACCTACTACCTGGATGGTTGCTGCTTACTAACCTACTACTTGGATGGTTGCTGCCTACTAACCTACTACCTGGATGGTTGCTGCCTACTAACCTACTACCTGGATGGTTGCTGTCTACTAACCTACTACCTGGATGGCTGCTGCCTACTAAAATACTTCCTGGATGGTTCCTGCCTACTAACCTACTACCTGGATGGTTCCTGCCTACTTACCTACTACCTGGATGGCTGCTGCCTACTAAAATACTACCTGGATGGTTGCTGCCTACTAACCTACTACCTGGATGGTTGCTGCCTACTAACCTACTACCTGGATGGTTGCTGCCTACTAACCTACTACCTGGATGGTTCCTGCCTACTAACCTACTACCTGGAGGGTTGCTGCCTACTAACCTACTATCTGGATGGTTGCTGCCTACTAACCTACTACCTGGATAGCTGCTGCCTACTAACCTACTACCTGGATGGTTCCTGCCTACTAACCTACTACCTGGATGGCTGCTGCCTACTAAAATACTACCTGGATGGGTGCTGCCTACTAACCTACTACCTGGATGGTTGCTGCCTACTAACCTACTACCTGGATGGTTGCTGCCTACTAACCTACTATCTGGATGGTTCCTGCCTACTAACCTACTACCTGGAGGGTTGCTGCCTACTAACCTACTACCTGGATGGTTGCTGCCTACTAACCTACTACCTGGATAGTTGCTGCCTACTAACCTACTACCTGGATGGTTCCTGCCTACTAACCTACTACCTGGATGGCTGCTGCCTACTAACCTACTACCTGGATGGTTGCTGCCTACTAACCTACTACCTGGATGGTTGCTGCCTACTAACCTACTACCTGGATGGTTGCTGCCTACTAACCTACTACCTGGATGGTTGCTGCCTACTAACCTACTACCTGGATGGTTCCTGCCTACTAACCTACTACCTGGAGGGTTGCTGCCTACTAACCTATTACCTGGATGGTTGCTGCCTACTAACCTACTACCTGGATGGTTGCTGCCTACTAACCTACTACCTGGATGGTTCCTGCCTACTAACCTACTACCTGGAGGGTTGCTGCCTACTAACCTATTACCTGGAGGGTTGCTGCCTACTAACCTACTACCTGGATGGTTGCTGCCTACTAACCTACTACCTGGATGGTTGCTGCCAACTAAAATACTACCTGGATGGTTGCTGCCTACTAACCTACTACCTGGATGGTTGCTGCTTACTAACCTACTACTTGGATGGTTGCTGCCTACTAACCTACTACCTGGATGGTTGCTGCCTACTAACCTACTACCTGGATGGTTGCTGTCTACTAACCTACTACCTGGATGGTTGCTGCCTACTAAAATACTTCCTGGATGGTTGCTGCCTACTAGCCTACTACCTGGAGGGTTGCTGCCTACTAAAATACTACCTGGATGGTTGCTGCCTACTAACCTACTACCTGGAGGGTTGCTGCCTACTAACCTACTACCTGGATGGCTACTGCCTACTAACCTACTACCTGGATGTTTGCTGCCTACTAACCTACTACCTGAATGGTTGCTGCCTAACCTACTACCTGAATGGTTGCTGCCTACTAACCTACTACCTGGATGGTTGCTGCCTACTAACCTACTACCTGGATGGTTGCTGCCTACTAACCTACTACCTGGATGGTTGCTGCCTACTAACCTACTACCTGGATGGTTGCTGCCTACTAACCTACTACCTGGATGGTTGCTGCCTCCTAACCTACTACCTGGAGGGTTGCTGCCTCCTAACCTACTACCTGGATGGTTGCTGCCTAACCTACTACCTGGAGGGTTGCTGCCTACTAACCTACTACCTGGAGGGTTGCTGCCTACTAACCTACTACCTGAATGGTTGCTGCCTACTAACCTACTACCTGGATGGTTGCTGCCTACTAACCTACTACCTGGATGGTTGCTGCCTACTAACCTACTACCTGGATGGTTGCTGCCTACTAACCTACTACCTGGATGGTTGCTGCCTACTAACCTACTACCTGGATGGTTGCTGCCTACTAACCTACTACCTGAAGGGTTGCTGCCTCCTAACCTACTACCTGGATGGTTGCTGCCTAACCTACTACCTGGAGGGTTGCTGCCTACTAACCTACTACCTGGAGGGTTGCTGCCTACTAACCTACTACCTGGATGGTTGCTGCCTACTAACCTACTACCTGGAGGGTTGCTGCCTACTAACCTACTACCTGGAGGGTTGCTGCCTACTAACCTACTACCAGGATGGTTGCTGCCTACTAACCTACCAACATCTTACCAGAAGATATTAGAAACACTGCTGGAACAAGTGTTGAAGCCTTCAAGAGGAAACTAGACAAGTATCTTCACCAGGTGCCAGATCAACCAGGCTGTGATGGATATGTGGGGCAGTGGGCCTCCAGTAGCAACAGCCTGGTTGACCAGGCAAGCACCAGACGAGCCTGGCCCATGGCCGGGCTCAGAGTAGATATACTCTCGAAATTCTTCAAAGGTATATATCAAAGGTAAGGTACCTGGATGGTTGCTGCCTAGTAACCTACTACCTGGATGGTTGCTGCCTAGTAACCTACTACCTGCATACAAGTGGTGTAATATATAAATCCTCCTCCCACCTCCACCCTCTTAAGTCCTTATGTTAAACTAAACGATGTTCTGTTATTATAGGTCTACCTGAAGAGTGTTCCGAGGGTCAACGCCTTCGCAGTGATTGGCCTGATCAACCAGGCTGTTGGTGATAACCCCAACATTAGTACCACAGCCCAGATGACTAGGGACTGACTAACTCCGATAGACTTCGAAAAAACCATTGACAACATGCCCATGCACTCAGCCCCGGGCCCAGACTCGTGGAACTCTGTATTCATTAAGAACTGCAAGAAACCCCTCTCGCGTGCCCTAAGTACACTATGGAGGAGGAGCTTGGACATGGGTGAAATTTCAGTCACTTAAAACAACGGATATAGCCCCACTCCATAAAGGTGGCAGCAAAGCATTAGCTAAGAACTATAGACCAATATCTCTGACGTCCCACATCATAAAAATCTTTGAAAGAGTGCTAAGAAGCAGGATTACAAATCACCTGGATTCCCAAAATCTGCACAATCCAGGGCAACATGAGTTCAGGACAGGTCGCTCCTGCCTCTCAAAACTACTGGATCACTATAATATGGCCTTGGATGCACTGGAAGAAAATCAGAATGCAGATGTAATATACACAGACTTTGCAAAAGCGTTTTGACAAATGCGATCATGGCGTAATAGCGCACAAAATACGTGCTAAAGGAATAACTGGGAAAGTGGGGAGATGGATCTTCAACTTCCTAACAAATCGAACACAAAGAGTAGTGGTCAACGGAGGCTGCCATAGTGAAGAGCTCTGTTCCACAAGGCACAGTACTCGCCCCCATCTTATTCCTCATCCTCCTATCAGGCATAGACAGAGATATACACCACAGCACCGTATCATCCTTCGCGGATGATACTAGGATCTGCATGAGGCTGTCATCTGCTGAGGACGCGGTTAACCTCCAAGAAGATATAAACAGTTTTCCAGTGGGCAACGGAAAACAATATGATGTTCAATGAGGACAAATTCCAACTACTCCGTTATGGAAAACTGGAGGAGATAATAACTAGAACAGAGTATACTACAAACTCTGGCCATACAATAGAGCGGGAAAATAATGTAAGGGACCTGGGAGTAGTAATGTCTGAGGATCTCACTTTCAAGGATCACAACAGTGCCACGATCACAAGTGCAAAGAAAATGATAGGATGGATAATGAGAACGTTCAAAACGAGAGATGCCAAGCCAATGATGATCCTTTTCAAATCACTTGTTCTCTCTAGGATGGAATACTGCTGTACATTAACATCTCCATTCAAAGCAGGTGAAATTGCAGATCTAGAGAGTGTACAGAGATCCTTTACTGCACGTATAAGTTCTGTCAAGCACCTTAACTACTGGGAACGCTTGGAAGCACTTGACTTGTACTCGTTGGAACGCAGGAGGGAGAGATATATCATAATCTACACTTGGAAAATCCTGGAAGGAATGGTCCCGAATCTGCACACAGAAATCACTCCCTACGAAAGTAGAAGACTGGCCAAGTGATGCAAATTATCCCCAATTAAAAGTAGGGGCGCCATTGGTACACGAAGAGAAAACACCATAAGTGTCCGGGGCCTCCCATCAAGCATTAGGGGAATTACCAATAAACCCCTGGCTGCCTTCAAGAGAGAGCTGGACAGATACCTAAAGTCAGTGCCGGATCAGCCGGGCTGTGGCTCGTACGTTGGACTGCGTGCGGCCAGCAGTAACAGCCTGGTTGAGCAGACCCTGGCCCACCGGGAGGCCTGGTCATGGACCGGGCCGCGGGGGCGTTGATCCCCGGAATAACCTCCAGGTAGCCAGGTAGAAAGGTGTTTAGTTCTTTCTTGAAGGTGGACTTTGAAAAGTCTTGGCTCCTTCACATTTAAAGTGTTCCCTTAGTGACCTCTTTGCACATCTGTTTCTCACTGGAGGCATTTTTCACCGTTTTCCAAGGCTCTTAATCACTTATTATGCACAATGATACGTTAGGGGTTGGCATGAAAAATTACTGAGGACATTCTTGCAAACTTCCCATATTATATTGTACATGGCATTAGCAATACAATTGTATGAGAAATCTAGTTTAGTTCTTTGCAGTGATGTTCTTTGTGACACAGAACCATCAAGCCGAAATGAAACGAACAATTTCCTTTATTTAACTCGAAAATTCGTAATATTAAAAAGTTGTAGATGTGAAAAAAAGAGCAAAAACTATATAGAATTTTTTTTTATTAATCTATCTTGATCCTGATGTGTACAAGCCAGTACATAACAAAATAACTCAATATATACCGATACTCTACTACAACACGAGTGTTTTACTGTACGACATTAAAAGTCAAATTTCTATTTCAAGAACGAGTCATCGTTAAGGGGAAGCCTATTTAAAAATGGAATGAACAATTTAAATTACAAAAAGCCAATGTCAAGTACACTGTCAGCCCCCATGGCACGTTTGACCTTTCCAAGGCTCTCACTGTCAGTCCCTGTCACACTTAACCTCTCCACAACTCTCTGGAAACTACCGTCACTTTCAATCCATACACTACTCTCAATGTCAATCCATCACTCATTTTCACTATCAGTCCTTGTTTCTCTCAACTTATAGTACTCACTGTCAGCCCCTGGTCGCTCTCACCCTCTCCACAGTTTTTGCTGTCAGCCCGGTGGCCTGGTGGCTAAAGCTCCCGCTTCACACACGGAGGGCCCGGGTTCGATTCCCGGCGGGTGGAAACATTCGACACGTTTCCTTACACCTGTTGTCCTGTTCACCTAGCAGCAAATAGGTACCTGGGTGTTAGTCGACTGGTGTGGGTCGCATCCTGGGGGACAAGATTAAGGACCCCAATGGAAATAAGTTAGACAGTCCTCGATGACGCACTGACTTTCTTGGGTTATCCTGGGTGGCTAACCCTCCGGGGTTAAAAATCCGAACGAAATCTTATCTTATCTTATCTTATCCTCACCCTCAGTCTTTCTACAATTCTCTTTGTCAACCTCACATTAAAATAATAGTAGTCGTAGTAATAGCAGTAATAATAGTAGTAAGAGTATAGTGTAGTAATGGTAGTAGTATTAATAGTAGTAATACTGTAGAAGTAATAGTAAGAGTGATAGATACGAAAGTGAAAAATAGACCAAATGAAAAGCAAGGGTGCAGTGGGCACAATAAGGGAGCATTGTATCAACGTTCGTGGCCCCAGGCTATTCAACATCTTAGAAGATATCAGAAACACTGCTGGGACAAGTGTATAAGTTATCAAGAGGAAATTGGACAAGTATCTTCACCAGGTGCCAGATCAGCCAGGCAATGATAAACATGTGGGTCAACGGACCCCCAACAGCAAGAGCCTGGTTGACCAGTCTGTTGCTGGTCCTTGAGCCTGGCCTATGGCCTGGCTAAGAGAGTAGAAAAACTCTCGGAACTCATCATAGTCATGGTAATAATAATAATAGTAATACATTAAAAAGTAATCGCTCACCTTACACAGCAGCAACAGCAGACTTGTGCTCACTGGAGCGCAGGCGAGAGAGATGTATCATAATCTACACCTGGAAGATTCTGGAGGGACTGGTCCCTAATCTGCACACAGAAATCACTCCCTACGAAAGCAAAAGACTTGGCAGGCGATGCAACATACACCCAGTGAAAAGTAGGGGCGCCACTGGTACACTAACAGAAAACACAATAAGTGTCCGGGGCCCAAGACTGTTCAACAGCTTCCCACCAGCCATAAGGGGAATTACCAATAGACCACTGGTTATCTTCAAGAAGGAGCTGGGCAGATACCTAAAGTTAGTACCAGACCAGCCGGGCTATGGTTCGTACGTTGGAGTACGTGCGGTCAGCAGTATCGGCCTCGATGATCAGGCCTTGATCCACCAGGAGGCCTGGCCATGGACCGGGCCGCGGGGGCGTTGATTCCCGAAATGCCCTCCAAGTAGACTGTCTGAGGATCTCACTTTCAAGGATCACAACAGTGCCACGATCGCACGTGCAAAGAAAATGATAGGATGGATAATGAGAACTTTCAAAACGAGAGATGCCAAGCCCATGATGATCCTTTTCAAATCACTTGTTCTCTCTAGGCTGGAATACTGCTGTACATTAACAACTCTATACAAAGCAGGTGAAATCGCAGATCTAGAGAGTGTACAGAGATCCTTTACTGCACGTATAAGTTCTGTCAAGCACCTTAACTACTGGGAACGCTTGGAAGCACTTGACTTGTACTCGTTGGAACGCAGGAGGGAGAGATATATCATAATCTACACTTGGAAAATCTTGGAAGGAATGGTCCCAAATCTGCACACAGAAATCACTCCCTACGAAAGTAAAAGACTGGGCAGGCGATGCAAAATGCCGCCAATAAAAAGTAGGGGCGCCATTGGTACACTAAGAGAAAACACCATAAGTGTCCGGGGCCCAAAACTGTTCAACAGCCTCCCATCAAGCATTAGGGGAATTGCCAATAAACCCCTGGCTGCCTTCAAGAGAGCTGGACACATACCTAAAGTCAGTGCCGGATCAGCCGGGCTGTGGCTCGTACGTCGGACTGCGTGCGGCCAGCAGTAACAGCCTAGTTGATCAGGCCCTGATCCATCGGGAGGCCTGGTCGTGGACCGGGCCGCGGGGGCGTTGATCCCCGGAATAACCTCCAGGTAACCTCCAGATAGTTGACCAGGCAAGCCCCAGGCAAGCCTGACCCAAGGCCGGGCTCTGGGAGTTGGAAAAAACTCTCAAAACTCATCAAATGTATATCAAAGGTACACAATTCACTCTCACAACATCTGCAGGACACTCAAGAGTCAATCTGTCACTCACTAGCTCTCACTGTTATCCCGTCACTCAGTTATTAAATCTGTTTAACTAATGAAATCAAGTATCCACCACTGTGTGGCAACCCTAATCAATATGATGTTTCAAGGTCAAAACAAAAACTATTTTTAAATGTGTCTAACTTGGGGTGATCAATATGGATGTTGTCAGGTATTCATAAAGGGATATACTGGATGCGGTTTTAATTATTTTTCCCGCTGAACTAGAGAAATTTTTTTTTAATTTATGGGGTATATGTATTTTAGACCAAAACAAGCTTTTTTATTTCGGTATATCTGTTAGTGTTTCTTGTTCTCTCTAAATTGGAATCCCGCTGTACACAAACAGCCCCTTTTAAAAGGAAGACGAAATAGCTAACCTGGAGAATGTTTAGTGAACCTTCACTGCCATTATAAATTTAGTCAGGCACCTAAATTACTAAGAACACCTCAAGTCCCTCTTTTTGTCTCTCTTCAATGTAAGCGAAAAAATTCCATCATAATTTAAATTCATATTATTATTTAGGAATCTGTTCCAAATCTGCACACCGAAATTAATCCCTACGAAAACAAGAGACTTGACAGTTGTTGTAAAATACCCCAATGAATAGCTGGTTACAACGAGTATACTAAACGATACATCATTAAGTGTAACTGAACTAAGAGTTTTCACCAAGACCCCTAGCTGTCTTCTCATGTCAATTCCTGATCAATATGGCTATGGTGCCTATGTTGGATTCCGTGTGGGCAGCACCAACAGCCCGCAATATGAAAGGAAGTGTAAAACAGACCCAATGAAAGCAGAGGAGCCACAGTCACAATACCATCACTATCAATATCCGTGGCCCTATACTTTTCAACCTTCTACCAGCAAATATTAGAAATACTGCTGGAGCCAGTTTGGAAGTTCAAGAGGAAACTAGATCACTACTTCTGCAATGTGTCAGATCAACCAGTCTCTGATGTTATGTGGGCTGGCGAGCCGCCATTTGCAGCAATCTGATCGACCAGGCAACCAACAGGGAGGCCTAACCCAGAACAACGACGTCGGAATAGGAAAATTAGTCAAAGGTAAATAACAGAGCAAAGTCAGTCAGACACAGTCATCAACAGGGAGGCCTGGTTTGAAACCGGGTCGCGGAGGCAGCGATCCTGGGAACTGGAAAAATGCAATCTGCACTTAAAAAAAAAAAACGACAGCCTTTCTCCATAACTTCACATGTAGTTCAGAATACTGGCCTCAGGTTCTTTATTGCTGACAGCAGAAAATCATTGTCTAATTTTTCACATCCTTTTGTAAATTGAGAAGCCCTTATGTCAACACTCTTCTGTCTTTCAACGAAAGCATTTCCAGTTTTATTAATCCTCACATTTTCGGAGTTTCATGAAATATATTTTTTTAAGTTTCAAATGCTTGCAACACCTACTAGCCCTTACATGAAGGATACCCGTATGACGTTTCTGGGGGCCAATGCCCCCGTGGCCCGGTCCCACACACACGGATATCCTTCCAGTATTATACCACTATAATAAAAAAATATAGTATATTCACACGGGGGCGATGACCCCTCGGAACACTTTGGGTAGACTACAGGTAGGCAGGTAGACTCGCAGGCTGCTGAAACAACTGCTGGCGACACTCAAAAATTTTCCACATACATGATGGGGCCGTTTATGCCTTCGATATCATTCAGTGTACCTATTTCCCTCTGCTTTTCATTCATTGGTTGTATTACGCAATGTTTACTGAGTTTCTTAACCCACTCTCTCCCTCCCCTCTTCACCCTCTCAAAAAAAAAAATATGAAGTATGCAATGAGCAGATTTGAGTCAGGTCTCGTCATGTATAACATCAGTTTAAGTTTTTCTCCTAAACATTAACATTAATTTGTATCACTTATGTTTGCCTTAGATTTTCGCATCAACCAAATGTCATTTATATAAATTATAATCTGTCATAGTCGTGTGTGGTTACAAAGTTCTACGCTTTGCTTCTATAGTGTATATGGTACTGGAGAGAAATACTGAAGGCAGAAAGCCAGATCACAGAAGAGGAGACTATGAAAGTTGAAAAAAAAATAATACCGAGAGAAATTCACCGAGAAAGAACACTGGAAGACAAGGCAATCCAACGGATAATGGAAATACTAGATTAAAAAAACAAAAAGCGTGATGTTAAATAAAGGTTTATACCAAGCAAAGGAAATATACAAAATTGAGATATTCCGAGGTTCAACTTGGGCAACAGGGAGGCCCGAACAGTGAGCAAGGAAGGTGGAATAATAGAGTGGGTAACATTAAACACAAGATTACCGAAGAAAATAGGAAACCAAGCAAAAGAGGGAATCAAGCAAAGAGGAAATCAAGAAAAGGGTCTAAGACATATCCTTTTTAAATATGAAGGAACAATGAGTTTGAAAATATAGATAAAATGGGCTAAAGCAACCAACCACGCAAAAAAACTCCTAAGACTGCAGAAGAAACACGATAATTGTATTGTTAAAGGTAAAGAACATAGTGTAGTATCACAAGAAAATCTTTACCAGAGGTATAGATGAACTGTATAAATCCAGTGGCACAAGCAAGCAACAGCATACAGGAAACTGAACGAAAACTCCTTCAGAACATGATACAATAAGTTAGGCCAGTCATCGAGTACTTAGTCCCAGTGCAGCTGCACAATGATGAAGAAGGGGCAGGCATCGTTTACACGTATTCTTTCCAAACCAATGGAGAACCTAGAGGATCTTGCCAGAAGTTATCAGAAACACTGCTGGGTCAAGTTTAGAAGTTTCTAAGAGAAAACTGGACAAGTATCTTTACCAAATGCTAGATCCACGAGGCTGTGATGGATATGTGGTTCAGCGGGACACCAGCAGCAACAGCCTGGTTGACCAGGCAAACGCCAGACGAGCCTTGCCCATGGCCGGGCTCCCGAAGTAGAAAAAACTTGGTACTCATCAAAGGTACATTGATTCAAAGGCTGAGTTAGCAGCCTGCACCCGTGCAAGGAGGTACTACTGTCTTAGTCATACGAATGTAAAACTGAATCTGTTAATCATTCTGCGCTGTCTGAATTACAGATTTTTTTGTCTCATGAACAGGTAACATATTAAGCAATTCTTACAGGTATATAATATTCATTATACGCTTCTCTTTCCTTTATGCTTCACAACAGTTCCAGTTTCTCTAATATTCCCATTCCAATTTAGCGTATCTGGTTCGAGAGCGGGAAGCGGGTGCGATGATCCCCATAACCATTAATAGATAACAGGTATGGGAGAACCTGGCTGATGAACTTTCCGGAGCTGTATGAAAAATGCTTCCGAAAACAAGCAAACAACATATCGGTGAACTACATCTTGAACAGCAAGAAAGCAGTTCACATGACTGATCCGCAGTCTAGAAGAGAGAGAGGGAAGGGGAAAATGGTGGTCCTCCGGTGGATCATGAAGTACCCGAAAAACACAAGACAGTGACTGTATAGGAAGAAGTGCCAAGACGATCGATTGTAAGTAGTGTCTAGCAAAATCAGCACTACCTGGAGGGTATTCCGGGGATCAACGCTCCCAGAGCCCGGTCCACAACCAGGTCTCCAGGTGGATCAGGACCTGATCAATTAGGCTGTTACTGCTGGCTTCATGTAGTCTAGCGTACTACAGCCCGGCTGATCCAGCACTGACTTCGCACATCTGTCCAGCTCCCTCATGAAGGAAGCCAGGGGTCTATTGGTAATTTCCCTTATGGGTGGTGAGAGGCTGTTGAACAGTCTTGGGCCCCTGACACTTAGCATGTTTTCTCTTAGTGTGCTAATGGTGCCCCTACTTTTCAGTGGGGGTATGTTGCACCGCCTGCCAAGTCTCTTGCTTTCGTAGGGAATGATTTCTGTGTGCAGATTAGGGACCAGTCCCTCAAGGATTTTCCAGGTGTAGATTATGATTTCTCTCTCTCTACTAGAGAAACTGATGCTGTAGATGTATAAGTGATATTCGAGGAGGGAGAGGAAACTGCAGATAAAGTACAGACAGATGAGAGGAAACTGCAGATAAAGTAGAGGAAGAGGAGAGGAAACTGCAGATAAAGTAGAGGAAGAGGAGAGGAAACTGCAGATAAAGTAGACACAGAGGCAACTGCAAACATCTATGAATGACCACCAGAAACTTCACCCAAGACTGATAAAGGATCTAAACCTAAACAATGTATTTCAGGCTCATCAAAAAGTATGCTGCAGTACCAGCCTGGAAGTCCCTCCTGAGCAGCTATGTTCTGATCTTGTAAAGGTTCAATGATTTACAACATGACTAGTCCCAGAACTAAAGGGTAAGAGATTAAAGGAATTGAACCCGATGACTTAATAAACAAGAAGAGACATGACTAAAACACTTCAATAATGAGGACCAGCAACGAAGTTTATAAATGGAAGCTAAGACTGCTCGAGTCAAGGGGAACGTTAGGAACACTTCTTTAGTCTCAGAGTGGAGTAAAAGTGGAATAAGTTCATAATATGCAGATTCCAGAGTAGGTATGATACAGTCCAACAAGCCAGAAATCTATAATAGCTTACGAGATGGAATCAGGAGCCAAAATTCAATTCCCGCAAATACAAATCGTAGTGTACACCGAATGATGGGGAAGTGAACAGGCTGAGGTACGAAGGTGTGGACAGGCTGAGGTATGAAGGCGTAGACAGGCTGAGGTATGAAGGCGTAGACAGGTTGAGATATGAAGGTGTAGACAGGCTGAGGTATGAAGGTGTAGACAGGCTGAGGTATGAAGGCGTAGACAGGCTGAGGTATGAAGGTGTAGACAGGCTGAGGTATGAAGGTGTAGACAGGCTGAGGTATGAAGGTGTAGACAGGCTGAGGCCTGAAGGTGTAGACAGGCTGAGAAATGAAGGTATAGACAGAATGAGGGATGAAGGTGTAGACAGGCTGAAGGATGAAGGTGTGGGCAGGTCAAGAGATGTTGAAGTCTACTGGCTAAGGGAGGGATGGAGATACAATGAGCATTGACTTACGAGCGGGACTGCGAGAGAAGACACTGACTGTGGGAGGATTGGTAGATCAAGGCGACTGGGAAATGAGAATGTGGACCTAACAAAAAATAATTATGAGAAACAGCTGACTGGTAGAGAAAATGTCCCTGATTTAAAAAAAAAAAATGAGAAACAGATGACTGGGAAGGAAAATATTTCTGAACTCAAAAAAAAAAAAGTTAGTGTTCGGCTATGGAACGTAATGTTAATCCATATATAAAAAAAAAGTCTTGCTAAAGATGGAGTGAGAGATATAGGCAAGCATATGGTTAAGGCAAACCTCTTTATTGTAGGCAAAGGCCCTACCATTACCTAGTCCCCAGACGTAGCCACCCTAGCCTGGCCTTGTCCTTCAGTAAACCCGTACACTGCAGCGCTACAATGTACTCCTACTGTTAAAATCCTCATTATTTTTACATATCAAAATTTAAAATATGTATTATACTAGAGTTTCCTAATCAGGTGATATGGCCGGTGAGGTGGGTCTACAAGGTAAGGAAGAGTTAAGAGTGGTAGTTTCATTAGCGCTGTGCTGTCCTACGGTTGGTAACTCAAGTAGACGCTGAGAGAGCGACCCCTGGTGTAGCAGCCACGCACACTCCTTATAACAGTAATTTCCCCCTTGAAGCATAACAATTTCATTCATAAAAACATGAGCAGTGCCTCGTTACCTTACGATGTGCAGTTTATTGGTGCAGGTGTAGGTTACTTTTCCTGCCTGGTGTAAGTGAACATCCCACAGTGTACACACCAATCTCCTTCACGGCCAAACACCACTTTTTATACCGTTTTTCTCACTTTAAACTCCAATGAACTTTCCAATATGAATCACTGTATCAATAATTAACAAAGTTACAGGCAAGGAATCTAGTAAAACTAGAGAATAATTGTTCCAAAAACTTTCAAGTATGAAACTCGACGAGCGGAGCGAGAACACCTTTCCTCGACCACTAGCCAACAACAACTGGAGGTTGAACAAGCGAATAGACCGATGCCGGGCTGAGTTGCCAAATACTATACCATACAAGATTGCGCTAGGATGCTGAGGTATACCGAAGCTTATATAATGAATATATATTTTCTATTAACGTACAGATAATTAGCAGTCATTGTAACTTATTATGAAGTAAAGAGTAAGACTGACAGCTGTTGCACATATTGGGTTAAAGCAAGAATGTCTTTAAGGAAATATTTTAAGATATACCAAAGATGAAGAAGACTTTTCTTGTGAATTATTAACCCCGAAGGCTTAGTGACCCAAGTTAACCAATAAAGCCAATCAATGTAGCTTATTTCCATTAGGGGTGTTTTTTAGGTTCTTCCCCAGGAAACGATCCACAGCAATCGATTAGCTCTCGGTTACCAAATTACTGCTGGGAAATAGGGGCAGTGTGTAGGTGTTACGAGACTCTCACCTTATGTCCCACCTCATAGTGGGATTCAACACCACATCCTCTTATGTGCGAGCCGAGCATTATAATTGGTTTATGAGTCTATTTACTATTAAACTGTTACAGATTTCTGTCCAGAGAAGACCCTCCTTGTCCTTACTCTCTCTCTCTCATATATATATATATCATGTCAAATAGGTAACACTTGCGATTTTGGCTTAAACAGCAAACTGTTCTTGCCGAATAAGGCAAGCGAAAATTTGTGTACCTGGAGACTACCTGGAGGGCATTCCGAGGATCAACATACCTGCGGCCCGGTCCACGACCAGGCCTCCTGGTGGATCAGGGCCTGATCAACGAGGCTGTTACTGCTGGCCGCACGTAGTCCAACGCACGAACCACAGCCCGGCTGATCGGGCATTGACTTGATGTATCTGTCCAGCTCCCTTTTAAAGACAACCAGGGGTTTTCCCGTAATGCCCCTTATTGCTGGTGGGAGGCTGTTGAACAGACACTTATTGTGTTTTCTCTTACTGTACCAGTGGCGCCCTTACTTTTCACTGGGGGTATGTTGCATCACCTGCCAAGTCTTTTGCTTTCGTAGGGAGTGATTTCTGCGTGCAGATTAGGAACCAGTCCCTCCAGAATCTTCCAGGTGTAGATTATGATACATATCTCGCCTGCGCTCCCGTGAGTGCAAGTCAAGTGCTTCCAGGCGTTCCCAGTAGTTAAGGTGCTTGATGGAACTTATACGTGCAGTGAAGGTTCTCTGTACATTCTCCAGATCTGCAATTTCACCTGCCTTGAATGGGGATGTTAATGTACAGCAATATTCCAGCCTAGAGAGAACAAGTGATTTAAAAAGGATCATCATTGGCTTAGCATCTCTTATGAACGTTCTCATTATCCATCCTATCAGTTTCCTAGCAGATGTAATAGTTGCATTGTTGGGGTCCTTGAAGGTGAGGTCTTCGGACATTACCACACCCAGGTCCTTCACATTACTTTTCCGCTCTATTGTGTGATTAATAGTTTGTAGTATGCTCAGCTAAATTCTGCTTTATATATATCACAAGTTAATTTACATTTATTTACTATTCCTTAAAATCAATGACGTATTTTTTTTCGTAATGTTCACATCAGATTCCGCTGATTTATGGCAAAAGAAAATTGTTATTCGGCTTATTAGGCAAAGTGAACACTTGCCAAATAGGCGAAACTGGACGATTCGGCTTATTAGGTTCTAAGAAATCGTGACTTGTGGTGATAACGGCAAAAAAGCGGTTGCGTTTTAACACTTCCCTTTCCCCCATTATATATATATATATATATATATATATATATATATATATATATATATATATATATATATATATATATATATATATATATATATATATATATATATATATATTATTTCGTCAGAAATAATAAAGGTTTCATACGTTATTTTGTAGATGTCGTTGCATACTGAAATAGACTTCAGAGGTTACATTATGTAGATTTAATATAGGATAACCCAGTACAGTCGGTGTGATTGCACATGTTGCTAAACAGGTTATGTAAAACAATATTTCTTACTGTACCTTAAATTCTGTTTGCTGATGCACGTTGACCTTGACATTAGTAGAGAAGGTTTCTGTGGTCCTGCTGAGCCGCGGTGGATAGTTGTGGTTGATGGCTCGAGGTGGATGGTTTTCGTTGCTGTTTTGAGGTGGATGGCTGTTTTTCATGGGCTGAGGTGGGTGAATGTGGGGTCGACAGGCATTGTCATGCGTTTGCTGTGTTCTACACTGCGGTACTTTATACAGTTAACGATACGGTAACGTTTCATGACTCAGAATTCACTTCACAGGTAGGCAATTTTGCCGATATCATGCAACGTCTCTGGTATATCTCTAGAAGTGTCAGCTGCTTAAGCTCAGGTTCTTCTCCCTCATCCTTTTCTGTTATCTGCCTCCTGTCTGGGAACTGAGCTCCTCCAACATTTCTTCTGCAGTTTGCTCTTTCTCATCTTCGTCGAAGAGTTCATTTACGTCTTCTGGCTACACATCTTCAAAGTCTTCACCTGGCACTTTCCTTGCAAGATCCACAATTTCCTGCACTTCTCTCTCTGAGGAAGACCATTCACCACACAAGATAATTAGATCCAGCTTGCATTTATCATTGACTGCAACACTTGATCCCTTGCAACTTTTACTTCGATTATTGCAGCTGTAATATTAGATTTATGCCAGAATTATGGAGCTTCAGTCTGAATTGCCATCTACTGCTACATAGAGTATCTGCACTACCCTGCGCGTTTAGTAACAATTGTCTTAATCACTTTTTTGCTCCAGTGGTTACATCAAAGATGTCTTATTTGGTGGTATATAAAAACACCACACTCACATTCGAGTCCAAATCCTGCATAGGAGTTCACGTGTGAGGAGAACCTTGAATGAAATGTTCTTTCTAGCCAGGTACATCTTGACTGAGGGAGTAAAATAATGCCTGAGTCAGTCAGTTTAAGGCCTCCCTCATTAATTAATGCTGGCTGGTTAAATCGCAAAACAAGAGGCAACGTACTTTTGTCTACCTTTTAAAGCAAAGAAATTCCAGGAGAGAAGACTTGCTCTTAAATTCACCTGATGTATTAGCACACAGATGCAAGCTTGAAGCCACACTTAGAAATAATTTTTTAGAACCATTCTTCCTCGTTTTGGTCTCTTGTGGTTTTCCCCCCTCCCTTCCTCCCACCTCCTCCTCCTCCTCCTCTTCTCTCCTCTCCTTTCCCCTCCCTCTCTGTCTGTTTTGAGAGTCACCTTAATTAAAAATGCACTAAGATGCATTCTAATTATAATTTGTTCAAAATGCTGAAGTAATTTTTGTCAAGAGGATCATTTATTAGTGTTCTGATTCGTCTGGGCAGCTCTGCGTCCAAAAAATATATTATTCTTAAAGGGTTAGATAAGGCGCTTGCAATTTTGTTTGCCTAACCATTGATTTAGGATCGAATTTTATAATTACACTGTCGTAAGAATAATGAAAAGCACTCTAACTTATGCTGGATATTATACATCGAGCAGTAAATCGTGTGTATATTATCTAAAATGTGGACACAGACTACGGCAGCAAGAAAACCTTCCAGAATCGGAGAGAATAAGAACAATATATGCTCATATATCAAATACTGAGAGATAGAAACAAAACATACAATCCTGTAAGCTATGAGAAACGTGTTTTGCCAAATAAGGGAGGAGGGAGCGAGGGTGGGAGGTGTGATGGTTAGCTGGTAAACTTGGGGAGGAGGGGAAGGTTGAGCCAGTAGCGTCCTGTTTTGTAAACAACTGGCTACTGGTGGTCAGGAGGAACTTGTTCTTGGTATGGTACTTAGAAAGTGGGCGGGATGAAGAGAGTGAGGGAGCGATGATCATGTGGGAGGGTGCAGTGAGTGTTGCGTGGGTGGTGAAACTCGCAGGATGTTTCGACATAAGCATGTGTGTTGGTAAGTGGTTGGGGGTCGTTTGCTTGGAGAATGGGGAAAAGGGATATTATAAAGATATATGAGTGTGGAGTATGATGATCAGACGACTGTGTATGGTGACCGTGCAGAGTACCAGAAAGAGATGGGTAAGTGTGAGTGGGTAATGGTGCTTTAGACTAAGTTTGGACGAACAATGTGTAGAGAAAGTAGTGAAGAATGTTGCAGAGATAGTTATTAGGGGATAAGGATGCAACAGTTTTTTCTGTTATTTTTTTGGATTCCCTTTATAATTGTCACTGAATTTTAATATTATTCAATTTAGTGACTCTTGTACTTTCTAATACACATTTAGAACCGATCATTAATGTATTCTCAATTACGAATATTTTTTATAGTAACTATTTTGCGGCTGAATGTATTTTATATGGTAGCTTTAAAAAGGCTAAAGAAATGAGTGAACATGAACCATACCACGGGTGGGGATAGAACCCGCGATCAGAGTCATAAAACTCCAGATCGACGCGTTAGCCATTGGGCCAGCTAGCTACAAAAAGATTCGTCCAACTAGATGTATTTATACTCTCTGGCCGCTTGTTCTATCCCCACTCCTCGTATGGTTTGTTTGCAATCGTGTCATTATGATTTCGTGAGTTATGAGTGAAAATGGTTAGGTGTGAGGACTTGTTTAGCATAGGCCAGTAGACCTATCGCAGTGCTCCTGCATCCTTGTGTGTACTATTATCACATTTCAATCGACTTGTTTCCATATTTTTTCCCACGTTTGTCAATATATTTTAGCATAATTACAAGCAATTAATTAAACAAACATATCCATTAAAAATAGATATCTTTGTCTAAAACGCTGTATTATGTTCTTATGCCGGGGAAACAAAGTAGAAACAATATTACAAGGGATCAGCAATGTGTTTTGTCAAATAAGGTGTCATGTGAAGGAGAGAGTGAGAGGGATATTAGCGAGGCTAAGTGAGATATGTAGATAGATCCAGCACAATGGGCTACTGGTGGCCAGCTTAAGTCAGTTCCTAGCATGGTACTTGGAAAGTGGCTGGGAAAGTTAGTGATGGATATTCAAGTGTCTCATTGGATTTTTGTTTTTAGATGTGGAAGTTTCGGTTTCGTAGTTTCAGTATACAAAAATGTGATATTAGATTTGTGGCTATTATTTAAAATGTCTGATTCAAACTTTCAACAATAGTGTGTCTTAAAGGAAGATTAAAATACTTTAGAGGCTTTCTATCCTTCAGTTTGCAGGTTTTATTTATATAGTTTTTGGAGAGTCATACTACATACCCTTCCTAACCAATAAGAAACTGGACTATCAAGCTGAAAAAAATACAACCTTTCTAACAGTTTAAATCTACACCAGACATTTTTTACCCATTTCCCTCGTTTAGGAGATATAGTTTCGTCTAAATCCTACATTTTTTTAAATTATTCTTTATGATGCTATGGTCCGTTGTGTCCAAGCCTAGGACAATTTTTTTTTAAATTTTATTAAGATCAGTCTATTAGTTTTGTGATGTAAACAGGATACAAAGTTCCCTAAAATCCAAATCTCAAAAGTACTCTGAACATTGATATCTGTAAATCACAAAACTCTGGGAATTGTTTGCCAAGTTTCGTCGAGTGATTTGTCAAATATCAGCATTGTTTGTTTTGAGCTGCAATTTTATCACATGTAGATGCATACATTCATATGTGTAAATGTATGTGCTTGCCTGTATGTGGTTGCAGGGGGTCGAGTCTTGACTCCTGGCCCTGCTTCTTCACTGGCTGCTACTGAGTTTCGTCTCGCCTAGCTGTGAGAACCGCATCATTCCTATTATTAACACTATGTACCGATACTTTTTCTATCATTTTGCTACTTGGTCATTCCACTTTCTGACCACTTTATGGCTAAAGAAGTATTTCTTAATTCCCAGTGACTCATCTGTATTTTTTAACTTCCAGCTCGGTCCACGTGTACCTAATTCCTGCCCCTATGTATTTTGTATGTCGTTATCATGTTCCCACTGGTAGCTCTGTCCTCTAATGTCATCAGATTTTTCTCCTTTGGTCTCGTCTCATAGTTCACGTCCCTTAGGTCTGGAACAAGTCTTGCTGCAAACCGCTGCAGGTTCTTTTCCAGAATCTTGACATGCTAAATCAGATGTGGGTGCCATACTCCAAGACGGGCCAGGCATATGTCGCAAGAGGTGCCTTAAAACAACCCCTATATATGCCAGTCTTGTCTTTGCTGCAAATGTTACTCAGGTGATTTATATCTCACCCGATATGCTCGGAATTGTGCTCACCCGAGACCCTTCTCTTTCAGAAATTTTTACCCTTTGTCCCCCAAACCTGTACCTTGTTCCCGGTCGTCTTATCCCTTCCCCATACGTTCAAATATACGCACACGCAAACAGGTGCATGCATACATATGCATAAACATACTTATGTACATGCACACATATGGACATGCATGCATAGGCACAGATACATACACGTACGCATACTGAAGTTATGGAATACGTGGATACCTTTCTTGGTTCGAACAGCGATCTGAACACATCTAAGCCAGGAAGGGCTCCGTAATTTTTTTTTTTTTTGCCAAGGTGAAGAGATGGGATGGGTAGAGTGATGGTTGAGGGAGGATGAACAGCGTTAAGATCACAGGATGTATGGACAAAATGCATGTGTTAATACTGTACGAGGATTATATACCTGGGGTGTTGGGAAAAGAAAATTAAGAGGACAGATGGATATGATGGACAGCTCCGAGAAAACTGTGCACGTTTGCTTGCGTGTCTATGTTTGCTAGTAAAGTGAAGTTGACAAGAAAGAGTAAAAAAAGCAATGAAGATCAATAGATCAATACACTGTCCACGGCGACCTGGATTAGCAAAATAATTGGTCAAAGAAATAGCCACTGGAATTTAACTCGTATAAATATAAGGTAATAAGGATCGGAAGTATACCTTTAAATGAGACTGAAGAGAACACTGGGATCATAAGTCTCCAGAAGTTCATAGAAACCGGATAACTTTGTTAAATGTTTGAATAGCATTCAGGAAACGAAATAAAAATAGCTTAGGGCACCATGCACGACGTACATCGCTAATAGAGTAAGCAGCTCCTGAATGGATTACCCGTTTCCTATAGAAAAGTACATGCAAAAGTTAGAGGCTCAAAAGTCTGCAATAAAACTTGCCTCAGAGCTGAGGGAAATGCGATATTCAAAGACACCCCAAAGAACGGGAGCTGACGACCCTGGAAGGATACCAAGAGAATGCATGATCATGACGCATGAAATCCAGAGAAGGAAGCTGTTAGAGAAAAGAATAGGGACAAGGTGCCATAAATGGAAGCTCAAGACAAAAATCACCCTAACAAAAAGAATAAGAAGCTACTGGTGTTTAAATGACCCGTTCAGAGGTTCTTGCTCTACGACGGGTGCGACAGAGCAGCTGTGTCTAAGGATACACATGAATGTGGGGCAGCTGTTGGCCTCATATCTACACCTATTAAAACATCTTTAAAACTAGAAAAAGCGCATAGACTTGAAACGAGACTAGTTAAAAAGCTAAGAAGAATGAACTATGTATGACAAGATACAAATAAAACTAACCATGACGAGTCAGGAAAGAGGACCAGGAAATACATGATATCAACTTACTAATACTGAGAATACTTGACTGTGAAAAACTTGCTAACCCTAAACATAGCCATCCCATTAACAGTCCTTTACTATAATTATCTATATTTTAGCCTTCATAGACACCGTTGTTTTAGTAGCGTCTGCTTTGGTTCTAATATTTTTTGTATCTTATTGACAAGATTTTATCCCCTTTAGCTTCTCATTTGTGATTGGACTGTGATTCACGACGGACCGAAACAACATTTACTGTCGTCTCCAGTTTGTGGATTAATTGAAGACTCTAGAGGAGAGGACTAGGAGAAGTATGATTATGACATGAGAGATATTAAGAAACTGATAAGAACATTATTATAAATGCAAAGAGAAGAAAAAGGGGATTTTGATGGAAGTCAGAGATAGAGAAGAGCCAAAGAAGTATTAAGAAATACTTATTTATCTTTAGGGTGGTAATAAAGTGAAATACGTTAAATGAGAAAGTAGTATAGGCAAATTTCATGAGTAGTCTTAACAGTAGGTGCGACAAAGCCAAGAAAAGAAACCAGTTGGTAAATTAGGCACATATGTAACACTTGGGTACTTTAAATGTGTAAACGTTTCGCCGCACAATGGCTTCATCAGTCCAATACAAAGAAGAATGTTGAAGATCAGAAGAAGTTGAGGTAAGCAGTCCCTGAGGCTAGAGAAGATGTAATCAAGTCCATCAAATCAGCTGCTCTCACTGTCATACATATCGTAGCAACCAAATGAGATACAGACGTGAATGATTTATCATTTTATATATTTTAGGTTATGAGGAATCAGATTTCTCACTTTTTTTTTTAATTAAATGTACCTGAAGTAAACAACAGCTATTTTAAATGTAAAAAATCTCGAAAAATATGATAATTAATATTTGCATCCCAGTCACAAGCAGACGAGCGAATATATTAAATAATGTTTCAAAACAAACATTTTACAGAATTTTATTAGCCTTCAAATGAGACCAAAATTATCATTTTCAAATGATGTATAGAAGAGTCAGAGTGTTATTCTGCAAGGTTCATTGTTAATCTATAGTCCAACAGAAAAAAAAGAAGCAATCATAATTTGTAAAGCAATTTTAACAGTCATAATTGTAGCAGACGCAGTCATAATGGGACAGTACTGAAAATTCAAGAATTTTGCACAGACATTTACATAGGGCTGTGCAGGGTAGCCGCCCCTTGTTGCAGCTGCAGGACTGACACTGGTTTTCAACTATCACATTTTACCAGCTGCTGGAAAACAGCTGCAACTTGTGGGATGGTAATCCACTGTGGAACAAGCTATCTTTCAACTGTTTTCTAACCATACAGGTAGGGGTCTTGTTCTCGAACTAGTGGATCATGGACAGATGCCCAAATGCTGTCCAGGTAGAGAACCCCTTGATAGTGGTGGTACAGAGCATTCCGTGTCGGTGGAATCATCTCTTCTTTCTGATTTCGCTGGCAGAACAACTGCTTTCTGAGGTGGTTCACCGAACTCGTACGTCTTCCACAGACCGGAATTACTCAGGGGAACCGAAGAGCTGACTTTCTTGCTTCAGGTCATTAGAGGGCTGGAAGGCACATAACTTCAGTGATATCAGGGCACTTCTGCAAAGCTTAGAAACAAAGGCGTTTTGAACGGCCTTTCATTCCAGAAGTTGAATCTTAACCTGTGACTGCAGCAAAGACAGGAAGGGCACTACAACGTATTTATACCTAAAGCTTCGGTAATAACCCTGATGTTCAAAATGCGTTCATGCCTCCCAGTGCGATAGCTGACAGAAACCTCACAGTTGGTAACAGATGTGGCTTCAAAGAGAGGAAAATGACAGGTAAGAAGGATCACAGGTGAGGACTTCAATAGAGTATATGTCACATTTTTTTTCTGAAGCAACTTTCCCCAGCAGATAGGCATGATTGTCAGTCGGTGAGTCAGGTTTTGTAAGCTTTGATGTCCTCTTTATTTTCACTGAGAGCTGGACATTTAAATCTTCTCTGGATGATTCTTGACACAGCAAACAGAAACCTGCTAAGAACTTCTGAAAAAGAATTTACTACATTAGATACTTGAAGTTATAGTGGTACAATAGTACTCACACACAGTCTACACTCTACAGTATATCAGTATGGGAAATGTGGACTTATATGACACAAGTGATATAATCTTTACATAAAAAAACAAATTAAATAAAACTATATCATACCATACCTAAGTAAACGTGACTTAGCAAAACATTATGAAAGCTGGCTCATAACATTGGTAATGTAGTGGACGTGAGAGCATAGAGTAAACACAAGTTACGACTCAGACGGCGTGTTAAAGTAGCACCCAGTAACTAAGCTCGGCCTGGTTGGTCAGAAATGAGAATATTATTCAATCTTGGTGTATTGTATATCAACATAGGGTGGTCATTTTGGTCTCATATAAAAACTAATATGCGTGGATGTAAAAAAAAAATACTAAGCATCATCATTTTTTTCGAGAATTTAGCATTTAACAATAACAGAATGGTGAAGCCGAATTTGAAGAGGATATAAAGACTAAGAGAAGAAAAGAGGATTAGGAGATGATTAGCATGTTGATAACTGTTGGAAAATCCAGGAAGCCAATTAAATCATATTTTTTTTTTAAGAAATGAGAGGTTAGTAAAAAGCAAAGCACAACCCCTGAGAACAGTATGCAGTCAGCAAAGGCGCTATTGGAAAAAAAAACCTCAGCAAATAAGAGAGGAACAAGAAACTTAAAAAAAAAAAAATGAAGAAAAACGGAATACAGGGATCGAAAGTAAAATCAGATACAAATGCATAACACTAAAGTAGCAACATCGACGGACCCACTGAGAGAAATGGTACTATTAGTATCCCAACTAACTAGGGGGCTGATAGAACATACAGTTGATGGTGCACTGCAATAACGACAAAAAAAAAATCGTTCTGAGCACATAGCCATAAAGACGAGTCTCTGTCAATATTATAGGGTAATTAGTATCAGCGGATGGATTTATGAAGGATGATGTTAATCATAGAATTGATGAGGGAAAAAAGGTGAGTGGTGCATTGAGGTATATGTGGAGTCAAAAAATGTTATCTATGGAGGCAAAGAAGGGAATGTATGAAAGTATAGTAGTACCAACACTCTTATATGGATGTGAAGCTTGGGTTGTAAATGCAGCAGCGAGGAGACGGTTGGAGACAGTGGAGATGTCCTGTCTAAGGGCAATGTGTGGTGTAAATATTATGCAGAAAATTTGGAGTGTGGAAATTAGAAAAAGGTGTGGAGTTAATAAAAGTATTAGTCAGAGGGCTGAAGAGGGGTTGTTGAGGTGGTTTGGTCATTTAGAGAGAATGGATAAAAGTAGAATGACATAGAGAGTGTATAAATCTGTAGGGGAAGGAAGGCGGGGTAGGGGTCGTCCTCGAAAAGGTTGGAGGGAGGGGATAAAGGAGGTTGTGTGGGCGAGGGGCTTGGACTTCCAGCAACTGTGCGTGAGTGTGTTAGATAGGAGTGAATGGAGACGAATGGTATTTGGCACCTGACGAGCTGTTGGAGTGTGAGCAGGGTAATATTTAGTGAAGGGATTCAGGAAAACCGGATATTTTATATAACCGGACTTGAGTCCTGGAAATGGGAAGTACAATGCCTGCACTCTAAAGGAGGGGTTGTGGGATATTGGCAGTTTGTAGAGATATATTGTGTAGTTTTATACGTATGTACTTCTAAACTGTTGTATTCTGAGCACCTCTGCAAAAACAGTGATTATGTGTGAGTGAGGTGAAAGTGTTGAATGATGAAAGTATTTTCTTTTTTGGGGATTTTCTTTCTTTTTTGGATCACTCTGCCTCGGTAGGAGACGGATGACTTGTTAAATATATATATATATATATATATATATATATATATATATATATATATATATATATATATATATATATATACATACATATACGGTTTTGTAACAAAACGGCCGTATCCCCCTGAGGCAGGGTGAACTAAAAGAAAAACAGAAAATTCTCTTTTTAAATTCATAAATGTATACAGGAGAAGAGGTTACTAGCTCCTTGCTCCCGGCATTTTAGTCGCCTCTTACGACATGCATGGCTTATGGTGGAAGAATTCTTTTTCACTTCTCCATGGAGATAAGAGGAAATAAAGAAGAACAAGAACTATTAAGAAAATAGAAGAAAACCCAGGTGGGTGTGTACATATGTGCGTGTACATGCATGTGTAGTGTGATCTACGTGTAAGTAGAAGGAACAAGATATACATGTTATCCCGAGAGTTTATGAGTCAGAAAAAAAAACACCAGCAATCCTACCATCATGTGAAATAATCACAGGCTTCCTTTTCACACTCACTTGAAAGGGCAGTAGGTTTATATACATATGTCGTGCCGAATAGGTAAAACTTGTGATTTTGGCTTAAATAGTAACGATCTTCTTGCCGAATAAGGCAAGCGACAATTTGTGCATGCAGTAATTTCGCAAAAATCATCTGAACATAACGAAAAAAATATATTTCATTGTGCTTGTTTATTAAATTATTGGAAACTTATCTAAAATATAATTGGTTGGAGTAGGATAAATTAAATTGCTCTTGTTATAATAAAGTCCGGTAAGTTTTCTAAGGTTCTTTTGGTACAAAATTATTAATTCTTGCATTACATAAATGAAAAAAAATGTATCTTTAAATGTTTAAGAATTTTTTTTAGAAAGGACTTAATTTTAAATGAGTTCTTGCTAATTGACCAGTTTTTCCCTATTCAGCGCGACATATATATATATATAGATATATATATATATATATATATATATATATATATATATATATATATATATATATATATATATATGTCGTGCCGAATAGGCAGAACTTGCGATCTTGGCTTAAATAGCAACGATCATCTTGCCATATAGGACAAGTGAAAATTGGGTATGCAATAATTTTGCCAAAATCATTCTGAACCTAACGAAAAAAATATATTTCACTGTGTTTGTTTAGTATTAAATTATTGTAAACAAATCTAAAATATATTTAGTTGGGTTAGGCTAAAATAAATTGCACTTGTTATAATAAGGTTAGGTAAGTTTTCTAAGTTCCTTTTGGTGCAAAATTATAAATTTTTACATCAACATTAATGAAAAAAATATATCTTTAAACGTATAAGAGAAAATTTTAGAAAGGACTTAATTTTATATATATATATATATATATATATATATATATATATATATATATATATATATATATATATATTTATATATATATATATATATATATATATATATATATATATATATATATATATATATATATATATATATATATATATATATATATATATATATATATATATATATATATATATATATGCGCTTAACAATTCGCAAACAGGCGAAATTATTTACAAAATTTGTCTCTACGTCCACAGCAGGACTCGAACCTGCGGACTCTTTATCAAAATCCACAGTACTTTGCGACGGAGCCAGACCACCAGAAAAGTATGAGCCCTTAGCCGAAGCTAAGTGCCCCATACCCCGGGGCACGAGGTTCGTTTTCAAAGTTATTTCATCAAATCCTGCTACATCCTTCCCCTTACCCTGGGTATGGGGAAACATCGCTTAGCTTCGGCTAAGCGCCAATACTTTTCTGGTGGTCTGGCTCCGTGGTAAAGTCGTGTGGATTCTGATACAGAGTTCAGAGGTTCGAGTCCTGCTGTGGACGTAGAGACAATGTATGTATGTATATATATATATATATATATATATATATATATATATATATATATATATATATATATATATATATATATATATATATATATATATTTCAACACACCGGCCGTATCCCACCGAGGCGGGGTGGCCCAAAAGGAAAAATGAAAGTTTCTCCTTTTACATTTAGTAATATATACAGGAGAAGGGGTTACTAGCCCCTTGCTCCCGGCATTTTAGTCGCCTCTTACAACACGCATGGCTTACGTAGGAAGAATTCTGTTCCACTTCCTCATGGAGGTAAGAGGAAATAAACAAGAACAAAAACTAGTAAGAAAATAGAAGAAAACCCAGAGGGGTGTGTGTATATACATGCTTGTACATGTATGTGTAGTGTGACCTAAGTGTAAGTAGAAGTAGCAAGATGTACCTGAAACCTTGCATGTTTATGAGACAGAAAAATGGACACCAGCAATCCTACCATCATGTAAAACAATTACAGGCTTTCGTTTTACACTCACTTGGCAGGACGGTAGTACCTCCCTGGGCGGTTGCTGTCTACCAACCTACTACCTAGAATATATATATATATATATATATATACATATATATATATATATACATATATATATATATATACATACATATATATATATATATATATATATATGCAAGGAATTCACGAGAGCATGCGAAATATACACAAACACTGATATATATATATATATATATATATATATATATATATATATATATATATATATATATATATATATAAATTATTTGCTTTATTAACACATCAGCCGTTTCCCACCAAGGCAGGGTGACCCGAAAAAGAAGAAACACTTATCATTATTCACTTCATCACTGTCTTTCCAGATGAGAGCCTCCGGTACATCTAAATATTGCAACATATCAACACCCCTCCTTCAGAGTGCAGGCACTATACTTCCCTTCTCCAGCACTCAAGTCCGGCTTGCCAGCTTTCCTGAATTCCTTCATAAATATTACTTTGCTCACACTCCAACAGCACGTCAAGTCATAAAAACCATTTGTCTACACTCGTTCCTAACATGCTCATGCACGCTTGCTGGAAGTCCAAGTCCCTCGCACACAAAACTTTTGTCCCCTCCCTTCAAACTTTCCTAGGCCGCCCGCTACCCCGCCTTCCTTCCACTACGGATTTATACTCTCTTCAAAGGATTCTATTTCATTCCAGCCTCTCTAAATGTCCGAGCCATCCTAAAAGTATTATCCAGCCTTCTGGAAAATACGTTTAGCAAACCCCGGACTTCCTCCTAATTTCCAAACTATGAATTCTCTGCATTATATTCACACCACACATAGTCCTCAGACACGACATCTCCACTGCCTCCAGCTTTCTCCTTGTTGCAACTCACCACCCATGCTTCACAGCCATATAAGAGCATTGCTTCCATGGATAACGTTCTTTGTCTCCACAGACTCCTCATTGCAATCCTCATCCTTTTCCCATCATCAGTTCTATGACTCACATTGTCATTCATAGACCCATCTGCTGACAAGTCCACTCCCATATATGTGAATACACTCACTTCCTCCATACTCCCTCCCTCCAATCTTATCCAGCCCTTCATAACTTATTTTTTTGTTATCCTCATCACCTTACTCTTTCCTATGTTCACTTCTAATTTCCGTCTTTTACATCCTCTACCAAACTCGTCCTTCAACCTCTGCAACTTCTATTCCGAATCTCTCGAACACACAGTGTCATCAAGAAAAGCAACTATGACAACTCCCACTTTGTATTATATTCATTATCTTTTAATCCCACACCTCTTGCCAACACTCGACCATTCACTTCTCTTACAGCCCAATCTATAAACATATTGAACAACCATGGGCCCCTACTTAAACAAGATGGGTCCTACACAGATGACAGCAAGGAAATGAGTGAGCTACTCAAGTCCCAATATGACTCAGCTTTTAGCAAGCCGCTAACCAGACTGAGAGTCGAAGATCAAAATGAATTTTTTATGAGAGAGCCACAAAATTTGATTAACACAAGCCTATCCGATGTTATCCTGACGCCAAATGACTTCGAACAGGCGATAAATGACATGCCCATGCACTCTGCCCCAGGGCCAGACTCATGGAACTCTGTGTTCATCAAGAACTGCAAGAAGCCCCTATCACGAGCCTTTTCCATCCTATGGAGAGGGAGCATGGACACGGGGGTCGTCCCTCAGTTACTAAAAACAACAGACATAGCCCCACTCCACAAAGGGGGCAGTAAAGCAACAGCAAAGAACTACAGACCAATAGCACTAACATCCCATATCATAAAAATCTTTGAAAGGGTCCTAAGAAGCAAGATCACCACCCATCTAGAAACCCATCAGTTACACAACCCAGGGCAACATGGGTTTAGAACAGGTCGCTCCTGTCTGTCTCAACTACTGGATCACTACGACAAGGTCCTAAATGCACTAGAAGACAAAAAGAATGCAGATGTAATATATACAGACTTTGCAAAAGCCTTCGACAAGTGTGACCATGGCGTAATAGCGCACAAAATGCGCGCTAAAGGAATAACAGGAAAAGTTGGTCGATGGATCTATAATTTCCTCACTAACAGAACACAGAGAGTAGTCGTCAACAGAGTAAAGTCCGAGGCAGCTACGGTGAAAAGCTCTGTTCCACAAGGCACAGTACTAGCTCCCATCTTGTTCCTCATCCTCATATCCGACATAGACAAGGATGTCAGCCACAGCACCGTGTCTTCCTTTGCAGATGACACCCGAATCTGCATGACAGTGTCTTCCATTGCAGACACTGCAAGGCTCCAGGCGGACATCAACCAAATCTTTCAGTGGGCTGCAGAAAACAATATGAAGTTCAACGATGAGAAATTTCAATTACTCAGATATGGTAAACATGAGGAAATTAAATCTTCATCAGAGTACAAAACAAATTCTGGCCACAAAATAGAGCGAAACACCAACGTCAAAGACCTGGGAGTGATTATGTCGGAGGATCTCACCTTCAAGGACCATAACATTGTATCAATCGCATCTGCTAGAAAAATGACAGGATGGATAATGAGAACCCTCAAAACTAGGGAGGCCAAGCCCATGATGACACTCTTCAGGTCACTTGTTCTATCTAGGCTGGAATATTGCTGCACTCTAACAGCACCTTTCAAGGCAGGTGAAATTGCCGACCTAGAAAATGTACAGAGAACTTTCACGGCGCGCATAACGGAGATAAAACACCTCAATTACTGGGAGCGCTTGAGGTTTCTAAACCTGTATTCCCTGGAACGCAGGAGGGAGAGATACATGATTATATACACCTGGAAAATCCTAGAGGGACTAGTACCGAACTTGCACACGAAAATCACTCACTACGAAAGCAAAAGACTTGGCAGACGATGCACCATCCCCCCAATGAAAAGCAGGGGTGTCACTAGCACGTTAAGAGACCATACAATAAGTGTCAGGGGACCGAGACTGTTCAACTGCCTCCCAGCACACATAAGGGGGATTACCAACAGACCCCTGGCAGTCTTCAAGCTGGCACTGGACAAGCACCTAAAGGCAGTTCCTGATCAGCCGGGCTGTGGCTCGTACGTTGGTTTGCGTGCAGCCAGCAGCAACAGCCTGGTTGATCAGGCGCTGATCCACCAGGAGGCCTGGTCACAGACCGGGCCGCGGGGGCGTTGACCCCCGAAACTCTCTCCAGGTAAACTCCAGGTAAACATCACATCCCTGTCTAAGGCCTATTTTTACTGGGAAATAATCTCCCTCTTTCTCCTACTCTTCCTAAAGCGTGCTGTCCGTTTTACTCTTAATTCTTTCAATAATAACTCTACCATACACTTTACCAAGTGTACTCAGCAGGCTTATTCCCCTTTAATTTCTACACTCTCTTTTGTTCTCTTTGCCTTTATACAAAGGAACTATGCATGCTCTCTGCCAATCCATTGGTACCTTACCCTCTTTCATATATTTATTAAATAAAAGCACCAACCACCCCACCTGCTTTTAACATTCATCTAATTCATACCTATATGCAAAATATGTAGTATAATCCTCCCATAATTTTGTTAACAAAAGTGTAAAAAGACAGCCTTTACAAGTCTTAGTAAAGATGCATTAAACAGGTGATGAGAGTGTGAGACTGGCAGACCGTAGAGTCTTTAATAATAGCTGATAGGAGTGAATGGAGACAAATGGTTTTTAATACTTGACGTGCTGTTGGAGTGTGAGCAAAGTAACATTTATGAAGGGACTCAGGGAAACCGGCAGGCCGGACTTGAGTCCTGGAGATGGGAAGTACAGTGCCTGCACTCTGAAGGAGGGGTGTTAATGTTGTAGTTTAAAAACTGTAGTGTAAAGCACCCTTCTGGCAAGATAGTGATGGAGTGAATGATGGTGAAAGTTTTTCTTTTTCGGGCCACCCTGCCTTGGTGGGAATCGGCCAGTGTGTTAATAAAAAACATAAAAAATAACTTATTTATGCGAAATGTAAAGTTATTTACATGTTTATTGCATTTATTTACATGATTATTGTATTTAAAATATCAAATATTTAAAAAAATGCAAACTGCCCAAACTGTTCCACAGTCTACTGAAGAAGCCTGGTGTCATAATCGTGAAAACAGAATTTAAGAAAGACCACTCAGTGTGGAGCAGAATTGGGTAAACCGTTTGCTTAATAGAGGTCAGAGTCTTTCCTTGAAGGAAGAGTACAACATATGTTCATCAAGTAACATGACTTCCAGAGCAACAGCAAACAATGCCATGCTCTATTATCAGAGAATAACTAATAAATATTTGGAAATCCTGGGATGATTAGTCTGCATACTACTATTAATATGCCTCCAGTCTTCTTCAGGATACCTGCAGTTTGCCTAAGGATTTTAGTGATTGCAGGAGTTGTTATGTGGAATTATTAGTTGCGGTTTAGGGATGTCCGTTGTCACTGCAGTTTGCTTGCTGGAAACAATATCGTAGTGCTTCTCCTGTCTCTGTCAGGTGAAAATATACAAGTTCTTTGCAGGTTTTGGAGCGATTTGTAAAAGCCTGGATAGCACTTTGCTAATCGCTATAAATTATGCAGTGTATCAATACAAGGGCCTGATAAATCCCATAACGTTCAACAATAAAAATAGAATAGCTGTTGGGTAGTTTCCATCCCATTTTTAGAAAGGAACGAGGAATCCACAGCGCAGATGTACTGAGGATTTCTTACCATATAACCAGGATTCTTTTTGACAAGAAACATTAGAAAAGTGAAAACCCTTTCCTAAACAGAAGCACGCAAGAAGTGAATAAGGTAAAGAAGTCAGAAATGTCGTGATAAAATAGGGCGGAAGAAGACATTTATTTCATTCTTTTTGGAACGGGGTAGGCAAGGTGCCATGTTTCTTCCTTTTTGAAGGAAGTGAAGGAGGGAGGGGTGGGGGTGGTGGCATGTATGCTCCCTTCTTACCGGAGTGAGAGAAAGGAGATGCCACGTATTTTTTCTTATTAAAGGATTAAGGGAGGCAACACTGTGTGTATGTGCTTCCTTCTTATGGAAGTGAGGCGTTATGTACTGTGTGATAACTTACACAGATATGCTACATCAAGTACCTGTATCCTTCCTCTTTTGGACTGGGGATAATGTTGTGTTAGTGAGAATCTTAACACAAAGTCAGAATTTCTTTCTCTTTTGTGGTGCTGAGTTTAATGAGGTTAATAATCTCGCTACAGTATTTCGGATCCTATTATACCTCGTTTGTTTCATCAATCACACAGTGAATCTTTCATTCTCATAATCATTCGGTCTCTCAGTTTCTCTCTCAGTCTCTTTCAATCTCTCACTTTCTCTCTCTCCCATTATTCATTTCATTTTAGTGTTGGGTTATCTCTTTTTTTCTGTGTCTCGACTTTTTGACCCTTTAAGATAGCCTTAAGCTAATCGTGTGAAATTTTCTTTGTCATGATAAATGCTGTTCTTTCTGCCTTCAGTCAGAGATCAGGTCTCTGTGACGCGGAAAATGGTTTACCTTACCACAAGCTTCACTGTGAGCCAGTCATTTCAACCCCAGCAACTCATCTCATATCCGGTGGAAGCGTCGAGTGTCTGCATGTTTTGGTAAAGTCCTGCCTAAGACACATACTCCGTCTCATAAGCGGCATTGCCTTTAACGATTATCAATGTGATTCACCGCCAAAGTTAACATCTATCGGATTTTTATCCTTGTTAACCGATATCCGCTTTATGGGGTGCATAATAAAGATATTAAATTTAAAACTCCGGTTTATGGAGGTCCGTTTTATCGTTTACTTTATTATCCTAGGG
This sequence comes from Cherax quadricarinatus, assembly GCF_038502225.1. Classification (NCBI taxonomy): domain Eukaryota; kingdom Metazoa; phylum Arthropoda; class Malacostraca; order Decapoda; family Parastacidae; genus Cherax; species Cherax quadricarinatus. The sequence continues at coordinate 27,474,175 of NC_091292.1, read as the reverse complement.
TAGAGGATAAATACTTGGGAATACACGTGCAGGTGAAGCCGTCCCACTTCTACGTTCTGAATGCGGAATTCACCTTGTCAACGCTATGATTCTCTACACTACTTCAGCTCTCTGTTACTGTGTAGGAAAGTGGCCCATGAACGACAGTATCGCCCTCGCTCGATACTGTACTTCTGCGACTGGATTGCCAGTTAAGCAACACAGACTACCTAGCATCAAGACTCTAAGTTCACTATTGTCTCAATATTTAGTGATGCTTAGCTGTTAAGGGGTTAGATACAGGAACCGTTAGTAGCAAAGAAACAAATGTTAACGGTTACAGAGGCGCTGTAGTGGTAATAGTGGAGCCCAGCCGGTGCATGCTCGCTCGTCTGCTAGGCCTGGTTGAATCTGACGAAGCCTCTGGTGGGCGGCCTACGTACGTAGTTCAAAGGGGTTCATGTGACTAGGCTTGGCCAGGGAGCCTGCCTATAAAACAGAGCTATAATAATATATATTACACAAATATTGTATTAATGTTGGTAGAATTACCGACAATATGTAAGGGAAAAGGACACAAGTGCAACTAATGTGACATTTTATTGTGGCAACGTTTCGCTCTCTAGGAGCTTTATCAAGCCGTTACGGCAGTAATGGCTTGATAAAGCTCCTGAAAAGCGAAACGTTTCCACAATAAAATATCGCATTAGTTGCACTAGTGTCCTTTTACCTACACAAATATTACATTGTTGACATAGCTCCTGGTCTCATTTAAGTTTTATTTAATTTTTTGTTTGCTTCATTTACAATTATCTACAATGTGTGTTTTTTTAATCATACAAAAAGTAAAGTTTGGTATTATATTATCTTTTACTTTGTTCTGTTTAATTAGTTTCCAAGTTATTTATTTTTTAAAGTAATCTTCCCCAAAGTTTGGAGACCTACGCTGGTGAACGTGCGGCTGGTGGCCCCAGCAATCTGTTACGGGGAATGCGGGGGGCGCCGATCCCTGAAACCGACCACAGGCAACCCTCAGGTACTCTTATACCAATCTCTTATAAGTATTTTTTATCAGAGGAAATTAGCGGCTTGTCTGTCATATATAAGTTCGCCAGGATGTTGGCAGGGGGTTAGAGGAGTAATTTTACAGATAAGTTCATCAGTCTTGTTACCCAGGCGCATCATTACATAAAATATATATTTACCTGGAGCTTTTTATGGAACTTTTTATACTGTGAAAGACTGAAAAAAAAGACTGGATTAAACGGAAGACGAAATGCCACGATTGTACTTGTGTGTAATTAACACCAGTCTCCTGGGAGTCTTCTGGGTGTCTCCTGGGAGTCTTCTGGGTGTCTCCTGGGAGTCTTCTGGGTGTCTCCTGGGAGTCTTCTGGGTGTCTCCTGGGAGTCTTCTGGGTGTCTCCTGGGAGTCTTCTGGGTGTCTCCTGGGAGTCTTCTGGGGGTCTCCTGGGAGTCTTCTGGGGGTCTCCTGGGAGTCTTCTGGGCGTCTCCTGGGAGTCTTCTGGGGGTCTCCTGGGAGTCTTCTGGGCGTCTCCTGGGAGTCTTCTGGGGGTCTCCTGGGAGTCTTCTGGGCGTCTCCTGGGAGTCTTCTAGGAGCAGAAGTGCTGGGGAAGGGAAGGGGGTAGGAAGCCGTTGGGAGGTAAAGCGAAATGGGTGAAGACCATGGAGCAGTTGAGGGTGAAGGCCAAGGGGCACTGGGTAAGGTGAAGGCCAAGTAGAAATAGGAGGGTGAACACCAAAGGGCAATAAGAGGGTGAATTCTACGAAGCAGTAGGAGGTGAAAGCCTAGAGACACTGGTCGAGGGGTTACGGGGTGGAGGGTGAAGACAAAGGGGCACTAGATGAGGTGAAGGCTAAGGGGCAGTGCTCTTATTATTAGGTAAAGAAGTTAAATGAATAACAAGCAGTTAATTTTGTTCTTCCATGGTTCATGCATCCTTACTACCGGAGAGAGAGAGAGAGAGAGAGAGAGAGAGAGAGAGAGAGAGAGAGAGAGAGAGAGAGAGAGAGAGAGAGAGAGAGAGTCATCTGTCATTAACATATCTAACACACTTGAGAGGCTGCAGACGTAATAATTGAAAATTTGTATGCTGGATTTCAGGCTTAACACTACGAGTCCACTATGGATGTTTGGTGCTTCGTATCCCAGGAGAAAGAAATCTAGTGAAGCGGTCCATTGTCCTTTAAACTTAATGTGGTGGAATTGTGATTGTTACCCTCGTGGTTGTTACCCTCGTAGTTGTTACCATAGTGGTCGTTAGGCATCCTTGACGGGGGCCTTTACGTGGACGCCTGATTTTTTCTTGTTTCTTTTTTTTCTTCATTAAATTTTTCGTTTTTTATTTCCTTCATAAGTCGAGAACGCCTCATTCAGTCAGCTTCAAATTTTTCAACATCTGTCAACGGTAACTACAAGATTCTAGGAACAACTGGCATATGTAGGTGTTGTATAACCAAGATTGTTGAATCTATTCCCAGCATTCTTTAATGGCTTTGATAACTTCCAAAATAATCTGCGTATTAGCTTCATTCATTTAGAAAAGCTGCCATTTAATTCGACAATAGCAGAGCCAAATTAAAGTGAGTAGGTGTACATTCGCCAATTTTATGATTAAATTGTGTGAACTTTTCATTCCTGTTTTATCACGTTAAATATATTTGAGTTTACGTCTTCTGAATGGCTTCAGTACCAAATGGGTGATGAATTATGGCCAGTATAGTACCCGTTAGTTTATAAAACTTGGAAGTGTTGGAATCTGTGTGATAATGAGATAATGCCTCTTCTGATCGACTTCGAATTTTTACCCCTGGTGTAGCAGCTAATTTATTGAGCACCTCATATCCATCCTGTGGACGGTAGCATAAAAGCATGTGGATACACAAAAGGCCTAGGAACTAGGCCCCAAAAGGGTTTACAGTTGACTTCTGTTGCAAGCAAATTTTGGAAATTTCCTTAATGCATTGTATTTTATTTTAATTAATAAGATAGCCTGACATATCGCACAGGATATTTACTGTATCTCTATCTTCCTCAATATGTGAACAATTAAGTACATAGTGTTCAAGATAGTGACCATAGGGCTGGTCATTTGGCATTTGGTTTGATCTTCACCTGTGCGTCTGTCAAACTGCCAAACTCTCCAAATATTATTCCTAATGCTAGACACAAGCATCAAAGTTATATTCTACATTTTATTCAGGGTACTTTTTTTTTTTGCTATCTTACAAACTTTATCATGAAGTAATCCAGTGTGTGATGGATTATTATTATAATAAAATAAAACGCTAAACTGACAAGGGTCATGCAGCGCTGCGATGCAGAAAATAGTGCCGGGGCTATAAACAGCTAGGTGGAGAAGGGATCAGAGGTGAGGGGAGAAAAGAGCTGGAAGGGACGCTAGGGGCTGTGTCAAAGTTTGTATAGGAAAACAGTTGCTGACATAAGTCAAAAAGTGATCGTAAGTCAAAGGCAGGGCCATCTACGTTAGGGAAAATAAGGTAAGAGCGGTAGGATGGCGGCGTCGGTGGAGGCAAATCCTGCAAGCTTGCTGGTAAACCGGACAATCCACAAGAAAGTGAAGAACTTAAACAGGGACCCGATAAACCTCAAAGCGAGGGATAGGGTGTCGTTCCATGAGATACCTATGGGATAAGGTGAATATGGCCAATGCGGAAACGGTAGAGCGCAGTCTCCCGAGTACGGCAACGGTGGTAAGATGGCCACAAACTTAAAAGCACTTTAATAGAGTGCAATTTGTTATGGCGCATGTCCGACCACCGTTGTCGCCAACGGCCGCGAAGACGGGCAGAGATGACTGTAAAATAATCCTTGAACGGAATACCTCTATAGGAAACCGGAAGATAACGTACCGCTGACCGTGCAGCAGCATCTGCCTGTTCATTGCCATGCATATCAACATGTCCAGGGACCCAACAAAAAATGACGTCTTTGGTTTTGGTAGCCACATGGAGCAACCAAAGCTGAATATGAAGGACCATTGGATGAGGGAAATCAAATTATTTAATGGCCTGTAAAGTGCTGAGGGAATCTGAAATGATCACAAAAGCCGATGGAGACATACATGTTATACGGAGAAGTGCTATGAGGATGGCATACAATTCGGTGGTAAAAATATTAAGTCTAACAAATGACCCCGGACAGCAATGTCAGGGAACACCGCTACGAACCCAACACCGTCAAAAGATTTAGAACCATCTGTATAAACAGCGATGGCATGAGCATGCGACCGGAAGTAACCAAGAAAAAAGAGCGAGAAGCAGCCGTAGGTAGGAGTGCTTTGGCGCACGGCAGTAAGGGAGAACAGACACGAACCGTCGGAACCTCCCATGGAAGAAGGGAAAAGGCAGACACTACATGAACATACAAGGGAGGCAACTGGAGAGAAGACTGGAATGAGTGAAGACGAAGAGAAAACGGCCTGAGTAAGAAGGGGCGCCGAACAAATAATGGGGTTCTACTAACGTCTGAGACCAAATTATACGTAGAAGGAGCACGAAGGTCATGAGAGCGAACTAAGTAACGAAGACAATGAGCATCACGACGATCGGCTAAGGAAGAAACATTCGCCTCAGCATAGAGGCTTTCAACAGGGGATGAACGAAAGGCACCAAGGCATAAAAGTAGACCCTGATGATGAAGGGGATCTAACTTAGAAAGAGTTGTAGGAGAAGCCGCAGAATAGATTTGGTTGCCATAATCCAGCCTAAACAAGACTAGGGTAGAATGCAAACGGAGGAGAGTCTGGCTATCTGTTCCCCATGAAAGATGCTCAAGAATTTTAATGAGATTCAGCCAATCATGGCAAGCTGCCTTCAAAGAGGAAATGTGAGGTTTCCATGTCAACCAGCGATCGAATAGAAGCCCAAGAAACTTGACCGTATCACATTCTGGGATACATGAACCGTGTAAATACAATGGAATATCCGGACCAAGAGGATGTCTAGTGAAGTTAATGAAATGGATTTTCGCACTAGAAAATTTAAATCCAATGGGAAACACGGGCAATTGCATCCTGAAGGGACGCGCCACCAGGTGACATTCAGTGTCTGTGTAAGCTATAGTGAAGGTATCACATAAAGTGACGACCAAATATACGATGGAATACGGTAGGTAGGTCATTTATATCCAAGAGAAAAAAGATAGTGCTTAGTGCACAACCTTGTGGGACTCCCTCGGCCTGAACAAGCCTGAGGAAAATGTCTTTCAGATATAAAAGCAGCAAGGAAGGTCGGCAGATTACCGTGGAGGCCTAAGCAGTGGGCCTGAACTAAAATGTTACACCTTCAAGTGGTGTCATGTGCCTTCTCGAGATCAAAAAAGGCTGATAGGATGGAGTGTTTATTAACAAAGGCATTTCGTACATACGTATCTAAGTGGAGAAAGGGATCCAAAGTAGAGTGGTCCTTGCGAAAGCCATATTGGCGATGAGAAAGACTATTGTGAGTCTCCAAATGCCATATTAGATGTCTATTCAACAATCGTTCCATCACCTTACAGACTACACTGATCAGAGCAATGGGACGATAGTGAGAGGTATCAAGCCCCAAAGTGTCTGGTTTGCGAAAATGTAGTACAATGGCAGATTTTCATTGTTGACGGAGAACCCCTCGCATCCAAACAAGATTGAAAAGACGCAAAAGGACTGTAAGGGCTGTAGAATTCAGATGATGTAGCATACAGATATGGATATCATCAGGCCCACCTACCGATGACCGGCAAGTGGAAAGCGTGGACTCTAGCTCTAAGAGAGTAACAGGTATGTTATATGGCTCCATTCCATTAGAAGAGAAATACAAGGGCGATTGCTCCATGGCAGACTTAGATACGAGAAACGAGGGACAGAGATGAAGCCTTTGGGAGACACGGACAAGAAAGTTCCCAATTTCCATGGCAACTTCAAGAGATTCCGCAACACTAACACAAGCAACCCGCAAAATGGGAGCTGGGTCAGGAGTGTACTTGCCACACAACTTCCATACCTTCTAAATCGCACACACAGGGGAAGTCGAGGTAACAGTAGAAACCTAATCATTTCAACAAGTGCGTTTAGCATCATGTATGATGCGGCTAGTGACTGCCCTTGCCTGCCAAAAATCCAAAAGATGATCTGTGGTCCGATTATATTGACAATGGCCTCACGCAGCACATTTCAAATGCACTGCACGGGCACATGCAAGAGACCACCAAGGCACGCATGTCTGAGAATGCCTGCATGAGGTTTGAGGAACAGAACGTGACACTGCAGTCAAAACTAAGGTCGAAAACTGACGCACCAGCTCATCAATAGAGGACGAAGAAGGGACCCCACAAAAAGCAGTAAAATGAGGGTATAAGTTCCAATTCGCTCGTCCAGACTGCCAACGGGAGCTACGAGGCAGTCGGGAATATGTTGTAGAAGTAAGAGCAACAGGAAAGTGATCACTGTCGTGCAAATCTGGGAGAACAGACCAAGCGTAATCAAGGGCAATTGACGAGGAACAGATAGAAAGATCAATGCAAAAGAGAGACTGAGCGTGAGAGTCAAAATGGGTGGAGCACCCATGTTTACAACATGATCTCGAAATGGTGTAGTGGTATTTTATATTTCTGCATTATTCTGATGTGAGATGAGTTACTCTTGTTCCAAGGAAATGGACTTATCCTTATCTTCCTTGGATCAAATCCGAATGCCTCTTATTACACAGTTTAAAGTTTTTTTTCCCTGATTAAAATAAGATGATTCTGAACGTTATTAATCTTCAGTGGTTGATTCATCCCATGAAATATATGAAGCGTTTCTGAAGTTTACGTTATGTAGATGTAAACTTTGTTGGATTCTGTGCAATTACTGGAGAATGTCTCTTTTTGTCAACTTTAAACTTTTAGTGCTGATGTGTTTTCCTCAAAAGAGGCTTCACATCGATTTTTGGTTTTGTGAAATAAGCGGAGAATGTCTCTTCATATCAGAAATTTCACAGCGTTTGACTTTGGGTTATCTTAGGTTACAAGCTAAATAATGTACTTTTATATGCAAATAATATCTTTGTGACCTCAACACCATTGCAGAAAATTAAAAGTTTATAGAAAACGTCGGGTTGATTTAAACTTTTAAAGTTGAACAACATTGTAGGGAGAAAAATTTATAGTGATTTCGTCCTGTGTAGGACCTAATTTCCTCTTTTTTCATGGAAAAATGGAAAAATTGAAATACTGATTTGCATACAATAAATTCAGTGTTTTATTCGACTGGCTTCACCTCCCAACGCTAATAACCTGGTAACACAAATTGTGACCGGGTTCAAACTTATTGGTCCCTTTGAGAGAGAGAGAGAGAGAATGCCTCATCAGTCTGCCTTCAAAGCTGGTGTTTGTTAGTGGAAGGTTTTAATTAGTTTTGGCTGTATACGACCTAATTTTGCATTTTTTATTGAAGAATGCTCTTCATATCTTGTGAATACCTATCTCGATCTTCCTTGAACTTTCACCACTAATATTTAACTGCAGTAGGACCTTGTTCCACTCTCTGCATTATTACCTTCACCTGCACTGACGTAGGAAGGGCTGGGGTTATGCAGGACAGGGATAAATAACTTTGTGATTGCGCAGCGACCGATGTGTCGAATATCTATTTTTCCTGGTGGTTATCGTGGTGGTTATCGTGGTGGTTATCATGATGGTTGTCATCCTAGTGGTTATCCTGGTGATTATTATCGTGGTAGTTACCTTAGTGGTTATCATGGTGGTTGTCATCTTGGTGGTTATCCTGGCGGTTGTTATCGTGGTTGTCATCTTGGTGGTTATCCTGGCGGTTGTTATCGTGGTAGTTATCTTGGTGGTTATCGTGGTGGTTGTCATCCTGGTGGTTATCATGGTGGTTGTTATTCTGGTGGTGGTTATCGTGGTAGTTATCCTAGTGATTATCATGGTGGTTGTTCTGGCGATTATTATGGTGATAGTTATCATGGTGGTTATTATCGTGGCGGTTATCGTGGTGGTTGTTATCCTGGTAGTTATTTCCCTGGTTAGTCATTACCCTGGTGGTTGTTATCCTGGTGGTCATTCCTAGAATGGATGGGTCCGGCATCACCACCACCAAGGAGTCTTGAAGATCAACAAGCAATCAAGTTTCTGCAAACACGGGGAGACGGCCAGCAACTGTGAGTCACCAGCCGCGACTTCCCTTGACTCGCGTGGTCTTCACACTCGCGGTCCTCATCTCTCAATGTTCTTATTCGATTAGGTAAGATCCGTTAGGAAATAGGAAAAGTGTTTCCTGACGCGGATCTTAGTCATATAATGACCCGCAGCTGGAGCTTATGGTCATCTGACCAAGGCCTTCCGCTGGTTTAGAAGTCAACCCCTACAAAAATTAGGGTTATATATTCTCAATGGATGATCAGTCACTCGCGGTCCTCACACTGACGGTACACACTGAAGGATCCGGAATCGATCCGCGACACGGGTGGAAACGTTGGGCATGTTTCCTCACACCTGCTGCACCTGTTCACCTAACAGTCAGAAGGTACCTGGGTGTCAGCCAACTGTTGTGGGTCGCAATTTGGCGGGACAAGATTATAGTTAAGTTGCCAGAAATGCCCTGCATAAAAAAGGGCTTTTTAAACAGTATGCAAATGACGTCAGCTACGTCTGTATCAGCTGTATCATGTACTTGTAGAAGTAAAGATTTTTATTAGTAGTATTATTCACGTACGTATCTGTAGTACGCAGTACGCTCTGAGCTCTACACTGCACATTCACACTCCTCCCACACAATTTTCGTATTTGACGTCCTGGTGCTCTTAATTACGACCTTGCTTTATTAGTAACGTTCTGTTCTCTTAGTAAAGTTCTGGTCCTCTTAGTAACAATTCTCCTAGTAACATTCTGACTTTCTCAGTAACGTCTTGGCCTTTTTAGTAACTTCATGGCCTTCTTAGTTAACGTATTGGCCTTCTTAATAACGTTCTAGTCTTCTTATTTATATCCTAGCTTTCTTACTAACGTTCTGATCCTCAAAGTAACGTCCCGATCTTCATAGTACTGGTCCATTTAGTAATGTTTTTTCGTGTTACTCTTAGTAACGCTAAGCATTCTTAATAAGTCTGCTCCTTCAAGTATCATCCCAACCATTGTTTTTTAGCAAAGTCCTCGTTTCTTAAACGCGTTATGTTACTCTCAGTAACGATCCCGCCTTCCTTAGTAACGTTCTTGTCATCGTAGTAATGTCCTGTTCTCTAAGTAACGTCTTAGTCCTTTTAGTAACGTTTTATCCTCTTAGTAACATCCTAGTACTCTTAATAGCGTCCTACTTATCTTAATACCGTACCGATTCACTTAGTACCATCGTTTCCTAAATAACGTCCCAGTTCCCTAAGTAATGTCATATTATGACCTTAGCAAGTGGTGGTCTGCGCACAGCGAAACAGAAATGCGACTGACGTATGTATCACTTAACGTGGTGATACAGTGTGGGATCAGGAATCATGTTAATGTCCTGCAAATCCCTGGGAACTCCTGACCCTGAGAAACACAGCGCAACAAGTGTGTTCTAGTTTCTCTCACATCGTAAGGAATCTTGAAGGACACCCGAAGGACGTTTCCGGAGATCAATGTCCAAGCTGTCCTGTTCTAGACCAGGCCTCCTGGAGAATCAAGGCCTGATCAACCAGGATGTTTCTGCTTGCCGCACGCAGTCCAACGTAGGAACTCAAGCCCTGTTGGTTAGGCAATGATATGAGGAACTTATCCAGTTCCCTCTTGACCGCCAGAGGTTTGTTGGTAATTCCTCTTATGCATGGAGGAGCGTTGAAGAGTTGGGGACCCCTGACATTCGTCGAGTTCTCTCGCGCCCCTGATTTTTAGTGGAGGTATATTGCACTACCAAGTCTCTTGTCATAAGGAGTGATTTTGGTGTGCAGGTTTGGGGTCAGTCCCTCCAGGATTTTCCAGGTATAAATTATGTAACTTTCTCGCCAAGGTTCCAAGGAATACAGTTGAGGGAAGTTCAGGTGTTAACAGTAGCTCAGATGCTCGAGTGAATATGAGCAGTAAAGTTTTTCTATACGTTTTCCAGCTTCTCAGTATCGTCTGTCCTGAACCAAGCATTCAGTATAGAGCAATATTTCAGCCTGAACAGAACAAGTGACTTATAGAGACTCATCATTCTCTCAGCATCTGTCCTGAAAGTTCTGCTTATCCAGCCTATCATTTTCCATGTTGCAACAATGGCGACATTATTGTGATTCTTGATCCGATATCATTACTCCTACATCTTGCACTTGGGATTTGCGCTCTACTGACTGATTTGAGTTCGTCCTGTACTCCGTTACAGTCTTTATTTTCCCCTTCTTCCATAACGGAGGAATTAAAACTTGCCCTTGATAAACAACAAATTGTTGTTCGAGGCTCACTGGAAGACTTAATTTATATCCGCCTGAAGATTCGTTGTGTTTTCAACGGACTCAAAGATTCTAGTGTCATCTGCAATGTTATAGTGCTATGATTTATGTTATTGTTAATGTAGGGCGAGTACCATGCCTTGAGGAATGGAGTTTTTCACTGTGACAGCCTCTGTTCACTGTTTACTACTACTCCTCTCTGGGTTCTATGTGCAATCACACCACAGTCGCACTTGTCGAACCTTTTGCAAAATCAGTATACACTGCATCAGCATTAAGCTCGTCTTCTAGAGTATCCAGGACAGCATCGTAATGATCTAGCAATTGTGAAAGGCAGGAGCAACCAGCCCTAAACCCATGTTGCCCTCGACTATGCAAATGTTGTGATTCCCTGTGATTGGCAGACTTGCTTCCTAGGACCCTTTCAAAAATTTCGATTGTGTGAAGTCAGGGTTGTAATAAACTTTATAATTACCGACAATATGTAAAGTAAAAGGACACAAGTGCAACTGATGTGACATTTTATGTCACATTAGTTGCACTTGTTTCCTTTTACTTTACATGAAGTCAGGATTATTGGTCTACAGTTCTTTGCAATTGATTTACTGCCTCCTTTGCGAAGTAACGGCAATATCAGTGGTTCTCAATAACTGCAGGATGACACTTGTGTCCAAGTTCATTTTCCATAAAATATTAAAGGTTCTAGATAGTGTTTTCTTACAATTTTTTATAAGTAAAGATTTCAACGAGCCTGGGCCTGGAGCAGAATGTCTGGGTATAGTGTCGACGGCTTCTTCAATTTCAGCTAGGATGATTACTACATTAGAAACTGTGGAGATGTTGCCAAGGTTTGAGTCTCAGTCATGAAAATCTCTTTTGGCTCAGTGATCGGTGAGTGGCTCACTGAATACCAAGTGGCAGTGTTTCTTCAGTATTTCATTCTTTTCCTTATTGTTATCAGTATTTGCTTTACCCCCCTCATAGTAAAGGCCCTATACTAAACGTGGTCTTTGCCATGGATTGGTTATGTTGAGGTCTGAGGTTTGCAGTCTTCGACACCGTTATATCCAGGACTAGGTTTCACTGTTCGTAAATATATGGTCTAGGATGTTTCTCAGTCTGGTCGGTTCAGGAAGCTGTTGGCTTAAGGCGAATTTATTGTAGTTTTTAATAACTATGTTGTGTGGGACTATCCCTTCAAGCTGCTCCAGTGACTCTCTCTGTAATTACAACCATTTGAAGGGCGTGGGAGGGAGATATTTATTAGGGTGCTCACATATTTAGGCCTGGTCTGGGACCGGTCCGCGGGGGAGGTGATGACCTCCCCCCCCCCATGTTCGGGTCGTCTTCAGGTAACTTGCATTATTTAATTAGTGAAATTCTTACTTACATTATCTGATACAAAAATATTAGTAATATTCTTCAGGTTCTTTACCCGGATCCGAATCAAAGAAATTTAAATATTTTTTTCCTATGACGATCTCTGGTCTCTTCATTTTCCCTAATACGTTTTTGAGTTTAGCTATTGCTTATAAAAGTATTTTCTCCCAGATTACCTATAATGATTAAAAGTTTTGAAGCATATTTGTTTGTGTGTCAGTTCCACGTACCAGATTTGCAGGATTGATTGTGGTTCCTGCACCATTAATTCTTATCTTCAAGGAACTTCTTTAAAGTAACATCCATGTATCTATAAACTGTTTCAGTAAAATCAATTAAATAAACTTATCTGAGTCGCAGTCCAAATTTTGTGACGCACACCAACACTCCTACAAAACTTTTTGCTCATTTGCAAAATCAAAAAAATATTAGTTTTGTTATAAAAGTAGTTCCATGTTTTTATCGATAACATTCTCGCGCTCTTTCCAGAGTTCTTAGAACTGTCTTTATGAATTTTTGATAATTTTCGCTGTCCCCTGTAGCAGTCTGGACTACAGAAAAATACCGGTCACTCACAGATCTTTGGCGTACCATTCAAAACAACTCAGCGCTCCACTCAAAATAAAGTGTTGATATGCAAGGTCACTGAAGTGGGCAGTGTTGGGGAGGGGAAGGAGAGAGGAAGGGGAAGAGGAAAGGGAGGGGAAAACAGTTACCCTTCAGGATCAGGCTATGTCAAGGGAAAATATCCATATTCCCTTTCCCCTTTTCTCTGGAAACCCATTCCATCTCCTGGAAAAGTTCCAGCGGACGTCCATGCTTGTCGACCCATGGGTTAAGAAATGCTGTAGACTTGCACCAACTCAGTTCGCCAAAGATGTTTGAGGGAATCATGATACAAACAACACGAACCATACTTACCAGAGAAAGGAACTGCAACTCACACTGAGATTTAATTTGTGTAATATCAACTGTCTCTTTGCAGGGGATAATACCTGCACGGTAGTCGCAATCATAGGGCTTAAGGTAATACCCGCATAGTGTACTTCAGATGCTTATTGCAATTTCCATTCGATGCACCTAGCTTCCATTTTTACTTCATTCGGACTTGTAATAAGCGAGTGACAGAAGAGGGAGGGTGATTTATCCGAGAGTGGAGATGGGAGGGTTACAAGGGCTTCTCTTCATACTCCATTGTGGAGCGAGGTAATATAAAAGCTCCTCATAAATGGAATTAAATTAAGGAAGAAAGGAAGAAATGAGGGGATGGGTAATAAGAAGAATGAAGATAGACGACGGGAAGATGAAAAGAATATATTAAGTAGTGCCGAATCTGAGCGACTTACTATTTTGATGAAGGATTTGAAAAGGGAAATTACAAACCATAAATTAGATATTTTTTTACATTTTGCACTGGAGAAGATGCGTGTACCGAACAAATAAGAAAATATATAGTGAAATATGAATGAAAAAATAACATTTACCCAAATAATTAAGCAATATCAACAGATAATGAAAAGGAACGTATGCATGGAGAATATCCATAGAAAAACATGAATATAAAAAAGGGAGTCCATGTGGTTCACTTGGCTAGACAAGGTCCCCCCCAACTTAAAAAATAATTTCCCATTTTAGCAAATTAAGTTCATATGAAGTAAATAATTTTTTTGGGCCGAGAAAATCCACCAAAAATGAAAAGAATGAAGTCACTAACTGTTGGAAAAAAATCTAGCAATTTTGAGGAACTTCACATGAAGGTAAGTGAAGGGAGGAAATGGTATTTGTTATACTGAAGTGAAATGTTAGTAGTGGAGAGAAAGTTTGCACATGAAACATTTTTATTATGCAAAATTGATACAATGAAGTCAATGACCTCAGATCGTATTGAGAAGAAAAAGGCTAACAGAGTGATGGGATGCAAACTACGAACACATTAAAAAAATTGGCGAAGCAGTGTCAACAAATTTTGATGAGAATGAATAGTTTTGAAGATATTTAAATATATTAAGAAGACAAAGGAAGAAAAAATGTAAGAATATATGTATGTATTATATAGAATTATTGCTGAAATGTTGACACATGGGGCTAGCAGGTGTGATGATTGATATAGCTGCTTGCAGGTGAAGAGGTATACAAGGAGTAGCAGAAAGCATCTACACCTTAGCACAGAGAAGAAGGGAACATGAGTGTAAGAATTACAGGGTAATAAAAATGCTGAGTCTACCAGGTGAAGTTTATGACAGAACTGTTAATGAGAAAGTGATAAATACGAAGTTTAATTTCAAAGGAAAACATGAGGATTTAGAAAGGGCAGAGGATGTGTTGACCGAATGTGTCAATCGAATCACGTGAGTGATCACTTAGATAAGGAAACTGAGCTGTTTGTTGCATTTATAAATTTGGAAACTGCAAACGACAGGGTAAATACAGGAGCAAAGTGTTGCAAATGCAAGAAATGGGTGGGATGTTGTAGACAACTATTAAGAGGAATTTTAGGAGCCGAGTGAGGTTCAAGTGAACGTCTGTAGCAAAGAAGGGTAATATTCTCCAATAAAAGTGTGCGTCTAAACAACAAAACTTTATCTGCGACGTTGTAAACCCAAGTGACTGATAGAGTGTAGGGAGAGAGAAATGTGATAAAAAAGAAGTTGCAGATTGATGATGGTCGAAGAGTTCGCAAGTTTGTGTCAAATTATAAAATAGAAAGTGATTACATACAGGAGCAAAGGGATGAGAGTAAGTAAAAGTAGAGGAAGCAAAATATGTTACATAAGATTGAGAAAACATAGTTTGAAAGATACTTTGGAGTGGGATGTCAGTCGATGGTCTGCAAAATGGGAAAGGAAATCAAGGGTTGTGTTCAGGCTTACGGTGAGAGAGAAAAAAAGTATTGAGCGGCGAACTGACGGCGAGAGAGAAGTGAGTGAGGAAGGTGCGGAAGAAATGTGTGACGATCAAGTGATACAGAGGAACTTAGAATGTTGCGTGAGGGGCAGAAGGTCTCGCGTGCAGAGCGAGTTTTACTGCTAGAGTAAAGTGGGACAGCTGTGTGAGGGGCCACATCATCCCCTGCACTGAGGCGTGCTTCAACCACCACAATGTTAGGCGGGAGGCTGGGGGGTGGGTGTGAACACTGTACCTGACCATGAGTAGGGTTCATGCTCTGTAATAATGCCGGAAGTTTACCGAACATGTCGAACACAAGGACAGTAAAAAGTAAAAAGAGTATTGACAATGACAGTATGTAGGGCAGTAAGTAGTAAGTATAAAAACTGGAGGTAAATTTGGCGCACATGGTAAAAAAAACCAAGATAGAAAGAGAATTGACTTTTGAAGATATTTTTCACATCAAAATTACTTAAAGAAGGCCCATAACTAGGAAAATTGATCAAACATGTTTAAATGTTGTGCTACAAACAGGGACATATAATTGTAATATAGCAAGATGTGGAGTGAACGCTTAAGCTTAAAGTGTCCTCATCATTCTATCGCAATATATGACTTAAATACACGCTGTTACTACAGTGTATATCACAATACATCGTCATGGATACTGAAAGGAGTGAATTCATACAGCAAGTGTCAAATAACAAGTAACTAAAGATGGAACAATTACAGGACTCCAGAAAAAAACTAAAAATATCTTATATCTATATATATATATATATATATATATATATATATATATATATATATATATATATATATATATATATATATATATATATATATATATATATATATATATATGCAGGGCAACATTTAACAAGCACTCAATTACGGACCAGTGTCGCTGACAAGCATACAGTACTGTCCAAAGTATTAGAAAAGATATATTTACTCAGGAAGAAGTTGGATGTGGACATACAAAGGAGAAACTGACCGTAGGAACAGAAAATTAGCGTTGATTTAAGAAAGTATTACCTAACTAACCTACTGGATTTCTATGAGAGTATAAAGGAGATCAAGCTAAGAAAACAAAGATGAATCAACTGTAAGGAAGAATGTAATACTACTTCACCAGAAATTTATTCATTAATTAGACGAGCACAGGAGTGTACAAGACACAGCTACAGTAGATCAAGGAAGACCTAGCGAGTAGACGATGAGGGTGATGGTGAAGGTAGACTCTTCAGGATGGTGAAGGTAGACTCTTCAGGATGGGGAAGGTAGACTCTTCAGGATGGGGAAGGTTAGAGAATTGGGTCTTCCAAGAATCAGTGTCAAAACCGTGGCTTTTAAAAATAAATAATCTACAAGAGGGAATCGAAGGTATTATATACTAACAATTTAAGGCTAATGGGAGGAAAATTAATGGATGTAGATAAAGACTGTAAGGGTGGTTAAACATGCAGCTACAGAAAGAAGTTCGACGGAAATAAATGCAAATAAATACAAGTATATCACTTTAGTTTACTCTTTACTTTCCTAATCTGTATTATCCGAAGTGATTTTTTATCGAAAGAGCTTTTGATTTTAAGCTCATTATATTGCCAAACTCTTTCCTGGACCCCCCACCCCACACTATTTATTGATATGAACATTAGTTGCATATTTTTTTTTCAAGGTACAATGTATAAAAATTAGACATGTTTCAAGAGATTAATTTAAAACTCTGGTGAATAGACTGGTGTTGATTTATCCTATAAAGAAATATTGGATCGAGAAAAACCCCGCTTGTGCAATTCAGAACATATTTGAAGAAATAAGGAACATTTGACAGGTTTACAGGTTTCTCGTTTATCTCCTGTGTCTTGGGAACGGCAATGTCAGGTGTTAGATTATTATATTGATTTTAAATGCATTATTATTATTATTATTAAATTATATTTGCATTTTTCCTATTATACGTAGATGGGAAGGTAGTCGAAGCTGCAGTTCTCTATATTTGCTCGAGCTAATTCATCTTGGTGTCTATCTACGTGGAGTCTACCTGGAGAGTATTCCGGGGATCAACCCCTTCCGCGGCCCGGTCCACGACCAGGCCTCCAGGTGGATCAGGGCCAGATCAAATAGGCTGTTGCTGCTGGCCGCACGTAGTCCAACGTACGAACCACAGCCCGGATGATCTGGTACTGACTTTAGGTATCTGTTCATCTCCCTCTTGAAGACTACCAAGGGTCTATTGGTAATTCCCCTTATGGCTGGTGGGAGGCTGTTGAACAGTTTTGAGCCCCGTACACTTATGGTGTTTTCTCTTAGTGTGCTAATGGTGCCCCTACTTTTTATTGGGCGTATGTTGCATCGCCTTCCAAGTCTTTTGATTTCGTAGGGAGTGATTTCTGTGTGCAGATTAGGGACCAGTCCCTCTAGAATTTCTCCAGGTGTAGATTATGATGTATCTCTCTTGCCTGTGCTCCAGTGAGTACAAGTCAAGTGCTTCCAAGCGTTCCCAGTAGTTAAGGTCTTTGATGGAACTGATATGTGCAGTAAAGGTTCTCTGTACATTCTCTAGATCTTCAGTTTCACCTGTCTTGAATGGAGATGTTAATGTATAGCAATATTCCAGCCTAGTGAGAACAAGTGATTTTAAAAGGATCATCACTGGCTTGGCATCTCTTGTCCGGAAAGTTCTCATTATCCATCCTATCATTTTTCTCGCAGATGTGATAGTGGCACTGTTATGATCCCTAAAGGTGAGATCCTCAGACATTACCACTCTCAGCTTCTTCGCATTATTTTTCCGCTCTACAGTGCTAGTCACGGCATTATGCCGGGTGAGCGCCCCGGCATAATGCTGTGACGAAAATCAAAGGCCTACCATACAAGGTTTTTTTTCGTCAGTGCATTATGCCGGGTAGCAGCCGTTAGCATGACGTCACGGCCTGCTGACGCACTCCACACTCCGGCCCATCTTTTGTCCGATGTTCCCTTTGGTTTTCGAGCTATACATGTTTGCTTATGGGTAAAAGAAAATCTTTAATACCTGAAACTATAGCTCAAATCATATGGATTCACAAAGCTGGGCTCTAAATAGTGGAAAATGTTGGTGTGTGTGAGCGTTCAGTGAGGAACTGGGTGTAGCGTTTCAAGGCTGGTGACGGTATCGAGTTACTGTCTGCCAAACCCCGGCCTGGCCCCTCGAAGAAGACATCTGTTAGTACCTTGACTGTGTTAAAGAAGCAGTTAGGGAGTACACCTAAGATAACTGCTAGAGAATTGAAAGAAAAAAACCACATCTTCTCTCAGAGGTGTCTGTAAGAACTGTTAACAGATGTGTGTCAGAACTGGGCTACAGTAGTCACTGCCAGGTTAAGAAACCGATCCTCTCCAAGCCACAGAAGAAATGTAGGCTGGATTATGCAAAGAAATATCTTCACTGGAATCCTCAACAGTGGTCTGAAGTACTTTGGAGTGATGAAGCAACCTTTACCGTCACCTGTAACCGTGGGGGACATGTACCGATCATAGTGACAATAGACCCACGCTACACCTGTGGGACCACCAAACACCCAGACTCGCTCATGGTTTGGGGGTGTTTTGTGCTTCCCAAAAACCAGTATATGAGCCAGTGTAATTACCTGGAGTTGTGTGACAATTTACCTGAGGTGTTTGACAAGTGTGGGGCTACGGTTTATATGCAGGATGGTGCACCGTGTCATACCGCCAAATCTGTAGTTCAGTGGCATAAGGACTGTGAAGTGAGGGTCTTTAACGACTGGCCAGGCAATTCCCCAGACCTAAACTCTAGTGAAACGATGTTTACTGGGCAAGGATATCAGTTCCACCCCGTGGCAAGAGGCTGCTCTACATGAGGCATGGAAAAATATACATCCTCAAACCCTCAAGAATTTGTGTGAGAGTCTTCTTACACGGCTTAGGGACGTGATTAAGTGTAAAGGATGCAGCACCAAGTATTAAAAGGTCAGTGAGTGTGCAAATATATATTATAATCTTTCATGGTATGTGTATGTGTTTTGGTACGTTTGTAGGGGTGGGGCGGCATAATGCCGTGACTAGCACTGTATTGTGTGATTGGAGTTTGTAGCATACTCAGTTCTAGTTGCTATTTCCTCTGGTTTTCCATATCGGAGTAGTTGTATATTGTTCTCCGTTGCCCATTGGAACACTTGGTTTATATCTTGGAGATCTGCCGTGTCCTCAGTGGGTGACACACTCATGCAAATCCTGGTATCGTCTGCAAAGGATGATACGGTGCTATGGTTTACATCTCTATGTCTGATATGAGGATGAGGAACAGGATAGAGGTGAGTACTGTGCCTTGTGGAACGGAGGTCTTCACTACGGCAGCTTCTGATTTAATTCTGTTTACCACTACTCTTTGTGCTCGATTGGTTAAAAAGTTGAAGATCCATCTGCCCGCTTTGCCAGTTATCTCTTTAGCATGTATTTTGTGTGTTATTACACTATGATCGCACCTGTCAAAATCTGTGTATTCTACATCTGTATTCTGTTTGTTTTCCAGTGCATCGAAGACCGTATCATAGTGGCCCAATAGTTGCGAGAGGCAGTAGCGACCTTCTATGAACCCATGTTGCCCTGGATTGTGCAATTGTTGGGAATCCAAGTGGTTTGCAATCCTGTTTCTTAAAACTCTTTCAAAGATTTTTATGATGTCTGATCTCACGTAGTGAGGGATCATTCCTCGGACCGAGTATGGGTGATTACTGTCTTAACACAAACAGTCAATAATGAACGAAGAGCGAGGCATTTTCTTGGCTTTAAATGATGAAGATATTTCCTTAATCGTCCAAATTTCAGCACCGTGTAACTATCGGATTTATAGATTTCTCCACAAATAAAATATAAATCAAACTTGGGGTATCCCACCCATTTTGTGGAACTTGACTGCCAGATAAATAAAAGTCACAATGCCTTGGCTGGAATACTGTACAAATAATTGGTACTTCAGAGAGGAAACTTTTGACGACATTTTGGTTTGTTATCAAGCCATATTTTTTCTTCATAATTGTTTAGGATATACTGAAACACTGTGTTGACAGAGACATTATATCTAAGTGTCCAAACATCCAACCATTTAGAAACAAGTCCAAATAAACCACACAAGAAATGATAAGTCACTGACCTCAGTACAGGTGAGGTTAGAACTCATGGCAAGCGAGTTGTAAAACTGCTGGGCATGGGTCCTAACCTCAACCGTACCATGGTTTTGTTTTTTGCAGTCGTGTTATTATTACTTCGTGAGCCATGATAAATCACTGCATTGTTAATAATAACTGGAGTTTCCATGCTCACTTTACTCTGGTATACCTGTCTTGTTATTAATAAATGATCCATGCTCACTTTACTGTGGTATACCTGCCTTGTTATTAACAAGTGATCCCATTCTCATTTTACTCTGTTCTTGTTGGAAGCTACTGATTGGTGGTTCCGTGCTCGGTTTACACTCGTAAACCTGTCTTTTGGGACGTTAGTGACAGGTGATCCTATGCTCAGTTTACTCTGGTGATTAAACTGCTGCAGATAAAAAAAATAAGAGCAGCAAGCAAAAAATTTTAATTGGATGGATGAAATTCATTAAGCCCACACAACAACACCAACAACAGACGCATGCGATTTTTTGTTTATAATTTTGTTGTTTTTGTAACGTGGACGTAGCTGAAATAATGTCAGAGAGTAAATATCAAGGCTACTGACAAGCTTTTTAATGAAAAGATCATTTTTACAGAACGAAATATCCGTATTATATATAAAAAATAATGAAGATTTTGACAAAATATACTACGTTAATAAGGTGTAATACGGTATATGGCATTTTTAGCATGAAGACGTTTCATCCACCAGGCGAAACGTCTTTTCAATAAAATGGCATAAGCAGCATATTGTGTCATATTAACGTACTTGATATAAAATACCGTTGTTATACAAGAGACGTTCTACTGGCAACTGGTGTTCGTACTTGTAGTGACACTGTATCTGTTCCCTGCAAGGAAGAGGCAAGGGTGGTTTGATGCCGGTGAGGAGCTCTTAATCCGAGGAATTAAAGCTACCTTCCTTTTTCTTTGGGTCTGACCTAATTACGTCCCATGTCCCACGCTCTGCGTGACTCTTACGGGTTTAGCGAGTCCCCACTAAAATAACAAGATATCTCGTTTAAGGATAAATTATGAGCAGTCGAAACAGATTCTCATAAAAAAAAAATATTCTGACCTTCTCTAGTTTTCTCGTCTCAATTGTGATTTGACAATGGTCCAGTCCAGACCGAAAATGTCATCATAAGGTCCCTTTCCCTAGTGTGGGTTTTTAGTGAAACATCCCCATGTAGTCCCATAACATTCTCACGTCAGTCCACAATATTTCCAGGTCGGTAAACATTCCCACGCCGGTCCATAATATCAAATCATTATGTCAAAATCGCTGAGGCTCTGGCAGAAAGTCAAAACACAGATATTGTCTGTTCGGGATTTTGAAAAGGCATTTGACGAATGCGACCAAGGAGTGATTGAAATAAATAAGATCAATACATATGAGAGAGTAGTAAACATCTTCGCATCTTTTGCAAACGATAGCAAAATGCGTATAATACACGCATTTCAGTTGATAGATATGGGAAGAGTGAAGAACTCAAAATAAGTAAATCATACAAAACACAGGCAGATCATTTTATAGAATGTGAGAGACAGGTAAAAGATTTAGGAATAATAATGTAAGATTATCTCTCACTTATAGAACACAAAGCACGTGCAGCAAAGGACAGGAAAATGACAGAGTGGATAATTAGAACTTTCATAGCGAGACAAATAGATCCAATGATTGAACTATTCGAATTACTTGGGTTTCCAGGTCTAGAATAATATTCAGTGTTCATACCTCTGTTCACGGCAGGAACGATACCAGAACTGCAAAATGTACAGTGATCTCTTATTGCCCGCAACACACATTGAAACATTGAAACTACTGGGAATGACTGAAAGCACTTGGAATGTTTTATCCGGGTTGTAGAAGAGAGACATACGTCATAATACAGTATATATCTCGAAGATACTGGAAGGCCTATTCCCAAATCATCAAGCAACCATAACTTCCTGGAGAGATAGAGATATATATAGGAGAGAAAGTAAAATAAATCCAATGAAAAGAAGGGTCACCATAGACACAATAATAGTATCAGTGGCCCATGATTCTTCATTCTCCTTCCAGCCGTTATGATACATGTTGTTGGAAAAAATGTAAAATGATACAAGAGGAAACTGTATCACTGCTACTCCAAGTGCCAAATCAACCAGGCTGTCATGGCTATCTGGACCAGTGGGCCACTAACAGCAACAGCCTGTTTTTACAGGCAATCAGTAAGGGAGGCCTGGCCAAATTCCAGGCTGTGTGTAGAAAAAGCCTCGAAATCGGTCACTAATATGATCACACATCCTTCCTTGAGATCGCAACATTGCCTAAGCCCACAATCTCCTCTGAGCTCACAATCATCCGCCCGAGTCCAAAACTTTCACTTATCCTACAGCCTTCCCTGATCTCACAATCTCCCATGATCCCACTATTACCCCCTGAACCCACAATCTACTATGAACCCCCCAGTATCCCTGATCTCACCTTCCCTTGATCCCACAACCTTTCCTGATCTTACAATCTTTCTCGAACCAACAACCTTCCCTGATACATTATCTACTGATATCAGTAGTACTGTCAGGAGAGTTGTGTGTGAGTATCTCGCTCATCTATGGCGTCAGGCCTGGCACGGGCTTCCCCACCCCACACATATACGTGGTCATCAGGTTTTGTGTTAATTACTCGGGACTGTGAGCGTCCCGGCCTGTGACATACAACTGTGTACTTGTATGTCAGTGTATTTGCTCAGGTGCATCTAACGGAATGTGTATGCATATATGCATGCTCACATTTGTGCGTATATATATATATATATATATATATATATATATATATATATATATATATATATATATATATATATATATATATAATAGAGAATGGGTGAGATGTTATCAACAAATTTTGTTGAAAATAAGAAAAACTTTTGGAGTGAGATTAACAAGTTAAGGAAGCCTAGAGAACAAATGGATTTGACAGTTAAAAATAGGAGAGGAGAGTTATTAAATGGAGAGTTAGAGGTATTGGGAAGATGGAGGGAATATTTTGAGGAATTGCTAATTGTTGATGAAGATAGGGAAGCTGTGATTTCGTGTATAGGGCAAGGAGGAATAACATCTTGTAGGAGTGAGGAAGAGCCAGTTGTGAGTGTGGGGAAAGTTCGTGAGGCAGTAGGTAAAATGAAGGGGGGTAAGGCAGCTGGGATTGATGGGATAAAGATAGAAATGTTAAAAGCAGGTGGGGATATAGTTTCGGAGTGGTTGGTGCTATTATTTAATAAATGTATGGAAGAGGGTATGGTACCTAGGGATTGGCAGAGAGCATGCATAGTTCCTTTGTATAAAGGCAAAGGGGACAAAAGAGAGTGCAAAAATTATAGGGGGATAAGTCTGTTGAGTATACCTGGTAAAGTGTATGATAGAGTTATTATTGAAAGAATTAAGAGTAAGACGGAGAATAAAATAGCAGATGAACAAGGAGGCTTTAGGAAAGGTAGGGGGTGTGTGGACCAGGTGTTTACAGTGAAACGTATAAGTGAACAGTATTTAGATAAGGCTAAAGAGGTTTTTGTGGCATTTATGGATTTGGAAAAGGCATATGACAGGGTGGATAGGGGGGCAATGTGGCAGATGTTGCAGATGTATGGTATAGGAGGTAGGTTACTGAAAGCAGTGAAGAGTTTTTACGAGGATAGTGAGGCTCAAGTTAGAGTATGTAGGAAAGAGGGAGATTATTTCCCAGTAAAAGTAGGCCTTAGACAAGGATGTGTGATGTCACCGTGGTTGTTCAATATATTTATAGATGGGGTTGTAAGGGAAGTAAATGCGAGGGTCTTGGCAAGAGATGTGGAGTTAAAAGATAAATAATCACACATAAAGTGGGAGTTGTCACAGTTGCTCTTTGTTGATGACACTGTGCTCTTGGGTGATTCTGAAGAGAAGTTGCAGAGGTTGGTGGATGAATTTGGTAGGGTATGTAAAAGAAGAAAATTGAAAGTGACTACAGGAGAGAGTAAGGTTATGAGGATAACAAAAAGATTAGGTGATGAAAGATTGGATATCAGATTGGAGGGAGAGAGTATGGATGAGGTGAATGTATTCAGATATTTGGAAGTGGACGTGTCAGCGGATGGGTCTATGAAAGATGAGGTGAATCATAGAATTGATGAGGGGAAAAGGGTGAGCAGTGCACTTAGGAGTCTGTGGAGACAAAGAACTTTGTCCTTGGAAGCAAAGAAGGGAATGTATGAGAGTATAGTTTTACCAACGCTCCTGTATGGGTGTGAAGCATGGGTGATGAATGTTGCAGCGAGGAGGAGGCTGGAGGCAGTGGAGATGTCATGTCTGAGGGCAATGTGTGGTGTGAATATATTGCAGAGAATTCGTAGTTTGGAAGTTAGGAGGAGGTGCGGGATTGCCAAAACTGTTGTCCAGAGGGCTGAGGAAGGGTTGTTGAGGTGGTTCGGACATGTAGAGAGAATGGAGCGAAACAGAACGACTTCAAGAGTGTATCAGTCTGTAGTGAAAGGAAGGCGGGGTAGGGGTCGGCCTAGGAAAGGTTGGAGGGAGGGGGTAAAGGAGGTTTTGTGTGCGAGGGGCTTGGACTTCCAGCGGGCATGCGTGAGCGTGTTTGATAGAAGTGAATGGAGACAAATTGTTTTTAATACTTGACGTGCTGTTGGAGTGTGAGCAAAGTAACATTCATGAAGGGATTCAGGAAAACCGGGAGGCCGGACTTGAGTCCTGGAGATGGGAAGTACAGTGCCTGCACTCTGAAGGAGGGGTGTTAATGTTGCAGTTTAAAAACTGTAGTGTAAAACACCCTTCTGGCAAGACAGTGATGGAGTGAATGGTGGTGAAAGTTTTTCTTTTTCGGGCCACCCTGCCTTGGTGGGAATCGGCCAGTGTGTTAATAATACAATAAATAATATATGTATATATATATATATATATATATATATATATATATATATATATATATATATATATATATATATATATATATATATATATATATATATATATATATGTCGTGCCGAATATGTAAAACTGGTCAATTAGCAAGAACTCATTTAAAATTAAGTCCTTTCTGAAATTTTCTCTTATACGTTTGAAGATATATTTTTTTCATCAATGTTGATGCAAAAATTTATAATTCTGCACCAAAAGAATCTTAGAAAACTTACCTAACCTTATTATAACAAGAAATTTTTTTTTTAGCCTAACCCAATTAAATATATTTTAGATTCGTTTACAATAATTTAATACTAAACAAACACAGTGAAATATATTTTTTTCGTTAGGTTCAGAATGATTTTGGCGAAATTATTGCATACACAAATTTTCGCTTGTCTTATATGAGCATTGCTATTTAAGCCAAGATCGCAAGTTCTGCCTATTCAGCACGACATATATATATATATATATATATATATATATATATATATATATATATATATATATATATATATATATATATATATATATATATATATATATAATGCAGGCGTTTTACAGGGGTTAGGTTAAGAGTTCCTACCTTCATTTACAAGCTATGAGATGTTACCTACTTCAACTTATTTGAAAGCCTTTTTATTGTTATATGACACATAAATAGTTAGCCATCTGTGGGCCAGCAGTTTCATTTGGTCATTTCATTTTATTTCGTGAATGTCATTACGCTGTACGAACATGTTCCAGCCTTCGCCTCATCCTAGGAATAAATAGTCTCAGATGCAGTGTTCTTCAGAAGGATACAGCCAGAGTGCAGTTGCTGCTGTTTGCTACCCTTCTTGTTGTATAGAAGCAGTCTTCTTGCTGTCTGCGACGTAGAGCCTACATTGGCCTTGTACATACTCCATACTCCACCAAAAGGTTAGTCTTCATACACAAATAACCCCGCACATAGGAGAGGGGAGCTTATGACGACGTTTCAGTCCGACTTGGACCATTTACAAAGTCCTATGTGCGGGTTGTGTATTGTTCCAGTCACGGTATTGTGCCTTTTTGTTGTTTATTTATGAGTTTTCATGACAAGGGCCAAGGAGAGCATTGGTCTCCCAGAGAGGTAGGAGGGGATGGCTTCTCTCGATGATGGCCAGGCAGCGAGAGAGAGAGAGAGAGAGAGAGAGAGAGAGAGAGAGAGAGAGCGGTGCAATGACTGCAGGTGTGAGGTCAGAAACTTTCCCAACTCGCATCACATCCCAGAAAGTAAACAAACGAACAAATGGTTAGCAACTCGAGCAGCAATCAAAACTCTTGAATCTGCTAGAATAGAAAATGTAGTTTATGTGGAACTTCCTACGTATAAATGTAGCTAAATATACTAGACAATACTATAAAGCATATTTATTTTTAGCTATTAACGAAAATAACATAAACAATATTAGATAAATGTAAATCATCCATTATTGCATCTATTATTCTGACGACGCTACAGGCAGTACGTATGGTGCTCAAAAAACTGTCATCACTTGCTCCAATCTCTTCAGTGATCTCTATAGATTATTTACGAGGGTCTCCTTGTTTGACAAAACTAGATCAAGCAGATTGCTACCTCTGGTTGGTTCTGTTATAAACTCTCAAAAAGCAATGCTGAACTGTATCAAAAAGTCATTGGACTCCGAATTACTGGTCACAGAAATTTGGCTAAAATTAACCGCCCCCCTCCCCCACTATTATTATGTTTTCATGTCTGGAAGTCCTAACAATTTCGTCCCAGAGTTGTCTTCCTCAGTCACTAAGTTTGGGATGGGTATTTTACACTTAAAACGTATTTCTGACATGTATTCATTCGAGAAAGGACAAAAAAATATATGGTGTCTCTCCCTTACCATGAAAACCTTCTTGATATACCTTTCCTACTTAATTTTGAAATCAAAGTTGTATTTAAAAATCTTGATACAATTAAAAAACTGATTAAAAAATCCCCCCAAAATTCTGATGGCAATGTCTCTAAGATTCCCTATAAAAATGCAATAGTTTATTACGGTCAAACAGGAAAAAGCCTTGAACTACGATTACAACATATAGCATTAGAACTGATAAAGATTCTAATGCCCTGTTTATTCATGCAAGAGATTTTAACCATTCCATTGATTTTCAAAAGTCCGAGAAAGTTGTATCAAGCAGGTCCATGGTTGAGAGAAATACAATCTTATCAAGTTTCATAAAAAAATAGTATTGATTTTAATATGAATATTAATTCTGTGTTATACAAATTAAATTCATTTGCAATTGAATTTGCGAAGAATTTAAGCTATTCCTGACATGTCACTCATAAATTTTATTCGACATGTGCCCTGACCATATCTTCACTACACTCCCATGCTCAACGTGCTGGGTCAGGTGTGACGTCATATGTGAGGTGTTATCTCAGTGTTATAAACCTTCTGCTATCCCATTATTTTTACAGTTCCTTGATGTGAGAAATTCACTATTTTCTTGAAAATTCACCGTTTTATCATAGTGGTTATTTTGTATATTGCGATATGATCTGTTTACTATGATCGTATTGAATGTGCATATACATTTTATATATATATATATATATATATATATATATATATATATATATATATATATATATATATATATATATATATATATATATATATATATATATATATATTAACAAGTCGGCCGTCTCCCACCGAGGCAGGGTGACCCAAAAAAGAAAGAAAATCCCCAAAAAGAAAATACTTTCATAATCATTCAACACTTTCACCTCACTCACACATAATCACTGTTTTTGCAGAGGTGCTCAGAATACAACAGTTTAGAAGCATATACATATAAAGATACACAACATACCCCTCCAAACTGCCAATATACCAAACCCCTCCTTTAAAGTGCAGGCATTGTACTTCCCATTTCCAGGACTCAAGTCCGACTATATGAAAATAACCGGTTTCCCTGAATCCCTTCACTAAATATTACCCTGCTCACACTCCAACAGATCGTCAAGTCCCAAGTACCATTCGTCTCCATTCACTCCTATCTAACACGCTCACGCACGCTTGCTGGAAGTCTAAGCCCCTCGCCCACAAAACCTCCTTTACCCCCTCTCTCCAACCATATATATATACATATATATATATATATATATATATATATATATATATATATATATATATATATATATATATATATATATATATATGTGTGATGAATGGTTTGAAAAACCGACAAGTTGAAGATTGAGACACTTATGCAGCATATGGAAATCTTTATTCAGGAAACGTTTCGCCACACAGTGGCTTCATCAGTCCAATACAAAGAGGAAGGCGTAAGGAGAGGAGGAGAATGAGGTAATCAGTCCCTCAACCTGGAGTCGATGTGTTCAGTCCATCAATCTTGTACATTCTACAAGATTGATGGACTGAACACATCGACTCCAGGTTGAGGGACTGATTACCTCATTCTCCTCTCCTTACGCCTTCCTCTTTGTATTGGACTGATGAAGCCACTGTGTGGCGAAACGTTTCCTGAATAAAGATTTCCATATGCTGCATAAGTGTCTCAATCTTCATATATATATATGTCGTAAAATAGGTAAAATTCGTCTGTTAGCAAGAACTCATTTAAAATTAAGTAGTTTCTAAAGTTTTCTCTTATCCGTTTAAAGATATGTTTTTTCACTTATGTTAATGTAAAAATTAATAATTTTATACCAAAAGAACCTTAGAAAACTTACCTAACCTTATTATAACAAGCACAATTTAATTTATCCTAATCCAACTATATATATTTTAGATAAGTTTACAATAATTTAATAATAAAGAAACACAATGAAATATATTTCTTTCGTTAGGTTCAGAATGACTTTTTCCAAAATTATTGCATACACAAATTTTTGCTTGCCTTATTCGGCAAGAACAGCGTTGCTATTTAATCCAAAGTCGCATGTATATATATATATATATATATATATATATATATATATATATATATATATATATATATATATATATATATATATATATATATATATATATTACGGTGGTGGATACAAATTTAAATGTGATGTAAACATATTCTGCGAAGTTTCTAGGCAAGTAAATTTGATCGGTATGTATATATAAAATTTACATTTCTGGCATTAAATATTCAGGTACATTGTTGGTATGTGCGCAATCACATGGGGGAGAAGTAAAGGAAAATCAGAGGCTGGTAAGTACATTTACATGTTAATATATACATACATAATTCAGGGAGAACAAGATCAGATTTATAGTGGACTATTCTTTCTTTTCGTTTTGGTTCAATTCGATCACTCCAGACACAAAGCTTATTTAAAATCAAATAAAATGCTGTTGTTGTATTGTTATTGGGGAGAGTACCACACGATCTATCCTCTGCCATCCTAGTCCCCTCTGTCAGGTGGTGTATATATCGAGATTTGGCTCAACGGTTAGGGCGCCGTGGTGCTGTTATTCAATTACGTACATCCACGATAACACCGGCACACTGGTGCTGGATGTTAGCTTTCACGTGTTTTGAAATTGTTTGTTTGTAGCGCTGTATCATGGCGTGTTTAGAAAATTAGCAATTTTGATCTTTTTTGTTCTTTAAGGTATTTTTGATTAAAAAGAAGTTCAGAAAATCAACACTTAAGGAAAGAGAGTGAAAGGTGTAGAAAGATAATTGATAAGTTCGTTTGTGAAAAAGTAACAGCAAATCAGGTATGAACTGTGATGATTGATGAGGTGTTCAGAGAGAACTATCTGCTGGACTACGTGCTAGGAGATAAAAGAAAAATGTGAGGTGGGCAAATGTGAGCAAATATTTTTTTAGTGGGTTTGGATTTGACAAGGATCTGCCCAGTATGGGCCGGTAGGTCTGCTGCAGTGTTCCTCGTTTCTTATGTTGTGCAAAAAGTGGATTACAAGGAGATTGAGCAGTGAAAGGAAATTAATAAAATAAGTAGACTTAGAGTATAAGAAATTGTTAGAATAAAAACTGACTACAGTAAAAGTGATGAGGAAGATGTGGAAAAGATTTGGTGTGGATTTAGCAGCATTAATCAGTTTTTTTTTATTACAGGTGGGTGGCCGGTGGATAGGTGCAGAGTGGAAAATAAAAATTTGGTTGTGTGATGAGGTATAAATGGAGGTGAAATAGAACAAGATACTTATGAAAGAATTTTGCAATGTTAAGATTATACGAGTATCGCAGATTAAACAGAGATGAAGAGAAAGGGTTAAGGAACGACAAAATCTAAAAGAGCAAATTAAGAAATGGGAGAGTGACAGTTAGAAGTAGTTTGAGATTATTACTATTAAAAAATTGGCAAATCATTAGCGCTGCATTGCGAAGGGAGTCTTTAGTTAAAAGTAAATGTACGAGGGTGATTAAAAATGTGAAAGGAGGGAATCATAGTGTAGACAGACATACATAGCAAGAAATTTTTCTATTTGTATAAGTTGAAGACAATGCCAGCGGTATATGAAACACAGAGGGTCAGGTATAGGGCTAGGGAATACCCAGCGAATGTGAGCTTCAGATCTGGTTATGTAACGCCTAAAAAGTATAGACATTTTCCTACGTTCCTACGATGAGCCTTGCGTCTCTGTGGTTAAGTTTCGGTGTATAACGCAGGAGTTTTTAAAGCCATCCATTCTGATGGTGTACTGGTGTTCCGAAATACGTGTTTGGGCAGTGAGAATAAACTCCCTTTTCAGATTTGGGGACACTGACATTTTCAGGCCGTATTTCTTCTCGAGGTGAATTATAGCAGCATACTGGTGTCGTGGTCTCCTTTGTTAGCCAATGTGAATTTGTTAGCTGGGGATGGTTTGGCTTGCCCGATCTGAGACAAGAAAACACTGTTTCCTCTTGGGCTTTTGGTATCGTACTTCCTGCCCACCTTCCCCATCCTGTATTTCTGTGGTTGGGATTTGCAGATCCGCCCCTGTCTTGCTGTTCTCACTAGCCTGGCTGGTCTCGCTTGTCTTACTGTCCTATTAGTCTTGGGAGTGGTCCCGCAACTTTTTCGGCAGAATTACAACCCTTATTTTCTCATCCGAGGAAAAATTTAAACCCGATCGGATAATGTTTTCACAAGATATGTACGAAAGAATGGAAGAAAAATCAAGTAATCACTGTAGGTAAACGCAATTCCTGATGAGAAAAGGCATAAAGTTTGGAAAGAATATTGTGGAAGCAGAGGAATATATCTGATCCCCCACTATAAAGACAGGAGCACAGCCAAGTGAAGAAGCTAAATTTTTAACAAAATAGTCAACACAGACATTCCACTTTTAGAAATGCTATATGCAACTTCTACATTCACCAGTCAATGAGGAAGCCAAAAATTTTTAGTTTGGCATGCTGGGATAGGAGTTCCATACAGAGAGTATGTGGAATGATAGGGAACTACATGAAAGTTATCGACTTCTTTTGCATACAGAAAACTTGAAAGCTTATGAGGTTGCCCAGTTGTAAGTGTGGTCAACAGAGCATTACAGCAAAGTCAAACTTGTATTTACAGAGTGAAAATGAGATTGCCGAGGCAAGTTAGTCGAGGGATACGAGTAACAAGATTGTGCTGAATATAAATCCATTTGGTACACCTTAATAATGAATTCAGTATTGAGACAAGATGCAACATCGTCAGTTGGTATTACCAGTTGAAAACAGCGGCCAGAGCAGATGCGAGTTTAGTGTGAAGGTGTAATGATGCTGGTTGAATTACCGTCAATATAGAGAGCGAAACGTTGCCACAATAAAAATGGCGCATTAGTTGCACAAGTGACCTTTTTCCTAATAAAGTGTAAAGTTATATTTGTTAAAAAAACAGACAGTAACTCCCAGTTGAAACTTTCATTACCACAGCGAAATCTGTGATGAATTGTCAGGGACAAATTCTTCCTCTGCTTGGTAGGTCATCACATAATGAAAAAGTGTCAGGGGATTCTCCCTGAGGAATATCTGTAGAAGATTCGTCTGCTGTCAAACACGGCACTGACATGTTGCGTTTATTTGTCTTATGTTACAAGCACTGCAATGTATTACCTCAGGAATTATTCGCTAAGCTATCTATTTCTGTTCCTGTCATGTAGAAACCAACATTCTCCTGGAAAATGGCCACACTTTCCCCACTAATTATAAGGCTCACTGCTTTCTGTTTTTTTTTTTTTTGCTGGAAATATTATAGCTTCACTAACTTGAATAAATACAAAACATTCATCGGATCAAACATGATTACCTTCCATTCTCCATCTGCTGCGTTTTAAGCGCTTCCTCATAAATATAATAATAATAACCACTGTATTATCTGGTTTTGGATGATGGTTTTGAAGTTAAGTTATAATTAATATATGGAAAAAGACACTTATGTACAGTTCAGAACATTTATTAAAGGAAACGTTTCGCCACGAGTGGCTTCTTCAGTCCTAATACAGAGAAAACTAAGAAAGGGCGTATATATATAGTGGCAGGAATCGGTGAAGTGTCACGTGGATAGAGGTGGTAGTAGTAGTAGTAATAGTAGTAGTAGTAGTAGTATTAGTATTAGTAGTAGTAGTAGTAGTTGTAGTAGTAGCAGTAGTGCTGAGGTGGTGGGACGGATGGCTACAGAGGGAGCTGTTGACATCATGTTACAGCAGTTTCCAGAATGGGTAATATCCTGTTGATTATCAATTTTGAGATGCTGTAACTACCGGACTTTTGCTTTATAGTGTTACTGATAGCAATTCGGGCAGCTTCTATGCATTTTCTCAGTCCTAAATCGTCTTCTTTAATCACTAGTGTAGCCTCACTGAATTTCATGAGGTGTCCAACATCGTCCCTATGTTGAACACATGCGTTTTTACTGTCATCATTTCTGCAATCAGTTTTGTGTTCGGTGATCCTAATGTCCAGAGATCTGGCGGTTTCCCCCACATATACTTAATCACAGCCCCACATGGTATAGTGTAAATTCCTGCACCTGTGCCAGAATCATGCTTGGGTTTTTGTATCGGGTTCCTAATAGTAGTTGATGAGCTGGTAGATATTTTAGCCAGTTCTCTGTCAAACAGTTTTGAAACGTTAGTAGCAACGTTGCTGACCGGTAAAACGATGTAACTTGGAGGCCTTTCTTCAGTTTGATTAGTGCTGGTCTTGTTGTGGATACGTGTCGCACGTTTCCTGCAGTCACGTATGAAGTGTAGGGGAAAGTGTAGTGAACATAAATGTCTTTATCCACATCTTGTCGGTATCACCATATCATTTCCTTTAATTAATATTATTTTGATTTTGTGTCTTCCGACGCCGAAAGCAGTTTTGCCCAGTTTCGCTGGTCGCTGAAATCAGACTTACGGGACAAGCAGCAATGTTAGACTATTACTGTTAGGAGCAAGGACACTCGGACGTAGATTTCTATAACTGCTCAGAATTCCAAGATATCAATACGTTTGTGGTTACGATTAATATACTGTGAATCTAAGAAAGGCTGGATATTATTTAAGCATTGTGTCATGTTAGTTTATACCAGATTTAGTAAGGTGATATTCCTTACTCTACCGCTGCATCATAATGGCGTATGAGTATTAAAGCAAGAATTTTTACTTAGTCAGTCATTCACGACAGTGTGAAATGTCATTTTGCAAAGGCAGGCCATTATTTGGGGCTTCGTGCTAGATGGCTACTATTATTATAACCAAAGAGAGCGCTAAACCGGACTGGATGACTATAAAGCCGTTGTAGATGAATGGTCAGCAGTTTTGTATTTATTAACCAAAACACAGCAAGAATGTTCTAGCTAAAATGCCTATATTATACAGGAAGGACTAACTCTTCTTTGACGTTTCCTCTTTGTTCTTACCATTTTTCTAACTATAACTAATAAACTTGCTTTCTGCTTTCCCCTGTAATAACAGCATAAGAAAGAGCACTGCAGCAGGTCTACTGGCCCATGCTTGGCAAATCCAAGTCACCTCCTGGCCTAAGCTAGTCAGGTCCAAGTCACATCGAGGATAACTTTTAATCTGCTCTCAAGATGTTAGTGTTTCACACTTCATTCTGATATATTAAACAATTCTTTATAACAACCTCCCACATTAAATCTCCATTTTCAATTATATCTACATCAAGATTGCTTCGACGACTGATACTCACGTCTCCAGATAACCATCTTGATCATTGACTTAGAAAATTTTACATTCTCTTGACTAAGTTTGATGGCCGTAGTTGCATTCAAAGTGGGAGAATTAGCATACCTGCACGAGCACTAGGGTTAACAGAATTGACATTCAAAGTTGCTCCGCATACTCCAAGAGCACTTTGGGAATCTCTAGTAGTAGCGGCATCTACTCCTATCGTACCCACAGTGGTGTTCCTTTAATGAATACGAATTTCAATCATTGTCCATAAGAGAATTATCAGTACTTTCATCAGATTTTATTCATATACTCAAGTAAAGTATTTTCTTTTTATAAAGAATACAGTTATTCTTTTGGTTCATCTCCAAGAGGGTATATCAAGCACATAGAAAATAAAGATAATATACGTCGTGCCGAATAGGTAAAACTTGCCGTTTTAGCTTAAATAGCAACGCTCTTCTTGCCGAATAAAGCAAGCGAAAATTTATGCATGCAATAAATTCTCAAAAATCATTCTGAAACTAATGAAAAAAATATATTTCATCGTGTTTGTTTATTAAATTATTGTAAACTTATCTAAAATATGTTTAGTTGGAACAATTGCGCTTGTTATAATAAGGTTAGGTAAGTTTTCTAAGGTGCTTTTGGTACAAAATTGTTAATTTTTACTTTAACATAAATAAAAAAATATATCTTTAAATGTATAAGAGAAAATTTTAGAAAGGACTTAATTTTAAATGAGGTCTTGCTAATTGATCAGTTTTACCTATTCGGCACGACA
Source organism: Cherax quadricarinatus (assembly GCF_038502225.1). Lineage (NCBI taxonomy): Eukaryota > Metazoa > Arthropoda > Malacostraca > Decapoda > Parastacidae > Cherax > Cherax quadricarinatus. The sequence goes on along the minus strand of NC_091292.1, from coordinate 27,439,488 downwards.
CACACACACACACACACACACACACACACATATTTATATATATATATATATATATATATATATATATATATATATATATATATATATATATATATATATATATATATATATGCAATAAGATCACAGTAAACAGGTGATTTCAGAATATGCAAAACAGCCAGTCTGAAAGAACAGAGAAATTCCAAGCGCTTTGGTGACTACTCACGAAATCGCTTGGAATTTCTCTATTCTTTCACAGTGGTTGTTTTGCATGCATATATATATATATATATATATATATATATATATATATATATATATATATATATATATATATATATATATATATATATATTGCATACACAAATTTTCGCTTGTCTTAGATGGGAAGATGAGCGTTGCTATTTAAGCCAAGATAGCAAGTTCTGCCTATTCGGCACGACATATATATATATATATATATATATATATATATATATATATATATATATATATATATATATATATATATATATATATATATATATATATATATATATATGAAATCACGAAACAAATTATTTTGGATCATTTACCAAACTGTGGCAGGCCAGGATGCCCCATCCCATATTGGGTAGGGCATATGGGTGGGAGGGAGGTTTTTGGTTATGCCTCTTGCATTTTGATAGTGGCGGGAGGTGTCATTCACGCTACCATACTCTGAGAAAACTTCCCTCTCATTGCTCTTTTTGCTACTTTTGCAACATTGCACGACTCCTGATGACATACTGAGATGTGTGAAAGTACTTGAGTTAAAGATTTCCACCCCCATGGTTCGTCTTGCAATGCTAAGATTGGCTGTCTGCGATAAATACTTAATACTAAAATATTCCAGCAGATCATATGCTTGTATGATGTACCGGCAATGGTACTAACATTTCGAAAAATACATAAAATAGAATATTTAGCATTTGTAGAATTAATATACCGCAAATTCCGAATTAAATCTAAAAAAATGTCCTGTTCTTAGTAATGGTTGAAGGTGAACTGAGGCCGAGTCAGCTGGAGGAGATCAGCGCCAGGGGAAGTTGGGTCAGTGTGGGTCAACTTTTAATGGAGCTGTCGCCTGGAGGCCAAGAAGAAGTGGCAGGCTACCTCCCGCTCTGCCTCTTCCCCATCCGCACACACACTAACGTAATTAATATTAGAGTAATACTGATTGTTGTGGTTATTGTTGTTTGGACTGTTAATGTTACTGATTTTGTGGAATGGAAATACTCCACATTTACTGATCTTTTTGTTTTTCGTACAGTTTAATTTGTTGCTTATCTTCCACTCCTATTTCCCCAATATCTTCCCTCTCTCTCTCTCTCTCTCTCTCTCTCTCTCTCTCTCTCTCTCTCTCTCTCTCTCTCTCTCTCTCTCTCTCTCTCTCTCTCTCTCTCTTTCTCTCTCTCACACAGTGACTCGACCCCTGCAACCACATATAAGTGAGTACGTACATATATATGAGAGACAAGCAACGGGGCATGGAAATCTTAAGCTCAAGATCTTTCACAGACCACCGTGCATCAGGAGCTATGCAATGTTGCAAGAGCAGTAACAGGTGGAATAAGAGGAAGTTTTCTCAGAGTAAGGTAGTATGGTGACCTGGTTGGTGTCACCACTCTACCTTACTCTAAGGAAACTTCCTCTCATTCCACTTGCCTCTACTGTTGAAACATTACGTAGACTCTACGTAATGTTTCAACTGGTTTGGTAATAGAGTTGTGGATGAGTGGAACAAACTCCCGAGTACCGTCATAGACGCTAAGACGTTGTGTAGTTGTAAAAATAGGTTGGATAAATGCATAAGTGGGTGTGGGTGGGTGTGAGTTGGACCTGACTAGCTTGAGCTACCAGGTCTGGTGCCGTGCTCCTTCCTTAAGTGGAAGTGACCTGACTAGGTGGTCATTGTTCTAAGCCGGGGGGTGGCATGGACCTGCTTCGCATGGGTCAGTAGGCCTGTTGCAGTGTTCCTTCTTTCTTATGTTCTTAAATAATATATATATATATATATATATATATATATATATATATATATATGTGGTGCCGAACAGGTAAAGCTTGCGATATTGGGTTAAATAGCAACGCTTTTTTTGCCGAATAAGACAAGCGAAAATTTGACTATGCAATAATTTCGCAAAAATCATTCTGAAACTAACGAAAAAATATATTTCATTGTGCTTATTTATTAAATTATTGTAAACTTATCTAAAAAATATTTAGTTGGATTAGCCTAAATTAAATTGCGCTTATTATAATAAGGTTAGGTAAGTTTTCTAAGGTTCTTTTGATACAAAAGTATTAATTTTCACATTAACATAAACGAAAAAATATATCTTTAAACATATAAGAAAATTTTAGAAAGGACTTAATTTTTTTGAGTTTTTGCTAATTGACCAGTTTTACCTATTTGGTACGACACACACGCGCACACACATAGGAAGGTACCACCTCTGGAACTGTGCTGGGGACGCTCATCCTCAGAGAAAAGAATGAACTTCAGAGAAAACTCAAAGTTCTCCCTGGAACTGTTTGAATATTGATTTCTCCTACCACCTCCTATATCCTATAACAAAGAGAACATCGCAGAGCTATATCTTGAATACTTCGTCCAGCTTCCCGGCGGTGGGCCGCGTGCCCAGAATGCTGCAGGCATTTCCCCTCTGGATCGCAACACTGAGTCTCTGAAAGAGGAACCGGGCTAAAACAACACGGGTTCGGTTCCCCGGGTCTTCGGATCACGATATAACACCTAGCTCTGCTAGGTGCGTGATTCTTTTAGGATAGTATATACGGTCCAATGATTAGAGCGCCGTGAATTTCCGCTCACCACCAGGCGGTCTAAAACAAGACGTGTTCGATCCCCCTGCTAGTCGCAGTGTTGTTATTGATTAAATACCACTTGTTCGTGGTTACAATAAATATATATATATATATATATATATATATATATATATATATATATATATTACGTCGGGCATTTCCCACCATGGCAGGGTGACCCAAAAGAAAGAAAACCCCAAAATGAAAGAAAAACTTTCATTATCAGTCAACACTTTCACCATCACTCATACTTAATCACTGTCTTTACAGAGGCGCCCAGATACGACAGTTTAGATAGTCACTCCAAACTGCCAATATATATATATATATATATATATATATATATATATATATATATATATATATATATATATATATATATATATATATATATATATATATATGAAAGTAACTTACTGTCATTGTGCAGATGTCTCCCGCAGGCAAATAAATGAATTAGTCTTTCTTACATCTTGTTGTGTCAAAATTAGTGGAAAAAATACGCCCTTGAAGGAATGTATACCATGAGTTTGTGTTTTGTTTGTGTGTATGTGCGTACACACACACGCATATATATATATATATATATATATATATATATATATATATATATATATATATATATATGCGTATGTGTGTACGCACATACACACAAACAAAACACAAACTCATGGTATACATTCCTTCAAGGGCGTATTTTTTCCACTAATTTTGACACAACAAGATGTAAGAAAGACTAATTCATTTATTTGCCTGCGGGAGACATCTGCACAATGACAGTAAGTTACTTTCATTAGGTTCCTTGGGGAAGTTCTGTTCTGGAGGTTCGTATCTCTTGAGGAAGGGGAAGGGTGGGGGATCAAGGACAAAAGGGAAATTCTTAGCAAAAGATTAATAGCCTTCTGGTTGGCGGCGTTACAATTATCCTCTGCCTCACCTCCGTCTTCATAATAAACTATATTAATCAAACGCTGGATGCACATACATATCATTGACCAGGTGTACATGGGGCTAGGTTTGAGAAAGAGCCAGGTGTTGACGTTAAGACTTGTTTTCGTAAAATCTACTAGAATAACGAATTTAAGACATTAATATGGATGTACGTTTATATTATATTATATATATATATATATATATATATATATATATATATATATATATATATATATATATATATATATATATAAACATATATATATATATATATATATATATATATATATATATATATATATATATATATATATATATATATATATATATATATACACACATATGTGTGATATGTGTGTGTGTGTCGTGCTGAATAGGTAAAGTTGGACAATTAGCAAGAACTCTTTTAAAATTAAGTCCTTTCTAAAATTTTCTCTTATACGTTTAAAGATATATTTTTTCATTTATATTAATGTAAAAAATAATAATTTTGTACCAAAAAAAACCCTTAGAAAGCTTACCTAACCTTATTATAACAAGCACAATTTAACATGGCTTAATCTAACTAAATACATTTTAGATAAGTTTACAATAATTTAATAATAAACACAATGAAATATATTTTTTTAGTTAGGTTCAGAATCATTTTAGAGAAATTATTGCATACACAAATTTTCGCTTGCCTTATTCGGCAAGAAGAGCGTTGCTATTTAAGCCCAAAATCGCAAGTTTTACCTATTCGGCACGACATTATATATGTAGTAAGATCACAGTAAACAGGTGATATCACAATATTCAGAATAACCACTGTGAAAAAAATCGTGAACTTCCAAACGCTTTTGTGATTTCTAACATTATCAAGGAACTGTAAAAATAATGTAACAGGAGGCATATAAGGCCGAGATCACATCTCACAATCAACATACGAAACCTTACCCTTCCTTTTATGGCGATGCGGGTGAAATGGTCAAGGACCTGTCAACTATAGCTAAAATTATTCACAAATTTTATTTATTATAAATAGATCTAAATTTTGTAATCTTAAACCAACATTCGTATTAAATTCAAAACTACTTTTTATGAAGCTTGATTCAATTATATTTCTCTTAACCACTGACCTGCTTTATACAACTTTCTCGGCTTATGAAAATCAATTGGATGGTTAAAATCTCTCACATGAATCTAGAGAGCATTAGACTCTTGTCCAGTTCTAATTTTATACTTATGTTGTAATCTTAGTTCAAGGCTTTGACCTATTTCTTTCCAAGACTTACGGAAGTTCAACTTTTATTTACCTTGCATACTGTCAGCTATAACTCGTAAATACTACCTCCCTTTATCTGCTTCTTTTTTATCCACAAATACAACAGCTTCTCCATCTCTATGATAATTTTTTTTACTAGTTTAGATTCGTCAGCCACTTTAATATTTTTTATTTCCATCTGCTTGAAAATAGCGGAGATGGTTGTTTGTGGAAGCCATACACACGCATTAGTGCACTTATTTCCTGCCTGATCGTCAGAGAAATGGCCTGTTTATTGCACACTTTTAGGGCCATGATCACTTAACTCAAACAATGGTGTAATAACACACGTATAGTTTGCTGCCAACATGATGCCTGAAAACCACTCAGCTATAGATGCCTCATAACGTTAGTTAACTTTCTGGATTGCAAACTACCTAACTTTATGAAACGTCTGTAGTGATACTTCTTTATATGTATATTCACAAGCACTTATCTTCTAGTAGTGGATTTCGACCCCCGGTGGGCTGGTGTATGTGAGTGGACAGAGATAAAATCATTCCTTTATGGCCGTTACCGGGGTTGTGTGACCATGTGATTGATAAACCATCTATTCTTGTTAGGTAAAAAAACACATGCTTAACTAACGTGATATTTTTATTGTGGCAACTTATCGCTCTCCAGGAGCTTTGTCAAGCCGTTGACAAAGCTCCTGGAGAGCGAAACGTTGCCACACTAAAAATGTCGCATTAGTTGCACATTTGTCCTTTTACCTAACATATTGTCAGTTATTCTACCAACATTTTTTATATTCAATTTTATTAAGAGAAGTGGTGTTCGGCGCCGTCGTTTAAAATTTCTGGTATAGCTTGGTATAATAGCCTATTAAATTAAAGTTTATGTATGTATGTATTAAGAAATACAGAACTCGGTGTATATACCCTACTGCTGTCAGTTGCAACACGTTGAAACATACACCCCCGCACGCTATTTACAAAGTGATCATATCAATAATAATAATAATAATAATAATAATAATAATAATAATAATAATAATAATCTTTATATCTACAAGTACGTGTACAATGGCTACAGTCCTAGCTGACATCAATGACATATTACTATATAGAAAGCCTCTTGTCATTCAGGGCATTTTGGGCAAATTAGGTCAATTTTGTCCCAGGATGCGACACACACCAGCTACCTATTTTACTGATAGGTGAACAAGGACAGCAGGTGTTTTAAGGAAACACTTAACAATGTTTCCACTCGTACCGGACCTCAATGTGTGAGCTCAGTGCGTTAGCAACCGAGCCATATGGAGGGAATCAGTGTACAATTGGAGGGTAGACAATAAAACTGAAGAATACAAGGTAGAACAGAAGTGTAGTATTGAATTTTTTTATTATTATTCAGTAACACTGGATACATCAGTAACACGCTACTAACTTATTCTATATGACAGTTACACACTGGAAACAAAAGTTTGCTATGTTTCCCTGTCATATTCCATCACACAGGACGAATTTCATCAATAGTGCTGAAATCTGTCAGCCTGAGCTGGGAGACTTCAGCGGGATAACCAGGAATTTTTATGAAAATCTTACATCGTCCCAAAGAGTGGCAGCGAAAATTTAGCAACATATAGAATAGAAAAGAGCGAGGATGGGGTGAAATTTGGACTATATATTATAGATCAAAGAATACATGCATACCAAAATACATTATATATATATATATATATATATATATATATATATATATATATATATATATATATATATATATATTTATATATACATACGTACGTACGTACATATATGGGGCCAGGAGGTGAGACTCAACCCCTGTTATCAGTAATAGGTGAGTACATATATAAGTATGCATACATACACATACGATCGTAAGTACACACGATCGTACCTACATATATACATAAATATATACATTCATACATAAAGAAGCAATGCAGACTCATAATTCACGTAGCCTTTCCACATTTTTATAGTTGCATTATGTTCCTAAGAATATATACTGTACCTGTGCTAGTCTAGGGACAACCAGTATGAACATTAAGGAACAAGGACTACTTGCGCTGAGCAACGCCAGGTGAACACTGGAGGGTGGAGGGAACAAATGGAGAGCGGAGGGCAGAACTGGAGGGTGGAGGGCAGAACTGGAAGGTGGCGGGAAGAACTGGATGGTGAAGGATAGAATCGGAGGGTGACTAGTGGAGTTGTTGACGGAAACTGTGGAGAGGGAGGACAGCCTCCGTGGGGTGATAGGAATGATGCCTGGAGCACGGATGATACCTGGAGCGCGGATGATGCCTGGGTGATGTATGGTGATAAGGATGATACCTGGAGCGCGGATGATGCCTGGATGATGTACGGTGATAAGGATGATACCTGGAGCGCGGATGATGCCTGGGTGATGCACGGTGATAAGGATGATACGTGGAGGGCGCATAATGCCTGGGTGATACTCGGTGATAAGAATGATGCTCTGTAATAAGGATGATGCTTAGATGATATTCCGTAATAAGGATGATGCTTGGATGATGCTTCGTAATAAGGATGATGCTTGGATGATACTCCGTAATAAGGATGATGCTTGGATGATATTCGGTAATAAGGATGATGCTTGGATGATGCTCCGTAATAAGGATGATGCCTGGAACGAAGGGGTTGGGAGGTTAATGTGAAGATAATTTGCGTGTAAACAAGACAGGGAGCGACAGAAACTCACCACGGGCGTGATGGTGGTGACGCACCGCGGGCGTGATGGTAACGCACCGCGGGCGTGATGGTGGTGACGCACCGCGGGCGTGATGGTGGTGACGCACCGCGGGCGTGATGGTAACGCACCGCGGGCGTGATGGTAACGCACCGCGGGCGTGATGGTGGTGACGCACCGCGGGCGTGATGGTAACGCACCGCGGGCGTGATGGTAACGCACCGCGGGCGTGATGGTGGTGACGCACCGCGGGCGTGATGATGGTGACGCAAGGCGGGCGTGATGGTGGTGACGCACCGCGGGCGTGATGGTGACGCACCGCGGGCGTGATGGTGGTGACGCACCGCGGGCGTGATGATGGTGACGCAAGGCGGGCGTGATGGTGGTGACGCACCGCGGGCGTGATGGTGGTGACGCACCGCGGGCGTGATGGTGGTGACGCACCGCAGGCGTGATGGTGGTGACGCACCGCGGGCGTGATGGTGGTGACGCACCGCGGGCGTGATGGTGGTGACGCACCGCGGGCGTGATGGTGACGCACCGCGGGCGTGATGGTGGCGCACCGAGGGCGTGATGGTGGTGACGCACCGCTGGCGTGATGGTGGTGACGCACCGCGGGCGTGATGGTGGTGACGCACTGCGGGCGTGGTGGTGGTGCTGACGCACTGAGGGCGAGGAAGTAGTGACGCACAACGGGAGTGATATACCATGGGCGTGGTGATGTACTATGGGATTGGTGATATACCATGGGCATGGTGGTGATATACTATGGGCGTGGTGGTGATATACCACGGGCGTGGTGGTGATATACCTTGGGCGTGGTGGTGGTATACCATGGGCGTGGTAGTGGTGATGACGCACCACGAGTGTGGTGGAGATATACCATGGGCGTGGCGGTGGTATACCATGGGCGTGGTGGTGGTGGTGACGCATGGCAGGCGTGAGGCAGCAGTGGATTACGTCTCAAGGCGCCGAGTTAAACCAATCAGTGATTCCTATGTGAGAAAGAGAAAGAGAGAGAGAGAGAGAGAGAGAGAGAGAGAGAGAGAGAGAGAGAGAGAGAGAGATAGATAGATAGATAGATAGATAGACAGAGAGAGAGAGAGAGAGAGAGAGAGAGAGAGAGAGAGAGAGAGAGAACGAACAGACAAGGTTATTTGCCTGATGAGCTTATTCCACCTATAAATCGATAGGATGGAACCACATCTACTAGCAGTCAGGTGAAAGATGACCTCTTTGCCGTACACTTTGTTGCCAAGATGCAAGTTCCTGATCCAGCAAGGGACCTTCCTTGGTTAACTGCAAGAACTGTGTCAAAGCTGTCAATGGTGACAACAAGGTAGGAGGAGGTGTACCTTAAATCGCTGGACCAAGAAAAGACTGTGGGCCCAGGCAAGTTAAGCCCAAGATTGCTGAGTAGATGTGCAGACCAGCTAGCAGCACCTGAAACTATAATTTTTCAGCACTGCCTAACACAGTGCAAATGGCCTTCTCTGTGGAAAGTGGCAAATGTAGTTCCTGTTCACATAAAGAAAAGCAGAGCGGAAATCAGCAACTACAGACCAGTGTCACTCCTGTTAATCACTTGTAAGATCCTTGAGATAGTAATCTCACGCCGGACCACTACCATTCGCTTCTTTGTGACCGTCAGTAAGGCTTCTGAAAAGGTTACTCTGCTGCTGATCAGTTGTTAAACCTCTTCCCTAAGTGGTACCATACAATGGATGAATCCAAAGTCAGCTGTGTAGTATTGCTGGTGCTGTCGACCGAGTATGGCACCAGGGACTTTTGGCAAAACTGCAAGCACTGGGAATTACAGGATTTACACTATGTTTCCTCAGTGATTACCCTCAAGATTGATCTCTAAATGTAGTTTCAATGGGACAGAGTCAGCAAGACATCTTATTCGGGCAAGTATTCCACAGAATCCCTTGCATATGCAGATGACTGCACTCTGACATTTACTTATTCAAAAGAGGAAATGCCAGCTGCTCTAAGTTACATCACCAGCTAAGAGCAATATCAGCCTGGGGAAACAAATGGCAGGTAACACTTACTCCTGAGAAAACACAAACAATGATAGTCTCTAGGCACCATGATGGTAATGCTGGAGCAGTAGTAAGTATCTGGGAATGAAACTGATATCCTTGAGTGAAATTTAATTCCAATCCGACTATGAAGAACCACACTGTAAATCTTGCAAATTAGGCGGCCACGAATCTTACAACACTTCGCCGTATCTCTCATCTGCTTGACAGTAGAGGTTGCAAGATTCTGTACGAGGCACAAGTACGCTCACACCTTGAGTATGCTCCACTTTCTTGGATTGCATGTCCTCCATCTCATCTGCGATTTCTTGACAGAGTAAAGAACAGAGCAAGACGATTCATCTTTCTCTTGGACCCAGCCTGGATAGATCTGTCATATCACCAGATCCTTCAACACCGGAGGAATGTGGGCGGCTTTACTGTTATGTACAAAGCCAATACTGTTAAAGTGCCACACTTGGCTCCACTCCGAGGACAGCGAGAAGTGAGCTTCTACACAAAACAGATAACAAGCAGCAACTTCACTCTGTACTTTTCTCCAGAACATCACTACATCTGAGATCATTTGTTCCTAGGATGACTAGAGTCTGGAACATGCTCGTACTACATAATATCAGAGAAATAGTCAGGTGATCAAATGAAATTGCTGGCTCACAGATGGCTCCAACTTCATCCTGTTCCTCATTTGTATGTCTCGCAGCAATAAAAAAACTTTTAAATGAGCTGATGTAGGTAACAGCTCTTAGCTTGTAAATAAATTAGGAATTCTTAAACTAATGTTGTTCAACTCTGTGTAAAAGAGAGAGAGAGAGAGAGAGAGAGAGAGAGAGAGAGAGAGAGAGAGAGAGAGAGAGAGAGAGAGTTCCGTGGCTTGGTTGGTAGTGCACTCGGCCAGCGTTCGATCCCTGGCCGAGTGGAAATGTTGGGCATGTTTCTTTACACCTGCTGCTTCTGTTAACCCGGCAGCAAGTAGGTGCTTGGGTTAGTCGACAGTTGTGAGTCGCATCCTCGGGTACGGTAGTATACTTTAGATAGGGCTCAACTTTGAAATGAGCTGAGGTAGGAAAACAGATTTTACCCTGTAAAACTGATCTGTGTAAAAAAAAAAGAGAGAGAAAGAGGGACAGAAATTAAATTAAAAAAGATCGAAGAGTGAGAAAAGCCGTACTCACAGTGGCCTGGCTTGTGGTTGCTTTCATTTCTAATTCTCCCAGTGTCTTGCCACAAAAGCTACTGCACGAGTGCCATTATTTCAAAGCCTCTTCGTCCCTAACCTGACAACATAATTTTGCTAGGAGGCTTTGCCGTTCTGTACACGGAAAATAGAAGTCAGAGAAAAATGCTTCGTAAATTTTACCCATGAAAAAAAATTTAATAAGCATCGATAACATACAAGCTTTCCAAGACAGTTTCACAATACAGAAAAGAAATAAAGAAATATTGATACTTATTCAGAAACTTGAATTTCTTTTATCCCGCGCAAAATCAACAGCACAGAAAGAGGTATTAAAATGCAAAGCAGGAACCGAGCACTCTAAAAGATAACAAGAAAAAATATAAAGACGTTACAAGAAGAAATAACAAGAGTTGGTGTTTACAACAACAGCAGATACTAGAGGAGGGAAGACAGACAAATGTTGTGATAAATGTAAGAAAACGTGCTCGAAGAAGAAAGATGATGTGGAAGGAGGAGGAGGAACAAGATGTTGTGGAAGGAGGAAAAAAAGCTGTTGTGGAAGGAGGAAAAAGATGTTGTGGAAGGAGGAAAAAGATGGTGTGAAAGGAGGAACAATAGGTTACGGAAGGAGGAACAAGATGTTATGGAAGGAAGAACACAATGTACAGGAAAATAAAAGGAGAGCTACTAACACGTAATACAAAAACGATTCAACACATAACAAGCAAGGTGGAACAGAGAATAAGACATGGGTAGAGAGAGAGAGAATAAAAGGTGTTGCAAGAAAGCGAACAAGAGGCGATAGAGACGTAAAAAAAGGGAGGCAGGAAAATAAGTGTACATTGTGGTGCCACAAGCATCAAGAAGTTATGAGACAGGAAGATGATGTGGTTAGATAAGGGGAAAAAAAGATGGTGGATAAACAGAAGAGACGACAGCACTTTGAAGAACAGGTAGAAGGAAAGAAAGAGGCGGCGATAGGATACGAAAGAAAAGGTGGTAGGATACCGAAGTAGGAAAAACAGGAAAAAAAACAAGTAATAGGGCAAGGAGGAAGAGGGAGTGTGATACAGGAAGAATAGATGGCAGAATAGGGAAGAAGAGTGATAGGAAAAACAACAAGAAATTGCGGAGCAGGAAATATTTTTTAAGCGAACGAAGTGCGAAGGAGCAAATAAATGAAACATTACACTCTACGTTCCAAAGAAAACACGATTTTTTTTGTAAACACGAGTAAACTCGTATAACTAAACGTATAACAGAGACTGATTAAGAAATTCAATAAAAGAAAATGGAGCCTAGTTAACACACACAAAAAAATCAATATACCAACAGATGAGCAGCAGTGTCGGGGCATTATGGGATCCCTCGAGTCTACACTAAACATGGCAAAAATAAATGTTTCATTGGCATTACCACATTAGTATTTGAGTGCAAATTAGTACAATTATTAAAAAGGTTTCAAAAGTGTGAATAAAAATAGAACTTCAGAGAGGTTTAACACAAACACAAAAGGCTTTTTTCCACATCAAATAGGAAAAATGATCTGGAATAAATCTGTTTATTATGAATAAACTAATATTACATTTTTCCATATCCGAATTTCAAGTGAAAATACTAGTGTACACAGTAGTACGTTACCATAAATAAAAATTTAAATGAAGTTGATAAATATTAGAGCCCAGAGTAACGTATTTCTGTTAAATAACACACTACGATGTCACCAAACATAACGCTCGAATTATTACCAGGACAGAGCAAGTCTTTAACAATTCGATTTGCTTTTCCTGGCCATTTTCCACATATCAGACACTACACCTGTTTGAAGAGATATATTAAAATATTAGTCAGTGGTTCACAAAGTTCCATTTTACACTCCGTTGTCTTAATAAAGATTTGCTCTGTTCTTAATGTCGTTCCAGTGTGCACATGTATCGTCACTTTGCTTTCTGGCCAGCGACTCACGCAACGATGATGTCTACGATTTAGGACAAATTATTTAATTTATTGTTCAGATCCTTCAGAAATTGCCACACGTAAGCCAGTTAGAAAACGAATGGTGGAATTTATTACATTCACAGGAAAACGTAAACTGGTAATGCTCATAGAGTTCCATGGATTACTACATTCTGAAGCTGCGCAAAATATCCGTTACACTTCGTAGAAAATGAAGACCTAAGTGGAAGTAGTCGCTCTACTTGACTTTGCTGCATTATTCCAGGTTAATTCTGTATAACAGGTATGGTGATACCGACACTATAAAAACTAAAGACACACACATGCACTAATCAAGACGTAATCATCTTGAAATGCGCATATGTCTTATTTAATTCTTCGTACTTTTTATTTTAGTAATGTGATAAACCGTGTTCTTATTGAAACCAATGTGTAAATGTGTTGTATTGTTTGTAAAGATACCTAGACAACTTAAAGATTTATATTATTATTAATTATTGTTTTATTAATATTAATTATGCTAGGATGATTAATGCCTTTGATTATTATATTTATGGGGAAGCGCTAAACCTGTAAGTGTCGTACAGTATGTAGGGAATGAGAGGCAAAATTTTTCCTTAGACTAAACAACAGCCCTTCGCCAAGATAAAGGCATTCCCTCCTTTCAAAGGGTTAATACATCTTAATGATGAATGGTTATAAAGTCGATGTTTGTGTCGTCTTTCACCGTCCGTGAGGGAGAGTTTGGCAGACAGTGAACCTCCAGCCATGGAAAGGAGTACGTGGTTCTAGGTTAAAATTACAGGATTAAGAAAGAAAGAAGGAACACTGCAACAGACCTACTGGCCTATGCGAGGCAGGTCCAGTTCTCCCACCGGCTTAAGCCAATGCCTTGACCTAGTGAGGTCACTTAAGTGACGCGTCACTTAAGGGAGGAGCACGGCATCCGACCTAGTATCACAAACTAGTCAGGTCCAACTCACACCCACACCCACTCATATATTTATCCAATCTATTTTTGAGATGTGCCAGTACTGTCAGCACGTTGTCCAGCGGCCCCTAACACACTATCTTCTAGAGTGCGAAGCTACTGAGACACTCCGCAGGCAACTAGGGGTGATATTCCCTCCCGAAGAGGACCCAGAGATGACTGCGGCCATGCTAGTGTACCATGGGGTCAACGAACCAGACAAGCTGTTACCTGTAATAATGACATATCCTCCTCCTCGCTAGTGTCCATAGTTACATATGGTGTCGCTTATGAGATGCACCAGTTGAACTGACCAGAGGGGCGCTTGAGCGGCATGCGTCGCATCATTGTGGAAACCTTTCTCCATCGGGAGCCAGAGACGGGTCATCGCAAGATTGGGACCCGTGCCAGGACTATGGTCTTGGCGAACATTATACATACATGAAACTACACAACGTCTTAGCTTCTATGATGGTACTCGGGAGTTTGCTCCACTCATTCACAACTCTATTATCAAACCAGTGCTTTCCTATATCCTTTCTGATTCTGAATTTTTCAGACTTAAAACCATTGCTGCGTGTCCTGTCTATGTTAGATATTTTTAGCACGCTATTTACATCTCTTTTATTAATTTCTGTTTTCCAGTTATACACCGCAATCATATCCCCCCTAATTCTACGCCTTTATAGAGAGTGCAGATTCAGGGCCCTCAGTCTATCCTCATAGGGAAGATTTCTGATACATGGGATCAACTTTGTCATCCAGTGCATTTATACCCATTCTGTAATACGGTGACCAAAACTGTGCAACATAATTTAAATGAGGCCTAACCAAAGATATATAGAGTTGAAGAACAACCTGATGACTTCTATTATTTATATTTCTAGATATGAAGCCAAGGATTCTGTTATTTTTTATTGCGAACACTGCTAGCCAGAACTCCTAAATCCTTTTCACAGTCCGTAATGTTAAGATCTACATTATCAAGTAGCACATAGGAAAGTAAAAAGGCATGTGCAAGCTGAATGTAAGTAAAAGTTTTCAAAATTTACTCACCTGAAACAGAAACGATCAGTAACCCTACCAGAGTGCCAAAAATTAACGAGGTTTCTATTTCACGCTCATTTGAGAAAATGGTAGTAGAACATCGACACCATGCCTAACCCTTCTAGGGTAGGGTAGGTGCCTGAGCCCGAGCCTTTAGCTCATAAGACTGTCATTCCCATTTGCCCCCTTGGGGCGGGGATGGCAGACCAGAGAGGCATAGCTTGTGGCTAGGCCTGGGGACAGTTGGTCCCAAAGATGAGGAGGTACTTGTGCCTCCTCCCATGGGAGACTTAGGTCTCAGACACTCCCTAAAGTGGGAGCCAAGGCCGGGCCACCACTTGGAAAAGGCCCGGGCCGGGAGAATACCGGCTAATCTTTAATAATAATAATAATGGTAGTAGAGCTCTATGGCTGACTGCTCTCTACCTACCTACTACCTATCAAATACTGTCAAGTACAGTGCACATAACTTACGAAATCGTAATGACACGATTGTAAACAAACCATACCACGGGCTGGGATAGAACCCCCGATCAGAGTGTCATGAAACTTCAGACGGACGCGTTAGCATCGGTCTGGAGTTCTATCCCCGCCCGTGGTAAGGTTTACAATGCACATAATGACTAAGTTTTTATATACACGTGTGATTTAGTCTAGGTATTCTATTCGATACTGCAAGGGCCGGGCAGTGACACGGCTCCCGTGTTCTGGTCAGGTATAGAAGAAGACACAACACCTCCACTCATCCAGCAAGACAAGTGCAGTGTCGTTTTCAGTGTTGTTCAGGAACGTTCTTTGGTTATATACTGTTTGTCCATGCACAGCTACAGAGTGACTCAGCATTCACACTACAACATCCCAGGTCTTAAATAACCAATGCAGCATTCATCCCCTGTATCTGTTAATTAAAAATACAGTTCACACCCTTTGATATATAAATATCACAGTACTTTATGATCTTTATATTTTTTACCCTTGTTAGAATATTAATATTCCTCTTTGTGATATTCAGTGTGTGCAGTGGAAGTGCAATCGCAGCTGTACTCTGCATCAAAGACTTTCATTAGGACGACAAAAGATTCGTGCACTCTTCTCACACTTGTTATTCTGGCTCCACGTTTTTTTTTTCACCTGACAGTTAAGGTGAATGACGTAAAAAAAATTGCATGAAAATCTGAAAAATAGAGAAGCCTCAAAATCTGGGGAAGGGGGGAATTATGATACCTGCAAAATTGTGATTTTTTTTTGAGGTGGGGTGTCTTTTTCCCTTTGCATTTTATTTCTCTATTCATTCTACAAAGCGCTTCCAGCAACCGCTAGAACGGATTTGATCTTCATAGTGAACCTCGGGAAGATTTAATTAAATATATTGCGAAAAATCGTCACTGAGATAGTTTCAGGAGAGAGAGAGAGAGAGAGAGAGAGAGAGAGAGAGAGAGAGAGAGAGAGAGAGAGAGAGAGAGAGAGAGAGAGGGAGGGAGGGAGGGAGGGAGGGAGATAGGGCACTGTTTCAAAAGCAAATCTTGCAGTTTCTATGAGGTAACAAAAAAGTCCTGTCAAAGACTCTCCGGAGGCATGAGTCAGGAGGGAGAAATAAAGGAAGAAAGGAGGGAGGGAGGATGGAAAGGAGAGAGGGAGGAGGATGGATAGATGAATAGATCGATGGGGATGGAAGAATGGATGGACAGGCGGATGAATGCATGAATGGATGGCTGGATGGATAAATGCATTAATGAACGGATGTATTAACGAATGAATGGATGGCTAGATGGACGGATGCATAGATGAATGAATGTCTAGATGGACGGATGGATGGATGGATTAATGGACAGCTGGATGGATGGATTGTTAAAGGAAGGTATAAACGGACAAAAAAAAAAAAAGACAGACGGCTGGAAAGAGGGAGGAAGAGAGGAAAGGCTGGAGGTGTGAAGAGAGAGAAAGGGCTAGGCAGGGAGAGGGGAGGAAAAAAGGATGGAATGAAGGAGCAAGGCAAACAACGTTTGCAATTCCTGCCCTGGAGACAAGCAGCAGCAGCAGCAACAGCAGCTGCTGCTGCTGCTGTTGCTGCTGCTGTCTCCAAGTGAGGCTGAAGGGAGGAGGGATTTCAAGCCTCCTCCTCCTCCCCCTCCCAAGGAAGACTACGCCTGCAAATTGGTCCGCTGGAGACAGATTTCTTCCTGCACTTTAGAAGCGTAACGGGAATACGGACTGTCCTGAGAGCGACAGACCAAGAAGACGAGGAACAGATAGCTCATGTCCCGGGAGCATGTAAAGATTTTCGCGTGGAGACACTCGACGCGGGAAAATTAGCAGGAACATTATTTTTGGACGCGGTTGCAATGTATCATGATGCATACGAGACAGATGGCGTGCAACCCACTTTATTTTATATCATTAGTTTTCTTATGCGTTATCCAATGTAAATTTTTGAAAGTTTATCTTTCTGTGTGTGTCACAGACCAGGCCTCGGGGGCGTTGACCCCCGAAACCCTCTCCAGGTAAACCATACCCCCGGCCGGGATTGAACCCGCGGTCATAGAGTCTCAAAACTCCAGCCCGTCGCGTTAGCCACTAGACAAGCTAGCCACAATAAGATTCATCCAACTAGGTATATTTCTACACCATAGGAAGGTTAGCACAGGCACCTCTGTGACCACAAATGCAAGTTTTTACAGACGAATCTTCAGCTAGCGTGGCCGTGACGAACTCTAGCTCAAGTCCCTTCACTGCCGTCAACATGACTTAAGAAATCGTAATGACACGATTGCAAATAAATCATACCCCCGGCCGGGATTGAACCCGCGGTCATAGAGTCTCAAAACTCCAGCCCGTCGCGTTAGCCACTAGACCAGCTAGCCACAATAAGATTCATCCAACTAGGTATATTTCTACACTGTGCTAACCTTCCTATGGTGTAGAAATATACCTAGTTGGATGAATCTTATTGTGGCTAGCTGGTCTAGTGGCTAACGCGACGGGCTGGAGTTTTGAGACTCTATGACCGCGGGTTCAATCCCGGCCGGGGGTATGGTTTATTTGCAATCGTGTCATTACGATTTCTTAAGTCATGTTGACGGCAGTGAAAGGACTTGAGCTAGAGTTCGTCACGGCCACGCTAGCTGGAGATTCGTCTGTAAAAACTTGCATTTGTGGTCACAGAGGTGCATGTGCTAACCTTCCTATGGTGTAGAAATATACCTAGTTGGATGAATCTTATTGTGGCTAGCTGGTCTAGTGGCTAACGCGACGGGCTGGAGTTTTGAGACTGTGACCGCGGGTTCAATCCCGGCCGGGGGTATGGTTTATTTGCAATCGTATCATTACGATTTCTTAAGTCAAGTCCTCTCCAGGTATGTGTATGTGTGTGCATGTGTGTATGTGTGTGTGTGTACTCACCTAATTGTGGTTGCAGGGGTCGAGACTCAGCTCCTGGCTCCTGTGTGTGTGTGTGTGTGTGTTAGTTACCATTTGGTCCTAGGCACATGTCGATTAGACACTAGGCCTGTTGTATGTGCATGCGTATATATGTGTGTGTGTGTGTGCGTGTGTGTGTGTACTCACCTAGTTGTACTCACCTAGTTGAGGTTGCGGGGGTCGAGTCCGAGCTCCTGGCCCCGCCTCTTCACTGATCGCTACTAGGTCACTCTCCCTGAGCCGTGAGCTTTATCATACCTCTGCTTAAAGCTATGTATGGATCCTGCCTCCACTACATCGCTTCCCAAACTATTCCACTTACTGACTACTCTGTGGCTGAAGAAATACTTCCTAACATCCCTGTGATTCATCTGTGTCTTCAGCTTCCAACTGTGTCCCCTTGTTACTGTGTCCAATCTCTGGAACATCCTGTCTGTGTGTGTTAGTGTGTGTTGGTGTGTGTTGGTGTGTGTTGGTGTGTGTGTTGGTGTGTGTGTGTGTGTGTGTGTGTGTGTGTGTGTGTGTGTGTGTGTGTGTGTGTGTGTGTGTGTACTCACCTAGTTGTGGTTGCAGGGGTCGAACCATAGTTCCTGGCTCTGCCTCTTTACTGGCGGCTACTGGGTCACTCTCCCTGCACCATGAGCTTTATCATACCTCTGCTTAAAGCTATGAATGGATCCTACCTCCACTACATCGCTTCCCAAAATATTCCACTTCCTGACTGCTCTGTGACTGAAGAAATACTTCCTAACATCCCTGTGATTCATGTGAGTCTTCAACTTCCAACCGTGTTCCCTTGTTGCTGAGTCCCATCTCTGGAACATTCTGTCTCTGTCTGCCTTGTCAATTCCTCTCAGTATTTTATGTCGTTATCATGCCCCCCCCCTCCCCATCTCTCCTGTCCTCCAGTGTCGTCAGGTCGATTTCCCTCATCCTCTCCTCGTAGGACATACCCCTTAACTCTGGGACTAGTCTTGTTGCAAACCTTTGCACTTTCTCTAGTTTCTTATTCAACTTCCAACTGTGTTCCCTTGTTGCTGAGTCCCATCTCTGGAACATTCTGTCTCTGTCTGCCTTGTCAATTCCTCTCAGTATTTTATATGTCGTTATCATGCCCCCCCCTCCCCATCTCTCCTGTCCTCCAGTGTCGTCAGGTCGATTTCCCTCAACCTCTCCTCGTAGGACATACCCCTTAACTCTGGGACTAGTCTTGTTGCAAATCTTTGCACTTTCTCTAGTTTCTTTACGTGCATGGCTAGATGTGGGTTCCAAACTGGTGCCGCATACTCCAATATGGGCCTAATGTACAGTGTACAGGGTCCTGAACGATTCCTTATTATGCTGTTCTTAGGTTTGCTAGGCGCCCATATGCTGCAGCAGTTATTTGGTTGATATGCGCATCAGATGTGCCTGGTGTTATACTCGCCCCAAAATCTTTTTCCTTGAGTGAGGTTTGTAGTCTCTGGCCCCCTAGACTGTACTCCATCTGCGGTCTTCTTTGCCCTTCCCCAATCTTCATGACTTTGCACTTGGTGGGGTTGAACTCCAGGAGCTAATTGTTGGACCAGGCCTGCAGCCTGTCCAGATCCCTTTGTAGTTCTGCCTGGTACTCATCCGATTCAATTCTTCTCATCAACTTCACATCATCTGCAAACAGGGACACTTCCGAGTCTATTCCTTCCGTCATGTCGTTCACAAATATCAGAAACAGCACAGGTCCTAGAACTGACCCCTGTGGAACCCCAATCGTCACAGGTGCCCACTCTGACATCTCGCCGCGTACCATGACTTGCTGCTGTCGTCCTGACAGGTATTCCCTGATCCACTGTTATCCCTGCCTGGTCCTCCAGTTTTTGCACTAATCTCGTGTGTGGAACTGTGTCAAACGCCTTCTTACAGCCCAAGAAAATGCAATCTACCCACCCCTCTCTCTCTTGTCTTACTGCTGTCACCGTGTCATAGAACTCCAGTAGGTTTGTGACAGGATTTCCCGTCCCTGAAACCGTGTTGGCTGTTGTTGATAAACTCATTTCTTTCTAGGTGTTCCACCACTCTTCTGATAATCTTCATGACTCTGCATGTTATACATGTCAGTGACACTGGTATATAGTTTAGTGCTTCTGTCTCCTTTTTTAAAAATTGAGACAACATTTGCTGTCTTCCATACCTCAGGTAATCTCCGTGTTTCGATAAATGCGTTGAGTATTGTTGTTAGGGGTACACACAGCGCCTCTACACCCTCTCTCAGGACCCATGGAGAGATGTTATCCGGCCCCATCGAGTGTGTGTGTGTGTGTGTGTGTGTGTGTGTGTGTGTGTGTGTGTGTGTGTGTGTGTGTGTGTGTGTGTGTGTGTGTATGTTTATTATTACTCTTTGCAGTAATAGCTTGGTTGATCAGGCCCTGATTCACCTGGAAGCTTGGTCTTGGACCGGGCCGCTTGGGCGTTGATCCCTGGATTACCCTCCAGGTAGACCTCAAAACTGGTGACTTCAGTATTTCACTCGGTTCTTTGCTGTCATCAGTGACAGTTACATCACCTTCAATGGAGGGTCCAGTAAACAAGGACGAGGTACAATACCGTGAGTGGAATACACAAATAACCCACACAAAGGAGAGAGAAACTGATGACGTTGTTTCGGTCCGCCTCGTCCCTGTCCCCCTCGCCTATATGTACTGGCCCCCTCACTCTCTTGTGTTAGTGTGACTTGTAAATGGTCCAAGTCAGACCGAAACGTTGTCATAAGCTTCTCTCTTCTATGTGCGAGTTATTTATATAAGGGTTCAATAATAGATGTGGTCGTTGCCCTCAAATTTACATACAAGAAAAAGTATTTTGGGTTTCGTTCATTTTCATTAATGGCTTTTTGATCCTTCTCTTTCTCCTGGACTCTGTATGTTGCATTCAGTTTTGCCTCAATATTTTTTCTCTCTAACCAGTGTTTCTTTTGGCTCTTTAGATAGACAGACAGGCAGATAGATAGACAGACAGATAAACAGAGAGAGAGAGAGAAAGAGAGAAAATAATATTTTTGAGAAGTTCAATGTTTTTGTCTTGTCCTATTATGGGAGTATCTTCTTCCTCTGTCTAACTTCCGTCTTCTCCTCATCCTTCATAATGGTGTGAGTCTGATGCATACTTCCAGTGACACTAAATTCATCCTCTTGAGACAACGGTTTACATTCACGTTACTTGTACTGTCTTACCAGCATATTTGCTTAAGATCATAATTAATTTGATCCTAATTAATATATTTATTGTTGAAGTTAAATTTGTTGGCTACACCCTCAGGAGTTTTGGTGTTTTGCTGATGATGATCAGTGCGTATGCATGTCCGATCTTCAATTAGGTTTGATCCGACTTGGTGTATTTCATACAGTTATGTCTGTTCCAGAGCCTCAAATTCTGTAAATTTAAGATTCAGGGTATTTCTCCCACTATTTGCTTGTCCAAGGCGAATTTATATACGAGTCTCAATGATCTATTTGCGACTTTTCATTTGAAATGTCTCCTGGAATTTTCTCTTTTATAACATTTGCATCATTCTTTCATTTTAAATGTCTTAAATTGAAACTACCAAGCACCAGGATGTGTAGGGGCTACATTTTGAAGATTTTCAAGAACGTATTCAAATTTCATTTGCCGATCTTATAATTGCTGGTAAGTTGTACCTGGTGCTTTATATATAAGTACAATAACTAGATTCCGATTTAATTTTATTTCCAAAACTTAGACTACATCATTTGTGGTGTGAAGTAACTCAGTACATTTGTCTGCGTAAGGAATCTACGAATGAACGAGATTTTCTTGTTAGGTATAAGAGTTTGCATATTTCAAAAACTTAAATGTTATGTAATATATTTGATGAAGAGATTTTTTCTATTGACGTTAATATTTATGCCCCTGATGAGGCAGTCACTGACTATTTCTAATTCTTCATGCTTCAGGTTGTTGGTATGCTCTTATTTCTTGCCATTTTTTCTCTTCCTGGCACTTAAAAGAAAATTCGGGGGAACTGAATAGATTTGAATACCATGGTTAATATGATGCTGACATGGATTGAACCTCCAGGTTCCTTTGACGTAGTATGAAAGCCACTTGTTTTATAACACTGTTTCTTGTTTATCTATATATAACATATTTTAAAGTGAAAATGTTTACGGAAGGGAGAACGACATAAACCTTGAGATAAAAGATCACGGAATTTTTAGGGTGGCCAATTATGCATGTCCTATTCGTTTTCGTGAAGGTATTTCTGAATTTGCTAGCACCTCAGGCATAGAATTTACACATTTCGATTCTCTGATGGTTATGGTTAACTATGTTCGTTATGATTTTCTGTATTTCCAAGTAATCAAATTACGTCTGTACTAGAACTGGGGGCAGCCGAATCTATTGAATTATGTGTGATGATTGGCATGATTGTTTTTCAGTTTGAATACCTTGTCCCACCTTTCTCGTCATATTTTTATCTCTGTTCCGATCCTATTCTGATAGCCAAACAGATTTCTTATGTGTTTCTGAGAGCATCTGGAAATCGAAACTGGATGGTAGTCAGATTGTGTGAGCATCTCTCACTGAAAGGTCAGAACTTCGTAAGAATATTTAGCATCTTTACGATGTTGTTTCAAATTGATATACAGTTTTAGTGGTGTCTGAACCACTTGAGTTAATAATAATAATAATAATAATAATAATAATAATAATAATAATAATAATAATAATAATAATAATAATAATATCTTTATTTACTACAAGTACATGTACAAGGTAAACAGGCCTAGCTAACACAAGTGACATACCACTATATAGAAAGCCGCTTGTTATGCAGAGCATTTCGGGTAAATTAGGTCAGATTTGTCCCATGATGAGACCCATAACAGTCTACTAACACCCAGGTACCCATTTTACTGATGGGTAAACATAGACAACCGGTGTAAGGAAACACGTCCAATGTTTTCACCTCTTTGCCTGAAATCGAACCCGGACCCTCACCGTGTGAAGCGAGAGCTTTTGAAACCAGGCCACGGGGCTACAGCTCAATATTTCATAACCTGACATATTGACCAGAAGCTTTATCTGCGCTTGAGAGTGATGACCTTAAACTCCTGGGACTCTTAGGGCCGTATCGCTAATAATACAATAAATATCTTGGAAATTCTTTATCCAATTACTTCCAAATTTACAAAAAAAAAAAAAAGCGTGAGTTCCAGTTCTAGGGCTCAAACTTTTGTAGTGTTTGTCATAGTTACGTTTCCACTCTGTGGATATTTTTTACAGCTTTATTTTCACGTCAGTTTTAGTCTAAGAGCGGTTATCCTACCTCAGTTCATTTCAATGCCCAGCCATATCTATGTTAAACCATACCACGGACGGGGATAGAACCCGCGATCAGAGAGTCTCAAAACTCCAGACCGTCGCGTTAGCCACTGGAGTTTTGAGACTCTGATCGCGGGTTCTATCCCCGTCCGTGGTATGGTTTATTTGCAATCGTGTCATTACGATTTCGTGAGTCATATCTATGTTATAATGCCACTCCCTGAGATGTGACCCAAAACAGTCGACTAGCACCGAGGCACCTACTTACTGCTAGGGGGACAGGGAAAAACGGTCGCAATGAAACATGTTCAACGTTTCCACCTGTATTAGGGATCGAACTACGGACACAGGATGTGAGGTGAGTGTCCTGCCAACCGAGCCTCTTGAAAATGTCTTTGCAGTGCCCTGACATGATCGATTTTTAAAAATTGTCTTGACAATGCTGATTTCCAGCTCCTTGGCTTCATAACGGCGTTTATGTTCAGCTTCTGGTCCTCGTGAGGGTATTGAGTTTGATCACCTGGGTCTCTCCAGAGTGTTGAGCTACGGATTTTTTATCATTTTGTTGCGATTAGCTAGAGTTCATCTTTGCAGTGTTGATATGCAGCTCTTGTACCTCTTAAGAGTGTTAAGTAACAGCTTCCTTACTATTCAGTAATCAAAACATTACTTGTGTATGAAAATTCCAGCTAAATTTCTTGTAATGTTATATTAGTGGCAGTGTTGGGGACCGGGATTATAACATGTACACATTTGTGCATGTGTAAAAGTTAGGGTTAAATCTAACAGAGGATATTGGGAAATTGGAGGTATTTAGTTCTGATGCAAGAGAAGTGGGAAAAGTCCAGTTTCTGGGCTCGATAACCCTTTACCAACACCTCGGCATTCCTTGAAAAGTGTGTTTTCAGTAGCTTTTTTTTTTTTCCAACGCATACTGCCAATGTCAATCTGACAGTGTTATATTCCATGAGAGTATTTTAAAGGCGCTACCAGTATCCATGTTCTTTATTCTCAAGGTTTACCTATATCATAAGCACAGGTCAGGGTTCACTCAAGATGCGACCTTCCCCTTCCCCCCCCCAAGCAAAGGTCAAGCATCCCAACTCTTCTTTAGTTTCGAACGGAATACGAGTTTCTGGACTTACGTGATTTTCATCAGCAAATCGTTTTAATGGTCTCCAAGCATTGTTGCAGAAAATACCTTTTTTTCTGACTGCTACTGAAGCAAAAAAAAAAAAAATACATGAAATAATACGAACACCAGAACAATTGGCTGCTAATTCTTGGTTACAAAATCAAGAAAGAATCAATTATTCACCACAGCATGTTGATAATAAAGTTCACATAGTGAGGTACAGAGCTCGGTATTCTTGAGTAACCTTTGCCAAATAAGCAATCAATACGTCGAGACATGCATGATAACCCGAGACTGACTTGGATTGCAACGAGGAGGAGGAGGAGGAGGAGGACGAGGAGGAGGAGGAGGAGGAGGAGGAGGAGGAGGAGGACGAGGAGGAGGAGGAGGAGGACGAGGACGAGGACGAGGAGGAGGAGGAGGAGGAGGAGGAGGACGAGGAGGACGAGGAGGACGAGGAGGAGGAGGAGGAGGAGGAGGAGGAGGAGGAGGACGAGGAGGACGAGGAGGACGAGGAGGACGAGGAGGACGAGGAGGAGGACTAGGAAGTGGACATGTAGGGCGAGAAAACTAGAACAAAGGCAGATGTTTAACTGTTTGAAAAGTAGCTTTTAGTGTACAGATCTATTAAGCAGTAGTACATGTACGCACACAAGTATGTTCACGCTAACACACACACACACACACACACACACACACACACACACACACACGCGGAATAGCAGGAGGCCAAGACAAGAATATGATGAGAGTAATAGAGACATGGTCGATACACTGCCTGAAGTAGCAAGAAGGGCCCGTGTGAGCAGGGCGAAGCTACTGGTTGTGGGTGACTTCAGTCATAAGAAAATTGACTTGGAAAACTTGGAGCTACATGGGGGCCCAGAAACGTGGAGAGCTAAGATGATGGTGGTGGTACTGAGAAACCTCATGCATCAACACGTTTAAGACAGTACCAGATACAGAGGAGAGGACGATCCAGCAAGACTGGACCTTGTATTCACCTTGAGTAGTTCAAATACTGAGGACATCACATATGAAAGGCCCCTCGGAGCTAGTGTTCACGTGGTCCGGAGCTTCGAATACACAGAAGAGTTACAAGTGGAGAGGGAAGCAGGAAGGGCAGGATGAATGAAACCAAACTACAAAAGAGGTGACTATACAGGCATGTGGAACTTCCTGCACGAAGTTCAGTGGGAAAGAAAATTGGCAGGTAAATCAGTAAATGATGCGAAGGAATTTGTGACAACAATATGCAAGGAAGCAGAGGAGAGGTTTATACCCAAGAGCAACAGAAATAATGAGAAGGCCAGGACGAGCCTCTGGTTCACCCAAAGGTGTAGAGAGGCCAAAACTAAGTGCGCTAGGGAATGTAAGAAGTATAGAAGGCAAAGGACCCAGGAAAATAAGGAGATTAGTCGAAGGGCCAGAAATGAATATGCAGAGATAAGGAAAATTACCTAACAGCGAAAACTAAGTCTGACCCGAAGCTGTTGTACAGTTACATCAGGAGGAAAACAACAATCAAAGACTAGGTAATCAGGCTGAAGAAAGAAGGGAGAGCACAAGAAACGACAGAGAAGCATGCGAAGAGCTAAACAAGAGATTTAAAGAAGTATTTACAGTGGAGACAGAAAGAATTCCAGAAAGTAGGAATGATGGGGCACACCATCAAGTGATGGACACAATATATACAACCGAGGAGGAGGAGAAGAGTCTGCTAAGTGAACATCTCTCCGTGGGTCCTGAGAGAGGGAGCAGAGGCGCTGTGTATGTCACTAATAATCTTCAACACATCTATCGAAATAGGGGGTCTACCTAAGGTGTGAAAGACAGCAAATGTAGTCCCAAATTTTAAGAATGGAGACAGACACGCAGCACTAAGCTACAGATCAGTGTCACTGACATGTATAGTATGCACAGTAATGGAGAAGATTATAAGAAGAGTGTTGGAGCACCTAGAAAGGAATGAGCTTATTTGCAGCAACCAGCACAGTTTCAGGGAGGGGAAATCTTGTGTCACAAACCTACTGGAGTTCTATGACAAGGTGATGCCGGTAAGGCAAGAGAGGGGTGGGTAGATTGCGTTTTTTTGAACTGTAAGGCTTTTGACACAGTTCCACACAAGAGATAAGTGCAAACGTTGGAGGACCAGGCAGGTATAACAGTGGGGATCCACATGACCGGGGCTGTTTCTGGTATATGTAAATGACAATGACGGAAGTGTCCCTGTCTGCAGACAATGTGAAGCTAATGAGGAAAATTCAGTCGGGCAAGGATCAGGCAGGACTACAAAGGGATCTGGACAGGGTGCAAGCCTGGCCCAGTAACTGGCTCCTAGAGTTTAACCTCACCAAGTGCAAAGTCATGAAGATTGGGAAAGGGCAAAGAAGACCGCAGACAGAGTACAATCTAGGAGGCCAAAGACTGCAAACTTCACTTATGGAAAAGCGTCTTGAGGTGAGCATAATACAGAGCGCATCTCCTGAGGCGTACATCAAGCAAATAACTGCTGCAGCATATGGCTGACTAGCAAACCTAAGAATAGCGTTCCGACACCTCAGTAAGGAATCGTTCAATGTACGTCAGTCCATACTGGAGTATGCAGCACCAGTTTGGAACCCACACCTGATCAAGCGCGTTAAGAAATTAGAGAAAGTGTAAAAGTTTGCAACGAGACTAGTTCCGAAGCTAAGGGGCATGTCCTGCGAGGAGAGATCAAGTGCAATCGACCTGACGACACTGGAGGACAGGAGAGAGATGGGGGACATGATAATGACATATAAAATACTGAGAGGAATTGACAAGGTGAACAGAGACAGGATGTTCAGGCGATGGGACAGAGAAACAAGGGGTCACAGTTGGAAGCTGAAGACTCAAAATGTGTCACAGGGATGTTAAGAAGTATTTATTCTGTCATAGAGTTGTCAGGAAGTCGAATAGTCTGGAGAGTGATGTAGTGGATGCAGGAGCCATACATCACTTTAAGAAGAGGTATGATAAAGCTCAAGGAGCAAGGAGAGTGGACCTAGTGGCGACCAGTGAAGAGGCGGGGCCAGGAGCTATGAATCGACCCCTGCAACTACAATTAGGCGAGTACAATTAGATGAGTACACACACACACACAAAACCTTGTAAGAAGCTCAAAGAAGGATAATTAGGACAGATGTATTGAACAGGAAGGAAATATACTTCCAGAACACAACTAAAGGCCAGAAGTTTATATGAGCCAAAGGGCAAAGTTCCTTCAGTGTGATGGTAGGTAATAAGTGGAATGCATTAAGAAGGATTATAACGAAGGCCAACTCAACGCATAGTATAAAAACATATATGGTAGAGCTCAAAAGAACAGGGAGTGCTTTAATACTGGTGAAGGAGTCTTGATTCTAAGATTCTGAGCTACTCTCTCTGCAAGATTGACTAAATAAGTGGATATTGGATTTTAACCTAAAGCAGTGTATAGTCATGCCGATCTGGGTGAGAAGGAAGACTGGACACGAAGTAAAGTTTAGGCAGTAAAAGCTAAAAATATGTATACAGAGAAGTCTGGGCCAAAAAAAAAAAAATCGATATACTGCAGGAGTGGCTCATCAGTGATCTAACATGGGCTCATATATGAGATCAGGAAACCTAAGCCTTCAAAGATCTCAGTGATGAATCTTGTGGGATACATTACATAACATGTTCTTGGTATGTCATAGAGAAAGTTGCGCCAACATGGAGCCAATACCTGGGTAAGTATATTCATAAGTTGATCAAGTCCAGATATTTAAAGCTTCTTCAGTCCTTTGGCTTAGAGGACTACAGTGTGGGAAAGACTGAAGAACAGTAGAGGACATAATAACGTGGTACAAAAAGAAGGCTGATAGTAACAAACTTAGAAACGCGAGGATCAAAATTATAAAGAGGCACAGATGAAACTTAAAGACAGACAAAACAAATAAAAAGGAGGTTAGAAAACGCTTCTTCCATTTCAGTGTGGCAAGACTGCAGAGTGAGCTTGATGACGAAGGGGTGGAGCCAGGCTCTTTTCACAGCTTTACTATCGCCATTACTCAAAGTCGGAGACAAGGGCTATTGCTCCACCGCTGCACACACAGCTAGTTACTACAGCAGTGCTAAGTGTGCTTTACAAAAGGCTAATAAACAGCAGTTGTGTGAAGAAACGGGGAGTTAAAGAGAGTGGGGAAGGGTGTGGGAGATGGAAGAGGGGTAGGGGGAGGAGGAAGCGGGGACTGGGGCAGGGTTCCAGCCAGAAGCAGATAACCGATATAATGATTTATCGAGTATCCCCCAAACCAGTACTTGATACGCTTGACATGCCTGTGTGTGTGAGCAAGAGGAATGAGAGGGTTATGAGCCAAGAGGGCTGGGCTAATATTTTATTAATATTAATCTCGGGGAAGAGTGAGCTCTTTGGTTACTAAATTAAGTTAGAGGTGAAGTAACGTCATGAAGCTCAAGGGGTAATAATCTCACCAGCTACTGTAACATCGGCTAAAACATCCAAATTAGGAAGAATTGTTTATCTCGTGAATACAATAGCTATGAAATTAAATTACGTAAAAATGCCTTAATAAATGAGAAAATTATAAAAGATTAACTGCTCACTTATCAGGGAACTGAACCATAGTTAAACTCAAATTGAATTTATCTACCATACAAATATTACATTGTGTATCCGTACTATGTCAATTTTTCAGTATTAAATGTATACATCTGAAACATTTTTATTCAATACTCATATTACTGTTAAGAAACAATCCTATCCGTTGTAATACTCATTACAACGGATAGGATTGTTTCTTAACAGTAATATTTTCATAGGAGCAACTTGGAGGATTTTCACAATACTTCACTCAAGCATACTTGTATATTCCATATTTATTAATCTGCAACAATCAAGGTAAAGAAGTTTTCTAGATTTATCGAAACATTAACTTCCACAATTCATTTTAATTCATTAAATACAATTAACGATCAATGGCAATAGTCATTTATATAAGAAAATAACCTATATTAAGAATCTAAGTCGAAAATCTTTAATTGATATAAAGAAATTTGCAAGACAGAATCTAAAACTGACAATGAAGCAACACACTAATAAAACTGGAACATGTAAACAGTCATCTGATTTAAGCTCCTGGCAGTGAACTTCACTTGAAAGACCAAATGCATCAGCTAACTCTCTCCCATATGGTGTACATTTTTTATTAAAAGATACGTTGAGCTATGTGAAGATGCCTTTATATTATATAATGATGATCTGAAAGTATGTGAGGATTCTTTGATGATATATTAGCGATGAAGTTTGTAATCCAACTTGAACAACGCAGCTGAGTCCCATCTGGGCTAATAAAGAGATGAAGTTATTATGTGAAAGCCATAGAGATAATGGCGATGAACAGAACGAAAAGACTGGGAAAGTTTAATGAAAACATTTTGTAGCCTTGAAAACAGGTAGGTAGTCTATGGAAGCTGTGGTAAGTGCCAGGACAGATTTTGGCATTAATAGTATATTTGTTTTTTGATGTGAAAAATTTCATGCTTGCTCGGTATGAGTCGCTGGTACAACATTATAGAATAATGAACACTTTTTGGTAGCCATTATTTTCAAAATATATTGATGAATTGGAAAGAATTAAACGAAGAACGACTGTAAAACTCAGACAACAAATCACTTCTTTATTTGAATCCGGATTTGAAGAGGTTACTCCATCTCGCAGGACGAAACTTGACAGATAAATAAGAGCAAATATTATAGTTCTCTATATCATGAAGTATCTTGAGACAGACAAGTACATTAATATTGCTCAAGCGTAAAAAACGACAATGCTTTTAAAATACCAGGCAAATGATTCCAGAACAATAAATCCAAATTCAAATGGAAAATATATTAAATTACAGAAATAATTGTGTGTATTACCGTGAATACATAAGAAAAGATTTGACATGTTTTCTTTGTAACCAGAAATTTTCTGTATTTCTTGAGGATTCTTCGATATTTTTTGAGGATATATTTATGTTTTCTAAGGATGCTCCCATATATTATGAGGATAGATGTTCTGATGTTTTCTGAAGTTGCTCTAATGTTTACTGAGGATACTCCCATACGCTGTGAGGATGCTCTGATGCTTTTTGAGGTTTCTCTCATGCATTGTGAAGATGCTCTGATGTTTTTTGAGGTTTCTCTCATGCATTGTGAAGATGCTCTGATGTTTTTTGAGGTTTCTCTCATGCATTGTGAAGATGCTCTGATGTTTTTTGAGGTTTCTCTCATGCATTGTGAAGATGCTCTGATGTTTTCTAAGGATGCTCTCATACAATTTGAGGATGCTCTGATATTTTTGAGGTTGCTTCAGTACGTTTTGAGAATGCTATGATGTTTTTGAGGTTGCAGTACTATATTGTGAGGATGCTCTGATAGTCTGTGAACGTGCTGTAATACTCTGTGAAGGTGCTGTAATACTCTGTGAAGGTGCTATAATACTCTGTGAAGGTGCTGTAATACTCTGTGAAGGTGCTATAATACTCTGTGAAGGTGCTGTAATACTCTGTGAAGGTGCTATAATACTCTGTGAAGGTGCTATAATACTCTGTGAAGGTGCTGTAATACTCTGTGAAGGTGCTATAGTACTCTGTGAAGGTGCTGTAATACTCTGTGAAGGTGCTATAATACTCTGTGAAGGTGCTATAATACTCTGTGAAGGTGCTGTAATACTCTGTGAAGGTGCTGTAATACTCTGTGAAGGTGCTATAATACTCTGTGAAGGTGCTGTAATACTCTGTGAAGGTGCTATAATACTCTGTGAAGGTGCTGTAATACTCTGTGAAGGTGCTATAATACTCTGTGAAGGTGCTGTAATACTCTGTGAAGGTGCTATAATACTCTGTGAAGGTGCTATAATACTCTGTGAAGGTGCTGTAATACTCTGTGAAGGTGCTATAATACTCTGTGAAGGTGCTGTAATACTCTGTGAAGGTGCTATAATACTCTGTGAAGGTGCTATAATACTCTGTGAAGGTGCTGTAATACTCTGTGAAGGTGCTATAATACTCTGTGAAGGTGCTATAATACTCTGTGAAGGTGCTATAATACTCTGTGAAGGTGCTATAATACTCTGTGAAGGTGCTGTAATACTCTGTGAAGGTGCTATAATACTCTGTGAAGGTGCTGTAATACTCTGTGAAGGTGCTATAATACTCTGTGAAGGTGCTGTAGTACTCTGTGAAGGTGCTATAATACTCTGTGAAGGTGCTGTAATACTCTGTGAAGGTGCTATAATACTCTGTGAAGGTGCTGTAATACTCTGTGAAGGTGCTATAATACTCCTTGAAGGTGCTATAATACTCTGTGAAGGTGCTATGATACTCCTTGAAGGTGCTATAATACTCTGTGAAGGTGCTATGATACTCCTTGAAGGTGCTATAATACTCTGTGAAGGTGCTATAATACTCCGTTAAGGTGCTATAATACTCCTTGAAGGTGCTATAATACTCTGTGAAGGTGCTATAATACTCCGTTAAGGTGCTATAATACTACTTGAAGGTGCTATAATACTCTGTGAAGGTGCTATAATACTCCGTGAAGGTGCTATAATACTCCTTGAAGGTGCTATAATACTCTGTGAAGGTGCTATGATACTCCTTGAAGGTGCTATAATACTCTGTGAAGGTGCTATAATACTCCGTTAAGGTGCTATAATACTCCTTGAAGGTGCTATAATACTCTGTGAAGGTGCTATAATACTCCGTGAAGGTGCTATAATACTCCTTGAAGGTGCTATAATACTCTGTGAAGGTGCTATAATACTCCGTTAAGGTGCTATAATACTCCTTGAAGGTGCTATAATACTCTGTGAAGGTGCTATAATACTCCGTGAAGGTGCTATAATACTTCTTGAAGGTGCTATATATATATAATACTCTGTGAAGGTGCTATAATACTCCGTGAAGGTGCTATAATAGTCCGTGAAGGTGCTATAATACTCTGTGAAGGTGCTATAATACTCTGTGAAGGTGCTGTAATACTCTGTGAAGGTGCTGTAATACTCTGTGAAGGTGCTGTAATACTCCGTGAAGGTGCTATAATACTCCTTGAAGGTGCTATAATACTCCGTGAAGGTGCTATAATACTCAGTGAAGGTGCTATAATACTCTGTGAAGGTGCTATAATACTCCTTGAAGGTGTTATAATACTCAGTGAAGGTGCTATAATACTCCGTGAAGGTGCTATAATACTCCGTGAAGGTGCTATAATACTCCGTGAAGGTGCTATAATACTCAGTGAAGGTGCTATAATACTCCGTGAAGGTGTTATAATACTCAGTGAAGGTGCTATAATACTCAGTGAAGGTGCTATAATACTCCGTGAAGGTGCTATAATACTCCGTGAAGGTGCTATAATACTCCGTGAAGGTGCTATAATACTCAGTGAAGGTGCTATAATACTCCGTGAAGGTGTTATAATACTCAGTGAAGGTGCTATAATACTCAGTGAAGGTGCTATAATACTCCGTGAAGGTGCTATAATACTCAGTGAAGGTGCTATAATACTCCTTGAAGGTGTTATAATACTCAGTGAAGGTGCTATAATACTCCGTGAAGGTGCTATAATACTCCTTGAAGGTGCTATAATACTCCGTGAAGGTGCTATAATACTCCGTGAAGGTGCTATAATACTCAGTGAAGGTGCTATAATACTCCGTGAAGGTGCTATAATACTCTGTGAAGGTGCTATTCTCAGTAGTAGTAACCAGTTACCAGTCTCAGTAGTAGTAACCAGTTACCAGTAACCTGTCCGTTGACTCAACGACCAACCGTCTTGAGTCACGGTCTTTCATATTGTGCTGAGTTGACACTAATTCAAAAGACCCACTACGGGGTACTGGCCAGCCGGCTAGGCAGTATTACGAGTGTAGCCAAGGAGATAGGTACGGCTGCGGGCTCTGTCCACATATCAGTAATTATACGTATAACAGCCTACGTGAGTATTTCTACCCTAATCCACGTATCGAACTCTCACATGATAAATGGTGTACAGCGGTGTGGAGCGTGGATTTACGTTTTTAAGGGTAATTCAAGGCGTTTGAAGACTGTTGTGAGTAGCCGGCAGGGTCAAAGGTGATTCTCCAACCACCAGCTCTACCCTCGCTCACCACCTCGAGCCAGCAGCCTACTCCCCTCATACCTACTGCCTGCAAGCCTGTTGCAGCCGTTTCAAGCTTCCTGGCTTAGTTTGTGTGCTAATTGCTTCAATCTCCGAGGGGTTGACCCGGATTTTGCAATTAAGCCAGTCAGTAAGCCAGACTGTGGAAGTGAACGCCAGTCAGCCTATCATCCAGCCTGTCTCCTGTCATCCAACTGCTCCTCCGTGCTTTGTGCATCGTTACACGTCTTCCAGTCATCCATTCTCGTGGGGTAAGCCAGTCAGCCAACCCAGCTTCTAACCCAGCTGAGAGAGAGAAGTAAGCCACGCAGTAAGAAGTAAGCCAAGTTCCTCTGAAGTATTGTGTATCTCGCTTTGTGCTTCCTGTTGGATGCTAAGAGTGGTTTTTACCATTCCTGTGGCATAGAGTGGGTTAAGACATCTTCGTGGGTGAGTGGGGTACGCGGCAGCCTCACCGTCCCCCCCCCCCACCACACTCTCCCACCACCCGGGGTGCGCGGCAGAAGCATCCACCCACCACCACCACCAGTCATCCACTCATCTACTTGTGGTTGTTTGCACCCTTGTACCGGGTCCTAGTACTGTTTTGGCTCACATAATTGGTCAAGAGATTGTAGCTGGTGCCAACGCGATAAAGCCAGTTATGTGAGTTCGTCTAGAACGCACATTTCTTCACGACAACAGTGAATGTAGGTGACGTCAGCCATCACCGCGCGGGACACCAGACACCCGCCCCCCTCCAACAGTACTCACCGTCCGTCTCCTACTCTCGACTTCAGTGATATTTTCTTGAAACAATTTTTTCTTGCATTTAAAGACATTTGCGTGTGTGAGACATTTATAGTAAAATTGCTTGTGTACTCTAAACCTTGTGTTTTTCAGTGTAAACGCAGTATTTTCTTTGACTCAGTATTTTTAGAATATTTTTCAGTGTTTTCACTTATCTTATATTTTTCTGCTGTGTTTTTCTTATGCTACTCGTCTGTAGTAAGTATTATTGTGTAGTGTACCAGTCAGTCACTCTGTGTGAAGTGATTCAATTTTTTTTTTATTGTATTCTTTCAGCGTTGTATTCTGCAGTGATATTTACCCCAGTATACCAAATTTTCCATTTATTTCTATGTGTGTCATTTTTTTTCGTATGCCAACAGTGTCTCATTTCTCTAATTTTTTCGCAGACTGTGTACCATTATTTTTGCCAGCAAAATTTTTGTCGTATCAGTCACAGCAAGATTTTTGTTGTATCAGTCACAGCAAGATTTTGTTGTATCAGTCACAGCAGGATTTTGTTGTAAGAATATTAATTTAAGAAGTGTGCTCCGTCACTGTAAGTGTTACATTACCTGTTTTGTTCCTGTGTTTTATTTTATATTTTTATATTCTTGAACAAATTCACTCTTGATGTAATTTCAATTACTTTTAACGTAAAGTGTTTTTCTTACTCTGTTTGAGTAAATTATTTTGTCTAATTTACAATTAAGAGTTAAAGTGTTCAATCAGTTTATTTTTTTGATCTTCATACTTTTAATTCATTATTTTTACCTGAGTTTCCCAGTGATACTTTATTACTGCAGTGATTATTTCTATACTTTATTTTGTTGCACTTGTTCTGAAGTGAATTATTTTGTTGAACTGTTCTGCAGTGAATTATTTTCTTTTATTGCTATTCTTATGAATTATATTTTAATTTTGTCTATGCATTCTTAGAAAATACTTAAATTTCCCAGTTACAATTTAATAATTTTATTTTATACTTTCACATTGATTTAAAAATTTTAATTAATTAATTTCTTTATTAGCAAGAGTAAAGACAGCTCATTTTGCATTTAATTCAGTCTCCAGTAATATTTTTACTTGTATATTTCAATGTAAATTTTTTTTTTCTCTTGGTCAATAGTCCCTTAAATTGAGTTTTCTTTCTTCTTGCAGTGTATTTAGAAATTATTCTGCAGAATTAGTTGTATATCTTTTTATTTCAATTCTAGAATTTTGTATCATTTTTATTGTTCATTATTTTTGCTTTATTTGTTCTCGTGTTACTTTGCCATTATGTCTCACATACCGTCAAGTGATACTTTAGTGAATGTCGACACTCAGACCTCTCAGGCTACTACTGCTGGTCCTGTCATCAGTCCTCACAGTTACTTACCGACTGACAGACCGACTCAGACACCGAGATATTATAGTTATACTCGTGATTCCCTTGATGCGTTACCTTTATTCAATGGCCATGTACATAGTCTTGAAGCATGGTTTGCAGCCATTCGTTCTCGTGCTAGTGCTCTAGCTGAAGGTCCTCCTTCAGAGGAAAGCCTTATCAGAATTGCTAAAGAAGCTCTTTATCGATCTCCTGCTGCTGTTCACGTTGTTGATCTCCTTGATATGCGAGACTTCAGGAATCTTACTAGGTGGTCACAATATGAGGAACTGATTCGTTCTTTCCTTGTCCCAGTAAAAACAGCTGATCCATATGTCGTTCTTAGAGAACTAGTGAATGCTACACCCATGAGTACTGAATCGTTGAGTGCATTTGCTGTTAGATTAGACAAACTTTTATCATCATTTATCAATGCCGTCCAATCATCATCTTTTCTCCCTGACGAGGCTAAACCATTTACAGCATCAATTGCTAAAATAGCAGCTTTTGGAGCAATTAAAGAACTAATGCCACCTGCTTCTGTGTGTGCTTATGAGGCTGATCCTCCAACTGTAACGATGGAACCACTTACAGCCTTAAATCATGTACGTTCCTTGTGCCCCCAGGGTACTTTCCCTTGTATTAAAAGTAATGTCACAAATATGCCTCAGTCTGCACCACCTCTTGTTTGCGCCACAGAGACAAATCGTAGTCGTCAACCATCTCAGAGATCACCAAGAACCAGTGTACAGAGTCGTTATACACCTCGTAGTATTCATAGTACATTCAGTAACCATAGTCGGCGGAATTGTTACAACTGTGGTTTCCGTGGACATATTGCAATTAATTGTCCTAATAGTTATCCTAAGAGACGTCGTACTGATGATGAGTACTCAGATCTTCCTTACTGTACTTATCATAGAATACATGGACATGACACATCTGAGTGTAATGCTCTCTATAACCTTCAGTACTCTAGATCTTTCCGTGGTCGTTCCAACCGCAGAACCCGTCGAGGTAACAGATCTCGTGGTTTTCAAAATAACCAGAACCAGGCTCATTCATTCACTTCTCAAACTCACCAGAACCAGGCTCGTTCTTCCAATTCGGGGGAATTCGAGCGCCCCAGTCAAACCGCCCCATGGTGACAGTAGGTGATAATGAGTATACCATCCCCGTTCACAACTCCTTTGAAGCCTTAAGCAGTCTCGAGAATGACAACCCTGCCGAGGTTGTTGCTTCACATGTCTCTGACACAGATGATTTTGGGGATGGAGTAGAACAAGTCTTTTCTGAGGACAATCCACCTTTTTGTTTGCACATAACTTCCAATGCAACCATAGGCCCTATAGTGCAAGCATCTGTTTATAATGCGCCCGTTCAATTGTTCATGGACTCTGGTGCGCAAATCAATATTATTAGGTCTAGTTTGTTTAAGGATAAGAAGTTACGACATGTCCTTCTCGTAGAACCGACTCCTGTGTCCTCCCTTAGTGGAGTATCTGGTTCTCACCTGCGTGTCCGAGGTACGACTGCCCTAACCTTTTCTATCCAAGGTAGAAACTTCACTGTTTCCTTCCTTGTTGTCGACCAGATTACTTTCCCTGGTGACCTCCTACTGGGATTTGCTTCCATGCGAGACTTACGCATTGTGCTCGATCCTTATCGATGGCATGCACAAATTGACGACTTGATCGTTCCATTCTGGGGTTACCAGCTTGGATCAGAAATCTGTTATACTGCTGCAGAGTATGATGTACGGATTAAGTCCTTACAAGCCAATGCTTTCTCCAGTAGCGTACCCAAGCGGTCAGGCACTGGTAATTCTGTCACTCCCATCAGTGTTCCACCTATACCTTCAGAATTGCAGGATAGTCCGATGCCTCAAGTGTCCGAGGACGCTCAGATTGCCTTGAGTGCTCAACCTATCCCTGCAATGCCTGCTAGTTCGAGTAGTAGTTTCTCCACAGGGGACGCCTTGTCGGAAAACAATTACTTGCAACTAGTAATGCCATCTCTTGTTGACGTCACATGCCGTCTGCAGAAAGACGTTTCTGTTGCGGCTAGTGCTCTCACTAGAGTGTCTGTAGTTGTTCCTAGTGTTCCAGATGGTGATAATGTCCTAGTTGACAGTGATTCCTGCAAAGTAAAAGGTCTATTTGTTGAACCATCCTTACATGTTGTAAGAGATAGTAAGATCCATTTCTACCTGGCCAACACTTCTGGTCACAGTGTTCGCCTTAGAGCAAATACCAATCTTGTTGACCTTGTTCACTATCCTTACCCTGTTCAGGTAGAGGATGAGTTGTCACCTGACCAGTGGGTCGGTGTTATTTCTGCCGGGGAGACCTCATCCACCTCACTGGATCAATCTGTTCCACCAGTAGAGGAGAAAGACTTAGCTCCCACTGACTTCCCAGATGAAGTCAAGCGTTTGTTGACTCTGCTGAACAAACGTCGTAAAGCCATTGCTTTACCAGGTGAGAAGATGGGTATAACGAACTTATTGTCCCATCGTATTCCACTTGAACCTGGTACTAGACCTATCTACATACCTGCGTACAGAATGCCTCATTCACAAGTTGCTGTCGCAGAAGAATTGATCAATCAAATGCTTGATGATGGAGTTATTGCACCTAGCAATTCCCCTTGGAATGCACCCTTGATACTAGTACCTAAGAAGGATGGTACTTGGCGTCCAGTAATTGACTTTAGGAAGTTAAACGCAAAAACCATTCCAGATCGCTTTCCACTCCCTGTACTGGGTGATCTTTTACGTAATATTGGAGATAACAAAGTCTTTTCAACCCTAGATTTGTTACAAGGGTTTTGGCAAGTCCCTCTTCACGAGGACAGCCAAGAGCTAACCGCATTCTCCACTCCTACAGGTCATTATCACTACCTCCGAATGGCATTTGGATTACGATCTTCCCCTATCACGTTCTCAAGGCTCATGACTAATATCTTTACAGGTCTCATAGGTAATGCACTTATGGTGTACTTAGATGACGTAATCGTCATGTCTAAAGACGTGGATACACACTTGAAAAGACTTGATGTAGTACTTGGTAAGCTTGAAGAAGCCAATTTAAAGATCAAACTGTCAAAATGTCAATTTTTCAGATCAGAAATTAAGTTTCTTGGTCACGTAGTCACTCCTAGAGGGGTTACGACTGACCAAAGTAAAGTAACTGCAGTACTAAATTTTCCAACTCCCAAAACTG
Organism: Cherax quadricarinatus; assembly: GCF_038502225.1. NCBI lineage: Eukaryota > Metazoa > Arthropoda > Malacostraca > Decapoda > Parastacidae > Cherax > Cherax quadricarinatus. The sequence continues at coordinate 27,400,151 of NC_091292.1, read as the reverse complement.
CTGATGCCGTAAGATCCTTTGTGGGCTTAGCAGGTTTTTATAGAGCTTTCATTGCCAATTTTTCTTCCATAGCTGCTCCTCTAACTGAGTTGCTTAAGAAAGATGCTCCTTTTGTTTGGACCTTCCGTCAAGAAAGAGCATTCCAAACTCTAAAAGAAAAGCTAACATCTGCTCCAATTTTGAAATTTCCAGATTTTTCTAAGCCTTTCTATCTGACAACTGATGCTAGTTCAATTGGCATAGGTGCCGTACTAGCTCAGAAGACCGATGGCAAGTACAACGCAGTTGCATTTGCTAGCCGAGTCCTTACAAAGGCTGAACGTAATTATACAGTAACTGAGCAAGAAGCTTTAGCAATAGTATGGTCTTTAAAGCACTTCCGAGACATTATTTATCAGTACTCTGTTCATGTCTTGACAGATCATGCTCCACTGATACCCTTATTCCAGAACAAACAACCTACTGGAAGGTTAGCTAGATGGACCTTGACTATCCAAGAGTTCAATCCCACCTTTGAGCATTTACCTGGCAAGTCAAATGTAGTCGCAGATGCCTTATCGCGACATGTTAGTATAGTAACTGCAGACCCTCCATTTAGTGTTGAAGATGTAAAGAATGCTCAACGAACAGATCCCATGTGGTCTGGTGTGATACGATTCCTGCTCCAGGAAGATCTTATTCTGACTGTGAAGCCACCAGCACCCATCAGTGACTTTCTCATGAACCAAGAATTACTGTATCGAACAGCCGAGTTGGGTACTCCTAGCAGAAGAGTATATCAGTTAGTAATTCCACAGTCACTAGTGAATGTAGCCTTACAGCTAGTTCACGATGTACCAGGTGTTGCACACCCTGGTATGGATCGTTCAGTAAAACAAGCCAGATTGAAATACTTTTGGCCTCGAATGGCAACTGATATTTCTGAGTATGTTAGGAAATGTAGTGTCTGCATGCAACATAAAGGCAATGCTAATGGTCCTAATCCAATCCAAGTATATCCAACTACTAGCGAACCTTGGGAAAGAGTTGCGCTAGATTTGTTAACTAATTTCCAATGTTCCCTCCAAGGTAATAAACATCTGTGTGTTATGGTAGACCATTTCACCAGATATTGCGAGTTAGTTCCTATTGCAGATAAGACTGCCGAGACAGTAGCTAAAGCGTTTAAAGAACGCATTATCTGCAGGCATACCACTCCTAAGTCCCTAGTAACAGACAATGGAGGTGAATTCTGTAATGAAATTCTTGAAAATTTGTGTACCTTGTACAAGATCACTAAATCCACCATTGTTCCTCATCACCCTGCCAGCAATGGGTTAGCGGAACGAACCAATAAGAAAGTACTTGATGTATTGAGAGCCACTATCAATCCCAATAGTGAAACTTGGGATGAAGTTATACCTGATGTGCAGTGTGCTATAAATTCTGCTTACAATGTTTCTATAGGTGACACTCCACATTATGCATTGTATGGTGTAGATAAACGTTTGCCTTATGAGTTGTTGTATTCTAATCCGAAACCAAATTACAACCCTGATGATTTCGTAGCAACTCGTACCAGCTTAGCTCAAAGTGTTTTTAGAAGAATCCGTGAAACACTTCATAAATCAACAGCTGAATTTACAAGAGTCGCAAATACTCGAGTAAAGCCATCCAAAATCAAAGTAGGTTCGAGAGTTATGCTGACTAATTTTAACAAAACGTCTGCTATGCCAAAGCTTGATCAAAGGTTTGTTGGTCCTTATCGAGTAGTTGAACATATCACTGGTAATAAGTATAAGGTTAGAGAGATTAGTACTGGTCAGTATAAAGAATCGCATTTGGATCATATGAAGTTAGTATGTGATGATAATGATGTTCCAACCCAGACTAATGTGACAGACTCTGACAATCCTCCTGATCCTGTAATCTCTTCCTCTGATACTCAGTCAGACGATCAACCTGAATGTCGATATTCCCTACGTACACGACAGGTATTGAGAAATCCTCAAGTATCATTTGTAACTTCCAATTCAGATTTGCCTCAAATACAGCATGAGTTAGCCTATGCTACAGAGTTTGATCCTCCCAGAGATGACACCCATTCTGCATATGCCAATCTTACCCTAGCAGAGTTGGGGTTAAATGTAAATAACCTGTATAGATGAATAATTACAGTATCAACTTATCAGTATTCAAGAATTTTTTTTTGTGTTCATGTTCTCTCCGCATTCTGAGAGTTAACAGTCTAGATTTGCGTGCACCGAATCTGCCTTTCTGTTAAACACTCTTTCTTTGTATATATTCCTTCCTCAGAATCCGTAGATCACACGAATACAGATCGATCGATCAAAATTTTTGTTTTTTATCACTTGTAATCTCAATGTTGAGTTCGTTGTTCATTTGTTGAGTTTTAAGTTGTACTATAGTATACCTTGTATTACATTACAGTTTCAGTTACGTAAGCTTTCATTCCAATGTTCTACTTATGTATCTATAATGTTTCATGTTGTGTACTTTGACATTGTATAGAATCAGCCCAAGCCGTATAACTGCCATCTCTAGTTGTATTAGTTGTATGTCGGGACGACATACGTTAGCATCGCCGAGCTCTCAGTAGTAGTAACCAGTTACCAGTCTCAGTAGTAGTAACCAGTTACCAGTAACCTGTCCGTTGACTCAACGACCAACCGTCTTGAGTCACGGTCTTTCATATTGTGCTGAGTTGACACTAATTCAAAAGACCCACTACGGGGTACTGGCCAGCCGGCTAGGCAGTATTACGAGTGTAGCCAAGGAGATAGGTACGGCTGCGGGCTCTGTCCACATATCAGTAATTATACGTATAACAGCCTACGTGAGTATTTCTACCCTAATCCACGTATCGAACTCTCACATGATACTATAATACTCCGTGAAGGTGCTATAATACTCCGTGAAGGTGCATTAATACTCCGTGGGGCTGTTACGATGCTTCCATAGGTGGGAAAATGCTGTAATTCATTTTGAAGTTCTTATGTTTTGTGTGAGAATTCGTTAAAATTATTGCATAATCCTTTTATATATGTAGTGTAAACAAAGGGCTTCGAACAATTATAAGGATCCTTCTATACTCTGTGAGACTGTTTTGATACATTCACACAGTACTTTTATGAGGATTCGATACTCCTGTATAGTGGATTGATTCTCCTTTGTGGAGGATTCAGTACTTTTATGAAGGGATCTGATATTCCCTTGAGAGGGTTCCATACTCCTTGAGGATTTTCCAATACTTTGTGTGGGTGCCTGGATACTCTTATAGGTTCCTTTGATACTTAAAGATGCATCTATCCAGGCTGCTAGTGTGCTAGTGGAGGATCGTAAACAAAAAGAGACGGAGCCACAAGAGGGGCTGGCAACTAGCCTCGCAACTCACAAGGACAGGATCGATAGAATTTCATACTGGGATGGGTGAGTCTTCCTTGGCAACTCAGATATGATGAACTAATGGAAAGGAAGTGAAGTTTCATCATGTGTCGTATCCTGACATGGTATCCTCATGCGACTGCACCAGCTGAGAGCAGAAAACGGTTAAGTTTAGTAATGAGTTCAAGGAACGGAGTTCTCTTATTTTCTTTTTTTTCTTTGCTTCATATATGATTTGTCCTTCTTGGAAGCTATTTTCATCGATATTTTGCTTAATAAGATTTAAAATCTATTATTCTCTTGTCTGAAACACCTAAAAAAAGTGAGCTTACTGATTTATATTTATTCGGATATTATCATTACAAAATTAGTTCTCAGGTTGTAAAAGAAATATATTCCATCCTTGAAAAAATCACGCAACAAATATGTCGTTTATTTGGATAAGATTTACACTTACAGAGTTTATTGTCTTTGCTGAAACATTTTCTGTGTCTAGCAAAACTGAATTCTATTTATTTCTTCCTTCGACCATTCAAAGCTCCTATCTCTTTCCTATTTTTGCATTGTGATCTTTCCTTTTACTACACCCTTCCTTTACCTCTTCTAATATCCTTGCTTCATCTTCCACCACGAAGCTCAACATCGCATCCCCACCACCCTTCTCCCTTTCTCCTTCCTCCCTTTCTTCAAAACCGACCTTAGTCCACTATCACCCCTCTGCACAATGCCCCCTCATCCGGCTTCACCATTTCCACCAGCCTCATCGTTACCACCAGTTCCACTATCACCACTTTCCTGCTCCATTTCCACGTCCCTGAACCATCATCTCTCTACCCACCTCTACCTCCTTGCCTACCATCATCTCCCAGCAGCAGTACCACCTCCCCTCCCAACAACCATTTATTCCCTACCTCACCACTATACCCTGTGCCCTCATACCCTCCCTCACCCCCCTTCCACGATTCTCCCTGATCAATAAGACACATGTGCAACACTTGGGTATCTTCATTCTCGAAACATTGCGCTTGCGCAGCAGGCTTCTTCAGTCGAATACGAAGAAGACTTTCATCCTAGAGATGGTAGAGAATTAATTTTAAGGTGTTCAGTCCCTCAGCCTAAGACAATGTCTTTGATACGTCTTCGTAGGCAGCGGATGGGGCCCCCGTAAGTGCTGAGCCCTTGGTGATGACCTTAGCTAATCTCCTGGTTTTATTTATGCTTCAAGAATGTCTTTACTGATTGGTCAAAGAGCGAGGATGGTACCGATTTTCGCAGTGATGACTGGTGAGGGCTCGTGTTCTCTGTGTACTGTGTACTTGCAATCTTCGCTACTCTCGTCCTGACAGAACGATCAGTAGAATATCTATTTACTCTCTTCTCAGATTCACAATGTCCTCTGTTTGCCTTGGTACAGTATGATTCTCTCCACTCTGTGGGGGGAGAGAATCATACTGGTGTAGAGACGGGCTAACCACCCAGGAGTAGATACCCTGTCTTCACGTGCAAAGAAAAAATGGGAAGCTCATTTGGTGGCTGGGCCATGTTGGTGTTCTAGAAAATGAATGGGTAGATGCCGAGGCGAAGGTCATTAAAACGAACTTTCTCTTCATCGGACTTCCGCCTTATAGTGACTTCATTAGCCACATACATAAATTAGTTTTTAGGAAGTGGAGGGCCTTGTGGACTCTACAGAAAAGAAGCAAGTAATACAGGTTTCAGCAGGATGTGGGTGTTTGGCCCTTTCCCTGCAGAAATCATTTTGAGACGAATCATTGTCTTCTGAGGATCGGCCATACACATCTCAATCATAACTACTATTTACAGGAACTCCTGATCCCTTTTGTGTAGCTAGTGGTACACACCTGTTCACAGGTGTGTACCACTAGGACTTAGGTTTCTTTACTTTTGTCGCTATATTACAATTACAGGGATACCTGCAGGGATCTCTGGGAAGTTTTAAGAGATTTTTGGCATGAACAATTTAATGAGATTTTAACTGATGCAAGTCAAGACATAGTGGAGAGTCTCCTTACACTCATTGCAGTTTCCCGTCAGTAAAAAAAAGGTACCTAGGTTGTGGATGGCATTCTGGGGAATGGTCACGTACTACAAACCACTGGACAACTCTATTGTCTCTCAGATCACCTAAGAACGCACTATCTGTGCTCTTGCAACAAAGTACAGGACGAACGAATCATGAGAGTCGAAATGCTAAATCTAAACCTAACCTAAACTTAAGTGTAATATTTGTGTTGTGTTTTAGTCATACTAATAGTGTTTTATTGTTTGTCATTCTTATCTGCAATGTATTTATTTTTATTTCCAAGAGTTATGAATAATCTACAAATTCCAAGAGTTATGAATAATCTTCAAATTTCAAAACTGCCTACCTTTCACCATCATTCCTTGCTCCGTCCCCACCATGCCTTCCCTGTCTATCTGCCACCCTCATACTCTTCCATCTTACCCTACTAACTCCACTCTTGCACAGCTACCATTCTTCGTACCTCATTATCTTCATACTTGTCTGACCACCTTCTTCACCTCTCCTACTCGCTCCTTGCTTCTTACATTCCATGGGCATCACCACTTGCTCAAACTCAGGAAGTACTTAATTTTCTTCACTAATAAAAAACATCACCACTCTACTCTCATCGAATCCCTTTTTCCTAATTTTTCCTACTTTCTTCTTTCTCTTCTACCTTTCCTCCACCTGAATACGTGATTACTTACAGGGAGCATAGAAACTCCAAGATTATTTTTTTCAGCAAATACCGTACAGTCAGTGTATGCTATCATTCCCCTTGATTCTGACAAAAGACCTTGTTAGTGACAACAAATAAAGTCTCCCATGTTATTTAGTACTAACGAAGGAGAGTTTCACGTCCTTATTGAGGAATTCTCGTTGTAAGCTAACGGGATGCTTTCATACACAGTGAGGATGCTTCCATACTTTGTAGGATGCATACATACTCTGCTAGGTTGCTTCGATAAATTTTGATGATGTTTTGGTGCTTTGAGAGGATGTTTTGATACTTTTTGAAAATATTATAATGCTATGCGATATGTTTTGATGGCTTCTGAGGATGTTTTGATTCTTTTCGAAGTGATTTTTTTTATATGCGAAGATCGTGTGAGATTTTGCGAAGATATTCTGATGTGCTGTGAGACTGCTTTGATGCTCTGACAGAACTTGGATCTGATTCTTTGCGAGTATGCCTGACGCTTTGTTGCTTTTTGAGACGATGCTTGATAGGATGTCTGTGGTTTTGAGATGATGCTTTGGTAGAATTTTTTGAAGCTTTGTGAGGATGTTGTGACACTTTGCCAAGATATTTTGATGTTTTGTGAGGATTTTTTTATTCCTTTGTGGGGATGCTTCTATGCACTTGACTGACTTTTTCAAACTAACTTTAGTTATTTTAGCTGAAAGTATTGATGGCAGGTATAGTACATGAAAAAAAAATTGAAAATAACTTTCCCCTTCCCTACACACACACACACACACACGCACACACACACACAGACACACATACACACACACACACGCACACACATGACGTAGTGGAGGCAGGAACCATACACAGCTTTAAGACGAGGTTTGATAAAGCTCATGGAGCGGGGAGAGAGAGGGGCCAGTAGCAACCGGTGAAGAGGCGGGGCCAGGAGCTAAGACTCGACCCCTGCAACCACAAATAGGTGAGTACAAAATAGGTGAGTACACACACACACACACACACACACACAGACTGACAGACCTGTACTTGGCGCCTCAGCTATCCATAACTTGTATGGTATGTCACATCTAGCACTCTCACACAGGTTGGAGTTGCCATCTTCAGTCCATCCATCAACTACTCAAACCTTCATGGAGTTTATATATCCTAACAGCGAAAATCAGTTCGGGACTCCTCAGTGCAAAATTTTAGTTTGGTGCTAAATGATTCGGATCAAAAGCACTGCTGCTTATTGCAACCACCCGAGTTTACTCCATAGCTTGTGTTAGGTTAAATTCTTTTCATTCCCTGGCCTAGTTCCTAGATCTTTTGTGTATTCATATGCTTGTGCGCTACCGTCTACAGGATTGATGTGGGGTGCACAGTACTCCAGCTGCAGCGGTGGCAAAAAAAAAAAAAAAAAAACTCACACCCACATTTTTCCCCCAGCTGAATTTACTCCCCAACCCCCTCACCTGCGCACCTTAATTTTCCTTCTAATATTAATTTCCAAAATTCATTTTCTTTTATCTTCACGCACTGGCCGTTTTTCACCACCTTCCCTATTCTCTCCCACCGGCTACCGCCCGCCTCCCTGAGCTCTGTTTCAATCCGGCCTGGGGTCAAATTTTTTACTGGGTGATCTGGCATTGGAGGGAAGTAATGGTCCGATTTCCTTTTGAAGACTAATACACATGTGCTGGCAATCTTTCTGATATCTGTTGGTGGCAGGTTGAGTAGTCTAGGCCCACAGATGCTGATACAATGTTCCTTATTGTGTCGATGACACCCCTGATTTTCATTGAGTCTTTTCCTTCCATATATCTCACGTCGGCTCAATGTATGTATTATCTCGATGTATGTATGTATTATGTATGTATTATCTGGTATGTATTTTCTTCGCTCCTGAGAATACAATACGAGTACGTTTAGGTGTTACCATTACTTTCAAGGTTTATTGGCTCCATGCAGACAGTAAACCTGTCGTCACCCTATTGCTGCCTTCTGCTTCTATGTCCTCCAGCGGCTGCCTACCACGTCACTGTCCTTACCCAATGACTACCTTCCACCACTCTGTTCTCACCCATTGGCTGCCTTCAGCCTCTTTGTCCTCAGCGGCTGCCTTCAGCCTCTTTGTCCTCAGCGGCTGCCTTCCGCCTTTCCGTCCTTGCTATTTTCCCGCCAAGTGACAACTTTCGATGGAATGCTGGTAACAGCTGCTGTCTCACTGCGAATGTGTCCTTGGTAGAGTTGGCTGATGGCAGGAAATCGTCGCGACAATTTCCTGGTTAATGGTTGTATGACTCTGCATCTGACTACTCTAAGTTATATTCACACATTAAAGTGGAAGCTGAGTATGAGGATAAATCAGATTTATTATAGTTTATTTCCAGACTTTGCAAATAAATCTCACCATAACTCACTGGGAATAGAATGAGGCTGATGGTTTGAAGCAGATAACAGGAAGCAAATTTCACTTGTCCCTCGCATAAGCAGAGTTAACTGGGGGTAAATTTACGTGTCCTTCACTTCAGTCGAGTCTAGTTTCCCAGCAGTCGTCCTGGCGATTCAGGCTTTACGAACCATACCGGGGCTTCTAAGTGCTACCAGAGGCTGAAATTTTAAGAGAACTCGGATTTATCCAAATCTGACACATTACTCTCGCAAGTATTTATTTCTTATTCACGCTGAACTCTTACTAGATGCAGATAATCAGGAGCCACCACAGCTCTGCAGCACTTACATCACCGAGACAGCAAAAACAGTTGAAATTACTGCAATTTAGGATATGGTTATAGTAATTAGTGCCAACGCTAAAATGGACCTTCCACTCCAAAAAAAAGGGCATAAATACCTATATTATCTTTAAAACCTATCGTATTCACGTGGGTCATTAAGACTGACATTCATATATAAAATGCTGTTTTTACCCCTAAAAGATGATTTAAGGCAAATTATATATATATAATCTATAATGTGCCGAATAGGTAAAACTTGCTATTTTGGCTTAAATAGCAACGCTCTTCTTGCCGAATAAGGCAAGCGAAAATTTGTGAATGCAATAATTTCGCAAAAATCATTCTGAACCTAACAAAAAAAAATGTTTCATTGTGTTTGTTTATTATTAAATTATTGTAAACCTATCTAAAATATATTTATTTGGATTAGGCTAAATTAAGTTGCGCTTGTTATAATATGGTTAGGTAAGTTTTCTAAAGTTCTTTTGGTACAATATTATTGATTTTTACATTAACATAAATGACAAAAATATGTCTTTAAACGTATAAGAGAAAATTTTAGAAAGGACTTAATTTTAAACGAGCTTTTGCTAAATGACCAGTTTTACTTATTCGGCACGACATATATATATATATACATATACGTATATATATATATATATATATATATATATATATATATATATATATATATATATATATATATATATATATATCTATATATATCAATAACAACACTGCGACTAGTCAAGGATTCGAACCCATGCTGCTTTGGCCTGCTTCATGGTGGGAGAAAACTCATGACGCCTTAACCTTATGACGCCTTAAGAGTAGCGCATCCAGCAGAACTGGATGTTGTACTCGTTACCCAAGGACATACGGTGGTGTGGATGACTATAGGCTAATTTCAATCTAATCCCTGTTTGGTGTACTAGTACAACGAACAGTGAACATCAAAATGGTATACAATACCGACAGGTATTGTATTTTATATTATTGTACCCACGAACAAGCGGTATTGATCAATAACAACACTGCGACTAGTCAAGGAGTCAATTACTATTATGTGCCGGTTATTTGTGTATCGTTCCAGTCACGGTATTGTGCCTTTTTTTGTTATTTAAGGAGTCGAATCCATGATGCTTTGGCCTGCCTCATGGTGGGCGAAAACCCACTTTTTCGTGGGTACAATATATAAAATACTGCTCGTTGTATTAGTACACCAAACAGGGAGTAGTATGAAATTAGCCTAGAGTCATCCACACCACCGTATGTCCTTGGGTAACGAGTACAACATCCAGTTCTGCTGGATGCACTACTCTTCAGGATTGTGTGGTCCCGTGGATTAAGGCGTCATGAGTCAGCATGCCTTTCGTGGAAAATACAAAGTCTTTAATCTCTCTCATTTATCGAGTTAAGTTATTTATTTGACCGCTACTTTTTGCCCAAAAAAATTGCCTCTGGTAAAAAACAGAAATCTTTTGTATGAGAAGGCAACTGTAATTTCTCAGCCTTTAGAAGGCTGCAGACAAATATTATACATATACATACATTATTATTTTTGACACGAGTAGAGCCCATAGAGTGAAGGGTGGGGGAGATAACATTAACAATTCAACTTTGAAAAAATAACAAAGTACTTAGCCAAGCTAACAAGAAAGCACTCTCTTTTTAAAATTATTCTGAAAACATCCTTTCAAAAAAAAATCTTAGCTAGTAAAAGTGTTTACATTGTAGAAAATTATAAGTATTTTGCTCGAGCGGAAATTGTGAAGAGAGGCTTCCGTTAATACGCTAAGTAGCTCAAGGAAATATGACGATAATAAAACAGGCAGAGCAACACCGAAGATCACAAGGCAGTAAACAGGGTGCTAGGCCAGGGAGCCAAGCCACGCTGGAAGATGATGAGTTAAGCAACGGCATGGCACGGAACAACACAGCACGGAACAACACAAAACGGAACAACACGGCACGGAATAACACGGCACGGAACAACACGGCACGGAACAACACGGCACGGAATAACACGACACGGAATAACACGGCACGGAACAACACGGCAAGGAACAACACGGCACGGAACAACACGGCAAGGAACAACACGGCACGGAACAACACGGCACGGAACAACACGGCACGGAACAACACGGCACTGAGCAACACGGCACGGAACAACACGGCACGGAACAACACGGCACGGAACAACACGGCAAGGAACAACACGGCATGGAACAACACGGGACGGAACAACACGGCACTGAACAACACGGCACGGAACAACACGGCAAGGAACAACACGGCATGGAACAACACGGCACGGAACAACACGGCACGGAACAACACAACACAGAACGGCTTTCTGATATTAGCTACAGCAAGTAATTAAGTGTTATCGGGGTGGCAGAGCTTCATATCAATATTGCCCTTAACGGAGGATGACTTGCCACAACCTTCCAACAAGTCTGACGCTTCCGCAAGAAACGTAGCAAGAGAAAAAGAAATGTTATACAATAATATGTTTATTTTATAAATTAAAAAAATTGTGTACTGTAAAAAACTAGGAACTTTTTTTTTTTTTTTTTTTTTTTTTTTGTTAGTTTAGAGGCAATCATTTGATTCTGAAGAAGGCGTAAGTGGGTAACAAAAACAGTTGCTATTTTGGTAAAAAAGATAGATATTTCTTAAATTATTTCTGAAAAAGAAAAATAGAATGAAACAATTTTCTTTTGAGTGGGACAAAGTATCACTCATGAGACAGGAAGGTTATAGTGACACATGTGACCAGCGTCACCGAGGAGGAAGGTTGATCTACCGTTGGTTACAGTGATACATGTGACAAGCGCCGTTGAGAAAGTAGGATGACCAGCTCCATGTTGCATAGCATTTGTGATGACCTGCTGTGTACACATGCGACCAGTACCATCTACAGGATGACCTGTGTATACATGTGGCTAGTACCATCTACAGGATGACCTACTGTGTACACATGTGACTAGTACCATCTACAGGATGACCTGCTGTGTACACATGTGACTAGTACCATCTACAGGATGACCTACTGTGTACACATGTGACTAGTACCATCTACAGGATGACCTGCTGTGTGCACATGTGACTAATACCATCTACAGGACGACCTACTGTGTACACATGTGACCAACACCCTCTACAGTAAGACATGTTGTGTACAAGTGTGACCAGCACCATCCACAGAATGACCTGCTGTGTACACATGTGACAAGCACCATCCTCACACTCACCTTACTGAGACTGTCTCGCTTCTTCCTCTCTTCGCCACCAAAATGTATATATTTTTTTCTTTTAGGGACTTCCACACGAAATAAATTAATTGGACTATTTTCAAAGTTAAAAAAAATCACAAATCGCTAAATGTTGAACTGGAAGTTTTGGTATTTCTCGCTAACAGTAAGATTCTACATATTTTTTTCTGTGAAGGAAAAGTCAGTTTTGATTCCGTGTTTGGATTCACCCATTCGAAAAATAATTATTTTCGTCTCATATATTTTTAGTTGTGAAATGTTCTCTCTCCCCCTCTCTCTCTGTACTCACCTAACCTAACTGTGGTTGCAAGGGTCGAGTCAAAGCTCATGGGTGTATGTGCGTGTGTCTCCCTCTCTCGTACCTAATAAGCCAAACTTGCCGAATAGGTCGAATTCCTTTACAAATTAGACTTAGCCAACACCAGAGTCGTCATCACAACCAGTACATCCATCAAACCAGGACCAAAGTGAAGAAGGTTGAGCCAGTCAAGCAGGTGTTTACACAATCCCTTGCAAAGGCTGTGACAAGGTATACGACGGTGAAACAGGACGACGCCTGGAAACACGTCAGGCTGAATACATCAATGCAAGCAGAAACATCAACGTGTATAATGCATGTGCACAACACAGGAACTCCACCAACCATATGATGAGATCCAGTGGCGCCCGCCTAGTGATCAAAGAACCACATTTCAATCATATTTAATCGGCATTTCAGGCACTATTAAGCAGAAAGGGGCAGCTTCGTCATTTCTGAAGTAGTAACAAGAGTTCTCAAAACAATAAACCCCGCTATCACACAGCATCTAAGAATTACCTCGACTTCTACCTACAACATGAGCCTTTAGGCCTCCTGCAGCGCTTATCCTCTTTCACTTCAAGTTGTTATCCATCTATACCCTCTGTGCCCTTGTACTGTTTATATTGGTGTGACAAAGCTTCTAGAGAGCGAAACGTCACAATAAAACGTCACATTGGTTGCACATGCGTCCTTTTAAGTAACATTGTCGGTAATCTATTATTACAACATAAAATATTTTGCCCATTTTATATACCGAGGTGTCTAGAACTGTGAGACGAGTACTTGCAATTACCCCTAGAGTTTTTGGAAAATGTTTGCCATTCATGTGGTGTTTTACCTATATCTGCGGTGGTGGATTTTACTGGATCGTTTTCTTGGCCTTGGGTAATCTCGATACAGTTGGTAATGGGTTGCTGGGGATCAACTGTTGTAGCTAGTAACAAGTGTGAGAGTTTCTAAGAATTTTCTTAGCCATTTGGAAAAATGACTTGTCGCTTTTACAAGTACAATGTGCTTGACGACCGTAAGTTTATCAGCATCGAGCAGGCCGGAGTTTAGTCACCAAAGGGAGGAACCAGGGAAAATTTCATGTTGTTCTACCTCTTAAGAAATTTTGGCTGTGTGGAGCCGCTCTAGTGTTTGTGGTGCAACAAGAACTACTAACGATGACATTCAGTCATTTTTTTGACACTAAAAACAAAAACTACTTAAAAATAAATATCGCCTAAAATTCAACAGATATTTTAACGGATACCAAGAATAATTATAAAAACCATTATTTATTCTAAAACTTTCATAACTAGTGCATATCGTGAGAAATATATTGCCATCAATATCAGGCTACAAGTGCCGCATAGCAACACCGAACCTCGCTCCATTAAAGAATCATATGCGAGTATGGGCGTCGTTAGGCTGGACTTATCGTTCATTACTATTTTTCCGAGAACATTGACAGAGGCTTTGAAGGGCTGTGAGCTAGATGTATCACTTGTGCTGCTGCTGGTGGGGAAGACCTCTAGTAAAAACTTGCAATTGAGATCGCAGCAGTTTACGCTCTGCTATTGTAACCATCTGTATAGTCCTTGTGGCTTAGCGCTTCTTTTTTGATTATAATAATAATAATGCTATTGTAACCGCCAAAGTGCAGTGCAAGAGTGGAAGTTATATATATATATATATATATATATATATATATATATATATATATATATATATATATATATATATATATATATATATATAGATCTACTTCTGGTGAAATTGATGAAAAATAAATGAAATCGCTTCGAGGATAAATACTGAAATTTAAAAATTCTACTCGTATCACCAAATTTTTAAGCATATACATACATTCATACATATATACATATATACACATACATACATACAAATACATGTACGTGGTTTTTATTATTTAACATGGTAAAGTAGGTTTAAAAGAGCCAGTGATGGTATAAATTATAGCCTGTCAGCAATTACTTTTCCTCCAGCTCCCCCAAGAGTTGTGACGCGTACCTAAGATAAAGCATCAATATAATCCCCGGTCAGAGCTATTGTGAGGGATGGGGGGAAATGAAGCCGAATGAAAGTCAGGAAAGTAGAGCTTGTGTCTGTACCGGCGCCATTTGTCTCAAATATCAGACTCCGGTAACAACAGAGTATTATTTCTTTAGTCTGGTTTAGATACATAGTTGGGAGTACAATTTCCACCTGGCTACCTCTAATCATTCTTACCTGTGTAGGCCAGCGTGATTACCGATAAAGCTATCTTTAGTGCTTATTTACAGATACTACCATTAAATTTTACTGCAATTATTTTTTAGAGAGGCTTGTTGAATTGTAAAATTCCTAGACATGTTCCCTACCTTCAAACTTCATTATAAAAACCTTTAAGTTACTTGTTTTGTCCAGTTCTTCTATTTAAATTTTCTTGCTTCCGATTACAGATGCATCAAGGAACTGAATTTGCTAAACTGGTTTCATAATATCTGCAAAAGCAATATAACTAATGCCATACAGTATATTAATTGACTTGTATATAATAGTTGCATTAAGCACTCGAAATATTCATTACATCCAGGTCTCTGTCAAAATTGAAAAAGAGTGTGTGCCAGGCACCAGCTTACTTACAATTTAAACCTCAATGAAATTATTATATACAATAAACTGCTAAGGCAGTAACTGTTGGAGTGTGTTCCAGGGGACAATAGTGGCTTAACATTGTAAATATTCGAACACAGGGAACCGTTTCCTCATCTCAACACTTGGGAATCTTTATTGGGGAAATGTTTCTCTATCCAGCGGCTTCTTCAGTCCAAAACAGATAAGAACGGTGGAAGATGAGGAAGAAGAGTTTGAGGTAATCAGTCCTTCAGCCTTGAGTCAATGTGTTCAGTCCATCAATCTTGATAGAAGTACAACATATGCGCGAATAGGTAGCTTATATACTGCAGACAGGCGAATTGCAGCAGCAGAGAAAAAAATCCACTAGCGTAAGTCATGCCATACTTAGAAAAAAATAAGAAGCTAAAATAATATTGATCAAATACTTCACTGCGTCACTCCATTAACAGCAAGGCGAAGAGCAATATTGACTTAACAGAGAGAACAACCACAGGGATAGCTTCCCTATAATTACCTAAACAAGGCTTAGCAAAATGGCAAGTTTTAACTGAGAACTATTACAAATGTAAATTTCGTTCAGTTATAGACGGGTGAGGGCAAAACGGAGAGAACACCAAGCGTTGGTACATCTATTATTGCTGCTCAAGGTTCCACAAGTTCCTCCTCCCTCATAAGAATGGTTCAATACTCTCCAGTGGTGTGACAGACCACTATAAGTCTCCTCAATAGTGAGACAGACACCATTATAAGTTTCCTCCAGTGGTGAGACAGATAATAAAAACAAGTCAAAACATTGTTCTCTTTTCCTGTTGTTCCAGAAACTAAATACCATTTGCGTAAATATTCTTGGCATTTATAATAAAGAAAATGGTGAATTACTTGTGCATGAACTGAGCTTGGGAGACAGCAGTCTCCCACTGTCTGGCTCCCTTCATGAACTTAGCATCAAGATTCACAACAGTCTTTGGCAGAATTTTCCCCACAAACTCGCTAAATGCAAAGACAAAACCTCAGCAATGTTGTGCTGCCATGCCTTCTATGCGTGCGTTTACTGACTTTTATGTGGCTGCAGGGGTAGAGTCACAGTTCCTGGTTCTGAAAAATGCGTTCCCACCGCAGTGAGTAGGATTCGAACCTACGCGGGAAGATTCCATCTGATTTCTAGTCAGACGCCTTAACCATTCGGCCATCACTTCCCTTCTGTGTGTTCACTAATTGTACTCACCTAATTGTGATTGTAGGGGTGTGAGTCATAGCTCCTGGCCCCGCCTCTTCACTGGTCGCCACTAGGTCACTTCCTGCTCGAGGAACTTTATCATACCTCTCCTTAAAACTATGTATGGATTCTGCCTCCACTACATCACTTCCCTGACTATTCTACTTCCTGACAACTATGTGACTGAAGAAATACTTCCTAACATCACCGTGATTCATCTGAGTCTTCAACTTCAAACTGTGTCCCCTTGTTGCTGCGTCCCATCTCTGGAACATCCTGTCTCTGTCCACCTTGTCGATTCCTCTCAGTATTTTATATGTCGTTATCATATCCTCTCTATCTCTCCTGTCCTCCAGTGTCGTCAGGTCGATTTCCTTAACCTCTCCTCATGGGACATGTCCCTTACCTCAGGGACTAATTTTGTTGCAAACCTTTTCACTGTCTCTAGATTCCTTACATGCTTGGCTAAGTGCTGCATACTCCAATATAGGCCTAACGTACACGGTGTACAGGGTCTTAAATGATTTCTTATTAAGATGTCGGAATGCCGTTCTTAGGTTTGCTAGGCGCCCCCATGCTGCAGCAGTTATTTGGTTAATGTGCGCCTCAGGAGATGTACCTGGTGTTATACTCGCCTCAAGATCCTTTTTCTTGAGTGAGGATTGTAGTCTCTGACCCCCTAGACTGTACTCCGTCTGAGGTCTCCTTTGCGTTTCCCAAATCTTCATAACTTTGCATTTGGTGGGGTTGAACTCTAGGAGCCAGTTGCTGGACCAGGCTTACAGCCTGTCTATATCCCTTTGTAGTTCTGCCTAGTCCTCGTTCGATTAAATTCTTCTCATCAACTTCACATCATCTGCAAACAGGGACACTTCGGAGTCTATTCCTTCCGTCATGTCGTTCACAAATACCAGAAACAACACTGGTCCTAGGACTGACCCCTGTGGAACTCCGCTCATCACAGACACCCATTCTGACACCTCGCCACTTACCATGACTCGCTGTTGTCTTCGTGAGAGGTATTCCCTGATCCATTGTAGTGCCTTCCCTGTTATCCCTGCCTGGTCCTCCAGCTTTTGCACTAATCTCTTGTGTGGAACTGTGTCAGACGCCTTCTTACAGTCCAAGAAAATGGAATCTACCTACCCCTCTCTCTCTTGTCTTACTGCGTCATCCTGTCATGGAACTCCAGTAGATTTGTGACACAGGATTTCCCGTCCCTGAAACCGTGCTGGCTGTCTTTAATAAGCTCATTCCTTTCTAGGTGCTCCACCACTCTTCTCTTGGTAATCTTCTCCATGACTTTGCATACCATACACGTCAGTGACACTGGTCTGTAGTTTAATGCTTCGTGTCTCCTTTTTTAAAAACTGGGACTACATTTGCTGTCTTCCACATATCAGGTAGTCGCCCTGTTTCTATAAATGTGTTGAAGATTGTTGTTAGTGGTGCACATAGTGTCGCTGCTCTCTCTCTCAGGACCCATGGAGAGATGTTATCAGGCCCCATCGCCTTTGAGGTATCTAGCTCGCTTAGCAGCCTCTTCAATTCTTCCTCGGTTGTATGTATTGTGTCCAACACTTGATGGAGTACCCCACCTCTCCGTCTTTCTGGAGTCCCTTCTGTCTCCTCTGTGAACACTTCTTTGAATTTCATGTTGAGTTCTTCACATACTTCTCGGTCGTTTCTTGTGATCTCCCCTCCTTCCTTCCTTAGCCTGATTACCTGGTCCTTGATTGTAGTTATCCACCTGATGTGGCTGTACAACAGCTTCGGGTCAGATTTGGCTTTCACTTCTATGTCATTTTCGTATTGTCGTTGGGCCTCCCTTCTTACCTGTGCGTATTAATTTCTGGTTCTACGACTATATGCACTCACCTAATTGTGGTTGCAGGGGTCGAGACTCAACTCCTGGCTCCGCCTCTTCACTTACCGCTACTGGGTCCTCCCTGTCCCTGCTCCATGAGCTTTATCACACCTCGTCTCGGAACTATGTATGATTCCTGCCTCCACTACATCGCTTGCCAGACTATTCCACTTCCTAACAACTCTGTGGCTGAAGAAATACTTCCTAACATCTCTTTGACTCATTTGAGCCTTCAGCTTCCAGTTGTGACCCCTTGTTTGTGTGTCCCATCTCTGGAACATCCTGTCTCTCTCATGTGTGTGTATGTGTGTGTGTACTCACCTAGTTGTACTCACCTAGTTGAGGTTGCGGGGGTCGAGTCCGAGCTCCTGGCCCCGCCTCTTCACTGATCGCTACTAGGTCACTCTCCCTGTGTGTGTGTGTGTGTGTGTGTGTGTGTGTGTGTGTGTGTGTGTGTGTGTGTGTGTGTGTGTGTGTGTGTTTGACATTCAAAAAATCACATTAACGCAACACAATTAAAACTGTGTTGAAAATGACGAAAAAACAGCAACTGAAACCTGCAACACTTATAAGATTACAAAATGAATGAAGAGAACTTCGAGACCCAAGACGCATTTTACAAAACAATTAACAATTATAAATCTATACAATATTGTGAAAATGATTTAGCATACAAATAAAGGAGAAGTACTAGACAACACCTTCAGGCCGACCACATTGCCCTTACCCGCTACAAATAAATCAGAACATGAGAATTAATATATTCCAGTTAGGGTGTAGAATAATATCACAATCCCAATTGATTTTTCCTTAGTTTTGCCCTTTTCATTTGGGTAATTATAGGACAGTCCATCCCATCTTAATAAAAATATATATTTTTTTAAATTTCCACGTAGCACTGGAGAACCTTCGTGATTGCTTGAAACCAATTATTACTACCGTATTTAGCGGGAAACACATACAGCATCTGGGGGAAGAGGAAGCAACCAAGTTCGATCCAAGGAAGGAGAAGACAGGTTCTTGGAACAAGAGCCCCCTCACCAGAATCAAGAAGCCTCGCTAGAGGAGAAAGGCACGTATCATAACCACTAGGCTGAAATGATTTGGAGCCACAGAGGCTGTGGATAGGCTCTTGCTTACGGTCATTGACATGCGATACAAGCTGCTGGGAGGATGAGAATTTCCAGATGAATTGTTTAAGCAATAGACCAACTTGCACAGCTGAGCTTTAGTCTTTCTGTTTATAACAGTTTTACTTCTTTAAAATCTGTTTTGTACTCATTTTTTACTTGAAGCTGCAATCCACAATTCTTCTTTTCAATATTTTTTATTGTAAGTGTTCTGTAAGTTGTCTCTTCCAACATATTTTGCTCAAAATTACGAAAACAATCTTCCGCATTAAATTGTAGTGAAAGAAGTTTTAAGAAGTTTTGAAGGTGTTAGTATAAGGACTTCGTGACCAGAAAGTTAATACTAAGAATGTTGAGAATATCTTCCAGGAATTCTAGTGGTATTATGACCACAGAAGATAAATGCCCTATATTGATTCTTTATTCAAGATGAATCTAAGAACTTTCCTCTCAACGTACTATCTACTAACGATGTTGTCTTCAGGGACCTTTGGGAAATCTTTGCAAAGTGAAACCAAATTTCTGGATGACGGTCTTCAGGTACACGGGGAGATCCCGACCGCTCAAGGAACACAAAGGTATATTTTTATAAATACGAAGGAATGAAGAAAGCCACGAGCCAAAGTATTAGAACCTGGATCGAAAGATTTAGCTACCGGCCTGGAAGAATATATCACTGCACTAAGAAAGTTCGGGCAAGGAAGGGGGGGGGGGATGATGATTTAAGAAAAAACCTAAGTGAGTTTAGGAAGCACTTGGAAGTTTTAAAGAGAATTAAACTACGTTTGAGAAAATGTTAAAGCACTCGCATAAATATTTTCCACGTTGAAGATGAGTTATTTTCAAAAAATCTTCCGCGAGCCTAGTTGCCAGGACTACGACGAGACCTGAGAACATTAGTCAAACTTAAGTACAAAAACATGAAGTGTATTGAAGTGTAGAAACCTTAATTGCTTTTAGTAGAATTAGGTTGTGCTTGAGTGAATTTGACAATATTACGGAGTACTTGACTGTAATCTAAAGCCATCCGAAGAGGATGATTCAATAACGCTCTTGATTGCGTCTTTGGCGTACAGGAGGCATGACGTCACGTAGGGGGCGTTAAGACTAAAAGAAGAGAGAGAGAGAGAGAGAGAGAGAGAGAGAGAGAGAGAGAGAGAGAGAGAGAGAGAGCTAATAGTGACAGATGAAGCAAGTAAAGCTGACAGAGATTAAGACGACAAAGAAGCCCAGAACGTGATGGAGCAAGCGAGGAAGAATAACTTGACAGAAAAGCGAAACAAGAAATAAAAAGAAAGGATGCAAAGAAGGGAGTGAGTGCAGAGGAAACAAGAACCAACAAGACAGCGTAATATCGAATGTGGCACGGTGGAAGGAGCAGGGAAAAGAGAGAGAGAGAGAGAGAGAGAGAGAGAGAGAGAGAGAGAGAGAGAGAGAGAGAGAGAGAGAGAGAGAGAGAGAGAGAGAGAGAGAGACAGACAGACAGACAGAGACAGAGACAGAGAGTGTGTAGTATAGGGAAAGGAGAGGAGGAAGTAGGAAGATTAAACTTGTACAGAAGAGAGAAAAGCAAATGGAAGGATATAACACCGGGATGAGTTGAACAGGAACGAATATGTAACTATAAATTCGAAGAATAGTGACAAAGGAGAGTGAAGGGAGGGAGAGTGAAGGGTAGTGGCAGGGAGGAGGAGTGAAGGGAAGTGGCAGGGAGGGAGAGTGAAGGGTAGTGACAGGGAGGGAGAGTGAAGCGTAGTGGCAGGGAGAAGGAGTGAAGGGTAGTGGCAGGGAGAGTGAAGGGTAGTGGCAGGGAGGGAGAGTGAAGGGTAGCGGCAGGAAGGGAGAGTGAAGGGTAGTGGCAGGGAGGGAGAGTGAAGGGTAGCGGCAGGAAGGGAGAGTGAAGCGTAGTGGCAGGGAGAAGGAGTGAAGGGTAGTGGCAGGGAGGGAGAGTGAAGGGTAGTGGCAGGGAGGAGGAGTGAAGGGAAGTGGCAGGGAGGGAGAGTGAAGGGTAGTGACAGGGAGGGAGAGTGAAGCGTAGTGGCAGGGAGAAGGAGTGAAGGGTAGTGGCAGGGAGGGAGAGTGAAGGGTAGTGGCAGGGAGGGAGAGTGAAGGGTAGCGGCAGGAAGGGAGAGTGAAGGGTAGTGGCAGGGAGGGAGAGTGAAGGGTAGCGGCAGGAAGGGAGAGTGAAGGGTAGTGGCAGGGAGGGAGAGTGAAGGGTAGTGGCAGGGAGGGAGAGTGAAGGGTAGCGGCAGGGAGGGAGAGTGAAGGGTAGTGGCAGGGAGGGAGAGTGAAGGGTAGCGGCAGGGAGGGAGAGTGAAGGGTAGTGGCAGGGAGGGAGAGTGAAGGGTAGTGGCAGGGAGGGAGAGTGAAGGGTAGTGGCAGGGAGGGAGAGTGAAGGGTAGTGGCAGGGAGGGAGAGTGAAGGGTAGTGGCAACGAGGGAGAGTGAAGGGTAGCGGCAGGGAGGGAGAGTGAAGGGTAGCGGCAGGGAGGGAGAGTGAAGGGTAGTGGCAGGGAGGGAGAGTGAAGGGTAGTGGCAGGTAAGGAGAGTGAAGGGTAGCGGCAGGGAGGGAGAGTGAAGGGTAGTGGCAGGGAGGGAGAGTGAAGGGTAGCGGCAGGGAGGGAGAGTGAAGGGTAGCGGCAGGGAGGGAGAGTGAAGGGTAGTGGCAGGGAGGGAGAGTGAAGGGTAGTGGCAGGGAGGGAGAGTGAAGGGTAGCGGCAGGGAGGGAGAGTGAAGGGTAGTGGCAGGGAGGGAGAGTGAAGGGTAGCGGCAGGGAGGGAGAGTGAAGGGTAGTGGCAGGGAGGGAGAGTGAAGGGTAGTGGCAGGGAGGAAGAGTGAAGGGTAGTGGCAGGGAGGGAGAGTGAAGGGTAGTGGCAGGGAGGGAGAGTGAAGGGTAGTGGAAGCGAGGGAGAGTGAAGGGTAGCGGCAGGGAGGGAGAGTGAAGGGTAGCGGCAGGGAGGGAGAGTGAAGGGTAGTGGCAGGGAGGGAGAGTGAAGGGTAGTGGCAGGTAGGGAGAGTGAAGGGTAGCGGCAGGGAGGGAGAGTGAAGGGTAGTGGCAGGGAGGGAGAGTGAAGGGTAGCGGCAGGGAGGGAGAGTGAAGGGTAGCGGCAGGGAGGGAGAGTGAAGGGTAGTGGCAGGGAGGGAGAGTGAAGGTTAGTGGCAGGGAGGGAGAGTGAAGGGTAGTGGCAGGGAGGGGGAGTGAAGGGTAGTGGCAGGGAGGGAGAGTGAAGGGTAGCGGCAGGGAGGGAGAGTGAAGGGTAGCGGCAGGGAGGGAGAGTGAAGGGTAGTGGCAGGGAGGGAGAGTGAAGGGTAGTGGCAGGGAGGGAGAGTGAAGGGTAGTGGCAGGGAGGGAGAGTGAAGGGTAGTGGCAGGGAGGGAGAGTGAAGGGTAGCGGCAGGGAGGGAGAGTGAAGGGTAGCGGCAGGGAGGGAGAGTGAAGGGTAGTGGCAGGGAGGGAGAGTGAAGGGTAGTGGCAGGTAGGGAGAGTGAAGGGTAGCGGCAGGGAGGGAGAGTGAAGGGTAGTGGCAGGGAGGGAGAGTGAAGGGTAGCGGCAGGGAGGGAGAGTGAAGGGTAGCGGCAGGGAGGGAGAGTGAAGGGTAGTGGCAGGGAGGGAGAGTGAAGGGGTAGCGGCAGGGAGGGAGAGTGAAGGGTAGTGGCAGTGGCAGGTAGGGAGAGTGAAGGGTAGGGGCAGGGAGGGAGAGTGAAGGGTAGTGGCAGGGAGGAGGAGTGAAGGGAAGTGGCAGGGAGGGAGAGTGAAGGGTAGGGAGGGAGAGTGAAGGGTAGTGGCAGGGAGTAGGAGTGAAGGGTAGTGGCAGGGAGGGAGAGTGAAGGGTAGCGGCAGGGAGGGAGAGTGAAGGGTAGTGGCAGGGAGGGAGAGTGAAGGGTAGCGGCAGGGAGGGAGAGTGAAGGGTAGCGGCAGGGAGGGAGAGTGAAGGGTAGTGGCAGGGAGGGAGAGTGAAGGGTAGTGGCAGGTAGGGAGAGTGAAGGGTAGCGGCAGGGAGGGAGAGTGAAGGGTAGTGGCAGGGAGGGAGAGTGAAGGGTAGCGGCAGGGAGGGAGAGTGAAGGGTAGTGGCAGGGAGGGAGTGTGAAGGGTAGTGGCAGGGAGGGAGAGTGAAGGGTAGCGGCAGGGAGGGAGAGTGAAGGGTAGTGGCAGGGAGGAGGAGTGAAGGGTAGTGGCAGGGAGGGAGAGTGAAGGGTAGTGGCAGGGAGGAGGAGTGAAGGGAAGTGGCAGGGAGGGAGAGTGAAGGGTAGTGACAGGGAGGGAGAGTGAAGGGTAGTGGCAGGGAGGAGGAGTGAAGGGTAGTGGCAGGGAGGGAGAGTGAAGGGTAGCGGCAGGGAGGGAGAGTGAAGGGTAGTGGCAGGGAGGGAGAGTGAAGGGTAGTGGCAGGGAGGAGGAGTGAAGGGAAGTGGCAGGGAGGGAGAGTGAAGGGTAGTGACAGGGAGGGAGAGTGAAGGGTAGTGGCAGGGAGGAGGAGTAAACTGTAGTGGCAGGGAGGGAGAGTGAAGGGTAGCGGCAGGGAGGGAGAGTGAAGGGTAGTGGCAGGGAGGGAGAGTGAAGGGTAGTGGCAGGTAGGGAGAGTGAAGGGTAGCGGCAGGGAGGGAGAGTGAAGGGTAGTGGCAGGGAGGGAGAGTGAAGGGTAGTGGCAGGGAGGAGGAGTGAAGGGTAGTGACAGGGAGGAAGAGTGAAGGGTAGTGGCAGGGAGGGAGAGTGAAGGGTAGTGGCAGGGAGGGAGAGTGAAGGGTAGTGGCAGGGAGGAGGAGTGAAGGGTAGTGACAGGGAGGAAGAGTGAAGGGTAGTGGCAGGGAGGGAGTGTGTGAAGGGTAGTGGCAGGGAGGGAGAGCGATGGGTAGTGGTAGGGAGGGAGAGTGATGGGTAGTGGTAGGGAGGGAGTGTAATGGGTAGTGGCAGGGAGAGTGATAGGTAGTGGTAGGGAGGGAGAGTAATGGGTAGTGGCAGGGAGAGTGATGAGTAGTGGCAGGGAGGGAGTGATGAGTAGTGGTACGGAGGGAGAGTAATGGGTAGTGGCAAGGAAGGGGAGTGAGGGGTAGTGTCAGGTAGGGAGAATAGAGTATAATAGTAGTAGTAGTAGAGAAGCTTGGAAAAGGGATGGGAAGGGGAAATGATGGTAAGGGGGAGGGGTTGGTTGAGGGGAGGAGGAGGGAAGGGGAAGGGAAGGGGGAAGGGAGGGGGAGGGGAGGGAGAGGGGAGGCTGGGAGGAAGGAATGGGGAGGGATGGGGAGGGAAGGGGGAGAGGAAGGCAGTGTAGGGGAGGAAGGGGAGGGGGAGATTCGGGAGGGTGTTGGAGGTAATGTAATATTCAGATTAGCACTGTGATGCTCCCAGGGAATATATATTAACTATTCATGAGCTGCCATTTATTGCCTAATGAGAAATTGGCTGATGAAATTAAATCATAACAGCGTTAAGCAACTCCTACCATCACCTAGGGTGAGAGAGAGTGTACTCACCTATTTGTGGTTGCAGGGGTCGACACATAGCTCCTCGTGTGTGTGTGTGTGTGTGTGTGTGTGTGTGTGTGTGTGTGTGTGTGTGTGTGTGTGTGTGTGTGTGTGTGTGTGTGTTTGTGTGTGTGTGTGTGTGCTCGCGCAGGCGCCTCACGCTTACCAATATGTGGTTGAAGGGGTCGAGTCGCTGCTCATTGCTTCGCCTCTTAACCCGCAGCTTGTTTCATGCACTCCCTCCTAGACTCTTGGGTCCTCTCATATCTCCTGCTGCCTAATCTACGACTCTTGGTTATTCCACTTCCTGACCACGAGGAGGGTGAAGAAATCCTTCCTGATGACTCTATGACTCAACTGTATCTTCTGCTTCCAAATGTGCCCTTGTGTATGTGTTATCCACCGATCAAAGAATTATCGTAAGTATTTTGTATGGTATCATGTGCTCCCTGATTCATCTGTCGTCTAATGTCGTCAGATTCATTTCCTTTAGACTCTTGTCACAGCTCATTCCCCTCACCTCTGGAACTAGCCTCGTTGCATACGTCAGCACTTTCTCCGGTTTCTTAACATATTTAATTAATAAGGAATGTTTTCCATGCTGGTGCTGAATACTCCAAGATAGGATTGAGTCACATGCTGTATCAAGGGCCTTGAATTATTTTTTCTCGAGATTTCTGAAGGTTTCTCTTCGATTCGCCTATCGAGCATTGGAGGCAGCGGTTGAGGTGAGCGTCCGGTGATATGATTAGCACTATGCTTACCCCTAGGTCTTTCTCCTTGAGGGTGGTCAGGAGCCTCGGTCACCTTGAATCTATTCGCAGTTTCCGGACTTTTTGCTGGAACTGAATTCAAATGCCCACTTATCTGTCCAGATCTTTTTATAACCTTGCCTTGTTCTCATCGACTTTTCATTCTCATTAGTTTTACATCATCAGCAAACAAGGACACACTTGACACAGTCCCTTCTGGTACGTTATTCAAGTATACCAGAAGTGGTACTAGTTCTTAGGCCAGTTTCTCAACTTGCCACATGCCAGAATCATTCCTTCCTAGCCTCGTGAGCTTTTTCTTATCTGCTCTTAAAGCTGTGTGTGCAGCGTGTCTCCACTGCTTCTTCCTCAAGGTCATTCTGCTTCTTGACCACCCTGAGACTGAAGTAATACTTCCTGACATCCCACATACAGAGTGAGCACGACTCTCTCGGAGAGAAACTCCAGCGTGTTATGGCGAAAACCGTCATAACACGATTAAATATCTGAGGAAACAGGCGGGATTCGAATTGATGGTTTGCTAGGCTGCGTGTTATTGATCAGAGAGTATATATATATATATATATATATATATATATATATATATATATATATATATATATATATATATATATATATATATATATGTTTAAAGATATAATTTCCATTTATGTTAATGTAAAAATTAATAATTTCGTACCAAAAGAACCCTGGAAAACTTACCTATCCTTATTATAACAACCGCAATTTAATTTAGCCTAATCCAATTATATATATTTTAGATAAGTTTACAAGAATTTAATAATAAACAAACACAGTGAAATATATTTTTTTCGTTAGGGTAGGGTTGGGAAAAAAAAAACTTTGATTAACAATGACTGACACCTGCCAGTTCATTTGTCTCGTTTGCTACTTTGAGAATGCATATCACAGGTCACCAACCCTGGTTTACAGAATAGGATGTAATCAAATTTAATGGAAGGAACATGATAATAGTTCTAATTAACTGAAACAAAAGGCCTTCACTAGCATCAATATAGTCCCTTCCCTGGAAAATACTTGACTAATACTTCTCTTCAGAGCTGTGATTTACAGTTGATGAACATGACACATGTGCTGCACTTGGGTATATTTACTACTCTATATTAGGCATATCAGTCTAATATAGAGAGACGAGACTGAAGTCTTTTAGAGTGGAGCCAGTGGAAGGAGTGGAGCGGTGCAGCAGTTGTAGACGTGGTCACATATGAGTAGGACAAGTAATAGAAGTAGATAGTAGGTATAATGTGGACCAGAGGCTTAGCAATGGAGTTGTAGAGACATTCTCTTGCATTTTACAATGAAGCTGGTAGTCAGTTTATTAAAAAGAAGCTAATGGAAAAAGTTGAACGATGCAGTAGTAGTCGACTTGGTCACATATGGGTGGGGCTCACTAGTTTAAGTAGGTAGTATCTTGTATTGTCTGTGCCAAGATTCCTTGGCGTTGCTGTGTCGGTACATGATAGCCTTGATCTAGTGATTTACAGTGTCTGCAGCCGCTTAATTCCTCTTAAAACAAACATCGCCTTATGGATTTATTTATAACTGGTTTACTTTGCATCTTGTCAGTCAGCCTATAAAATGCTGAAGCCTAACACCTGATGACTCGGTCTGGGCAGCACAGATATTTCAATATACTCTGAGTGACAAATGTCCGCGTCAGCAGCTGCGTCTGAAAATGTGAAAGAATTTATTCAAGTTAGGAGCAGTGTATATGCTGGTAATGCTGAAGATAGAGCGAGTTAGCATATAGGGAAATATACTCTCTGTAAAGAAAATACTGAACTTTCAGCTCGAGAATTCCAGAGGTATATTCTGCTGTACCCTGGAGCGGTGAGGGGAGAGGCATTTCCCTCTCTCTTTCTCTTACCCTCTTTCTTTTTGCTATGTATATGCACACACACACACACACACACACACACACACACACACACACACACACACACACACACACACACACACACACACAGCGAACGCTGCACGCCTCCACCCAACAGATTACTTTTTCGTGTAGCCTTCACGTGGTCGAGTTCAAAATCCTGTTGCTCACCTATTGGCACACAGTCCCCCTTGCGCTCACGCTCATACAGACCTACACATATATACACACATGCATGAATGCACACCCATACACTTGCAGACACGTGCACACACGCACGCATGCGCGCTCACACACACACACACACACACACACACACATACACAGGGGTCAGGAGCTGAGGCTCGACCTGCAGCCGCAAATGGAACAACTTCCAGAAGTATGTAAAAGAGACGCTGAAGTAAGGCCGTATAGTTTTAGCAAGCATGTTGTCCAGGGTAACTGAGTGGATATTGAGAATGACAGCTGAACACATGGACAACAAAGCATTCATATAAGACAAGTTATCATTCAGACTTGCTGGAATTCTACAATGACAATGTTATAGTAGGAGAGAGAAAAATTGGCGAAATACATGTTCCTGGATGGCGAGAAGTCCTTTTGTATTGTACTACGTCAGATATTGATGCTGAAGCTAGAAGAGCAGACAAGGATACCGAAGTGGTACTAGATCGCCAGCATGGATCCTGTACCTTATTAAATATGTAAAAAAAACGTAAGATTCGTGCAGCGAGATTGGTGTCGGAAACGAGAGTAAAGGGAAGGGTGGAGGAAGAAGGATATGATGAGAGACTTTAGGACTCAAACTAACAATGCTAGATAAGAGGAGAGCCAGAGCTGACATTATCATGATATTCAAAATACTCAGAAGGGTAGATAAAGTGGGCAGGGACAGACTGTTTGAAATTCAACTGAAGACGCAGGGGGTCATAAAGACCAATTGCAGCGATGTCTTTTATTGGTACAACGTTTTATCCACTTGAAAAAGCCCACCCGTGAGTAAAACCTTGAAAGAAAAACGAACTTCTCTGGAATTATTGTCTTTATCAACGCCAGTCGGTGTTACAGCTCTTGTTTACAATTTAAAGATGAGGACGAACTACAGGAAGTTTAGGAATTTATTTTCAGTCTTAGGGTGGTCAGTGGAACCTATTTGATCAAGATATGGCTGCAAACACCAGACGTACATGTATCTTCAAGAGTGGGTATGATAAATTCTAAGCAGTCAGACACCAGTAAGACTGTCAAAGTAGTTTAAGAGACTGCATCATGCTTGAAGATTAGACAGTAGACCCCAGTGAGCGTATGTCCCGTGCATCGACTCCCCTTCCATGAACAAGAAGATTCATAAAAGGGATACCAAGAAATTCTCTTTCCTCTGATATTGATCATACTGTATGTTGATTCGAAGCATCAAGGCTGATTCCAGTATTATCACAAATAATAGTGAGCAATGTTAAGGGTGCGTGTTATTCTGGGCGGAATTCTGTCAACTTAACGCTCTTTTTACATGATCACCCTGATTTACAATTATAATTATTATATTCACTGAAAGCCCTAAATCACATGGAGAATGAGAAGTAATCAGGTTTGCTCTAAGAGAGGAGAGTGCAGCTTCATTTTCCCAAATCATTAGCTCTTTACCAGGATCAGGGTATCCGCTTTGAAGGACTTGATTTACACATGTAGACAACATATTTACGTATTATTTGTGAAGCTCTAATACCGTGTGGGGGGTCACTCGGTGCCTACCAGAGGTATGAGCACGAAATAACAAGTCAAACATGGCGAAAATAGTTTAAAGTTCTTTGCTTCAAGGCCGTGTTTGGAGAGGTGATGAGAGAGACTCAACTTTATAACATCGGCACTCGTGTGCTTCTTAACTGACACGACCTCATTTAATTAAAACCTCACATGTCTGGGTGATCACTGAGATAATCTTACACTCTCCACCCATCACATGGTGTAAGATGGCAGGTCTTGGCAACAAGTATGGAAGAAAGACACGTGGTGCAGAGTGGACCTTTATTATAGATTGAGTTTCGCTCTGAGAAGAGCCTCATGATGATGCTCAACACAGGGCGAAACGTTGTTTATACGGCAATACAGGTTTGCTCTGTCCTGTCACACATTAACGCCCGCCCCGCCACACCTGTCTCCTCACATCACCTGTCCTCACCCGCCCCTCATATGTTCTGTATACATCCGCCCCTTAATATGGCTACACTAGCTCCCTGCCCCCCTCACATGACAATACCCCCCTACCCACATATCATTCGGCCATACTCTCCTCCCCTTCACATAACCATTCCTTCCCTCCTTGCGTCACCCGGCCACACCCACAACCCCTCACAAACACCCTCCACTCTTCACATCACATCTTCCACATAATCCACCACCATTCATTTCATACGTCCCGCACATCCTCCACCTCTCATATCACATCCTCCTCCCTCACATCACACGATGCACACACCCTCCTCCGTCACATCACACTGTGCACACATCCTCCCTCACGTCTGCTGGTGGAGGTGAAGTGGGATATATTTACACTCGCTGGCGGCCATCTTTAATAAGCGAGTAGCTGCGGGCCAGTGGTAATGAAGTGAGTGTTTACCTGGGCCCCACTGCCTTACACACAGCAATTACTCTAACCTCCCAGTATTAGCAGCTGCGGAAGACTAGCTGGATATAAAGGTATAACACCCACACCTATGGTCATACAGTCGCTATATGTAGAACAAG
Organism: Cherax quadricarinatus; assembly: GCF_038502225.1. Lineage (NCBI taxonomy): Eukaryota > Metazoa > Arthropoda > Malacostraca > Decapoda > Parastacidae > Cherax > Cherax quadricarinatus. The sequence continues at coordinate 27,370,019 of NC_091292.1, read as the reverse complement.
CTTTAATTAGGACTACATTTCACTTATGGCTGGGCTTTATCAAAAACTAGCTGAGGTGTGGGGCATTGTGCCAGCCTCTGCTAAGAGGTGAGAGTGAGGGGGGAGTGGGTTGTCTGTGGGACAGGAGTGGGAGGAGCAGTTGTCTGTGGGGAGAGGAGAGAGTGGGAGGAGCGTTTGTCTGTGGGGAGAGGAGAGAGTGGGAGGAGTAGTTGTCTGTGGGGAGAGGTGAGAGTATGAGGTGTGGCTTTTCTGTGGGAAGAGGTGAGAGTAGGAGGGGTGGTGATTTGTGGGGTGGAGTGAGAGGGGATTCCTGTAGTGAAGTGTTTTTTCTGTCGTAGTGAAAGGTATTTTCTGCTGCTCTGGAACCAGTGCCTTTATCTTGTGAGTATATAGATCGAAAATAGTATATAATACCGACGAGTAGATGAGTAAGACTGATCAGCTCAGCTTTTCTTGGTCACTGTTGCTGCTATCTTCATATATTGTCATATCTGCATTTGCCTAAAGAAGCCTACTGTGTAGGCGAAACGTTCCGACAATAATTATGCCCGACTGTTTCGCAAGTATCTTACTCACAAAGTGGTAATCTCGTTGGGGTTGTTTATGTGGCATTGGAATACTGATGAGCGAGAAAATATTTTCATTTCAACTAAGGAAAATGTTTGATTCTTCGTATTTGCGCTGTGGCTGGGAGGCAGCAGTACCCAGTCAAAGTCAATGGAACTTCAGTTTGTGTAGGTGACCCAACTTCGTTTATGTACTGTGCTTGGGAGGCAATCATCAATATGGAATCCTCCTCTAAACTAAGAGAGTCCAATTTCTGGAGAAAGAGGCTGTCATATGCGAAAGGGTTTAACGTTTCACAGAAATACTAATAAAAATAGCAACTGACGAAGGAACTTTGTCGGTGGGTATGAAGGCCATTAATAGAGATATTTTTTTTCTACGATCGGACTGGTGGAATGTTTCTGAAATGGACAAATACGGTTAAAATTGTCGACAGTATTTTGGTTTATTTTGTAATTTACTGTTCTAGATGTTCTCTCAACCGTGAGACACTCCTCCCATTCTCCACACGCACATACGTATGAAGAACTTTAGTCCAACCAACAGATTAAATTATACTTGGAAACCGTTAATATCTCAATCCATCGTACTTGTATTAATCGATACTACTTCGCCAGGAGACAACAATGGCGTGGCAACTTTCTTTTTTTTAGTCTAAAATAGAGACATGGTGGCGGGTTTTGATGTGACTCACAGTAAAGCAGATTATGCAAATATAAAAATGTAAACAGCGAATGAACAACATGGAGACCACATAGGCAACAGTTAGGCACCTTTTTTCCGAAACGTTTCGCCTACATAGTAGGCTTCTTCAGAGGAGTACAGAAAGTAGGCAGGAGCAGTAGTGATGTGAAGACGATGTAATCAGTCCATCACCCTTGAAGACGTAGATTTGAGGTTGTCAGTCCCTTAGCCTGGATAAGAGTTCTATTCCATAGTCAAACAATGTGAAGATCAAGCGACAGTGTGGACACTTATATACTGTCGGAAGGAGAGGTGTAGAGTGATTACATTCTTTCTTCTACTATATGCATCTCCTTCCGACAGTATATAAGTCTCCATACTATCGCTTGATCTTCACACTGTTTCAGACTATTCTCCAGGCTGAGGGAATGACAACCTCAAATCTTCGTCTTCAAGCGTGATGGACTGATTAGATGCCTAACATATTTTTAGCTGAATAAAGTTGGTTGTCCCTTTTTGAATTGTAAAAAGCATTTCTAGCTATTTTGGATGAATTATCAATCAAGTTACTTGGACATTTTAGATCACTAGCTATTTCATAAATTTTGGAGATTTCTTCATCTATGAACTCTGGACTACAAATACGTAAAGCTTTAAAAAACATAGATGATAATATCGACAGTTTAACTCTATCTTGATGTGAAGAATAATAGTGTACACAGGAACAGTTATTTGTTTGTTTCCTGTAAATTTAAATTTAAAATCATTGTTATCCTTAATAATTAAAACATCTAGGAAAGGCAATGAGTTATTTTCTTCGACCTCAACAGTAAAATTCATAGAATGACCTAAGCTATTTAATTTAACAAGGAAATGGTTTATATCTACATTCTTAGGCATAAGACACAAAATATTCTTTTATTTTTATAGTTCCTGATAATGTGAGAAGTCACGAAAGCGCTTGGAATTTCACTATTTTATCACAGTGGTTGTTCTGTATATATATATATATATATATATATATATATATATATATATATATATATATATATATATATATATATATATATATATTCTCCATGGGGAAGTGGAACAGAATTCTTACTCCGTAAGCCATGCGTGTTGTAAGAGGCGACTAAAATGCCGGGAGCAAGGGGCTAGTAACCCCTTATCCCGTATAAATTACTAAATTTAAAAAGAGAAACTTTCGTTTTTCTTTTTGGGCCACCCTGCCTTGGTAGGATCCGGCCGGTTTGTTGATATATATATATATAAATATATATATACATATATATATATATATATATACATATATATTATATATATATATATTAATATATATATATATATATATATATATATATATATATATATATATATATATATATATATATATATATATATATATATATATATATATATATATATATATATATATATTTATATATATATATATATAAAATGTCGTGCCGAATAGGCAGAACTTGCCATCTTGGCTTAAATAGCAATGCTCATCTTGCCATATAGGACAAGCGAAAATTTGTGTATGCAATAATTTCGCCAAAATCATTCTGAACCTAACGAAAAAAATATATTTCATTGTGTTTGTTTATTATTAAATTATTGTAAACAATTCTAAAATATATTTAGTTGGGTTAGGCTAAAATAAATTGTTCTTGTTATAATAAGGTTAGGTAAGTTTTCTAAGATTCTTTTGGTGCAAAATTTAAAATTTTTACATCAACATTAATGAAAAAAATATATCTTTAAACGTATAAGAGAAAATTTCAGAAAGGACTTAATTTTAAATGAGTTCTTGCTAATTGACCAGTTTTACATATTCGGCACGACATATATATATATATATATATACATGTATATATATATATATATATATATATATATATATATATATATATATATATATATATATATATATATAATATATATTGATTGATTGTTGGTTGGTTGGTTTTATATAACTCAATCCATATAAATGCCAGTAAAAACTGTCACAGTCTTTCTTAAACCAAACCGCAGGTTTTAGGTTGAATGCATTCCTTAATTCTGAATAGTGTGTGATATGTTTCTGGGAGACGTTGTTGTTGCAGTTACTACAACATTGAAAAAATACAAATTTTAGAGATGCATGCTGCACTTTTCAGGCATTATTTATATGATCACAGCAAACGTCTGTGCAAAATTTCAGACCATTTCATGCCCATTTACCCTGCAGCATCGCGACTGACTTTTCGTCAAATTATACACCACTGAAAACAATTAGTTATAATTTATTGGTTGTCAGAATAATAATCAAGTGTAGATGGTTTATATAATTTTTTATTGTGAAGATTGTTTAATCAAATGTAAATGGGTTAAATCAATCATCAACTATTTAATTTTAAACTATTACAAGTTATAAGTGAAGTCTTTATTGGTGAGGAACTTGGGCATCACTTTCCTGGAAAATATTATTTGCCTGATATATCCATCTCTTGACTTCTGTCCAGTCACTTCAGTACAAGCTTCAGTCATCAGTTTTACCCCTATATCAACAGCTTGAGTGTTTGGCCACTTGGGCACCTCCAGTGGAGTCTCAATTTTCAGAACCTGTTGATCTGATAGAGAAGCAATGAAAGGAGGCTCAGTTTTGAGTTCAGTCTTCCAGTCAATCATGGATCGATACTTCTTTGCATGCCACTTTAGTTTGGGAATCACTATTTTTCTTGAGTTGACAGTAGGGGCTACATTGTCATTCTCTTCACATTCACTGTCATCCTCACCATCAGTGTAGCTCATTTTCTTGCCCCTCCATTCGGTATTTGTGTCTGACATCTCGTAACTTCTGTGGTCTAGTAACTTGACTTTTATCGTCCTTGGTGATAATGCCATAGTCCATTAAAGCGGTGGTAGCAATGCCAGCTCCAGCATAATCACTGATCAAGTATAGATCACATGTGGATGCCAGTGTGGGGAGTCTTGTTCTGTTCTGTTGTGAGCTGTTGGCAGTCAGACCACTCAAGACATAGCATCAGTATCGACAGAAAGGCTATCTCTGGCATCATTTGAATTATCGTCAGAATCAGAAACTACTCCAGCTGCCGGTTCACTCTGTCTTTCCTCCAGCTGCTTCCTGGCTCTGGCTGCATCCTGCTCCTCTTTTACCGTCACTCTATCCCACATCCTCGTTACTGTCATGACAGCACAGCCAATTTTCATCTTCCTATCGCCTTTCTGGTCAAGGAGGAGCTGTACCTCACGTTTAGGAACTTTCACAACACAATTACAGGTCAGGTGGTATCCGTCACACTCCTTTATTTTGTACCCAACATCTTTTCAGTAGGCAGCAGGACAGAAACAATTACATATATCAACCAACTCGTTCATTTCTTCCTAAAATGTAGTTTTTTGGGAGACATTTCTGTTCTTATTAAGTTCTGTTTCTCTACTGTACAATTTTCTAAATCTTTCCTCAATAGTTTTCTGGCTGAGAATAGGAATAGTCTTTCTGTCTCCAGTTAATTTCTGCCATAGTTCAGAACAATCCTTAGCTGCTATCTTGATAATCACTGAAACATCAGTAAACTTTCCTTCATCACATTTATATCACCAGCAGTTCCTTAACATAACACCTTTGGACGGAAGTTTGGTCACTAGAAGAACACTGTCATGACCAAACAATGCTCTGTGGCTTGTTCTGTGGCTTTCCTCGTTGACATTGTAGCATCTCAGTAGTAAAGTATATAAGTAATCAGAGTATCTGAAAAGAGAGGAAGTTAGTTGATGTTTATATATACTGCAGAGTACATAGATAGAGAGCATAAAACACTGCGCTGCACTGCTCAGTAATACAGACATATTCCAAAATTTCAATTGCAAATGCTGTAGGCTGAGCCTCAACCAATCAACTTTGGCACTGAATCTAAGATGTATATAATGAACACTGCCTGAAAAGTGCAGCTTTGCCCAAAATTTCAGTACTCCTTATTGCACTATTTTCAGTGGCACTTCATTGTAAACCTATTTTTATATTGATTTTGATACCATATCCGGCGCTCCAAAGTTTTAATTTGGGGGAGCGTCGTCCGATGAGGCATTTTTTTATTGCACTATGTAGATCGGCAAATAATTTTAAAGTTTTTTATAAATGGTTCGGAAAAACATGTACGGCGTTGCAAAATTTTAATTTGAGGGAGACGGCACTTGAAGCGAGCAATTTTTTGACACACTGTGCTGAGTGTCACATCAGTTCAGAGCTTTTATTAAATTAACCTAAAAAATGTATTTTCAGTCTAATTTGACCAGTCTTAACACAAAATTTTATTGGAGGTGAAGTCTTCACATTTGCCTTCTGAAAAGGCAGTTAAAGGGTGAGTCCATACTACACCTGTATCTTTACCCGGCTGGTGGTGGGGTGTGACTACCCTACACCCGACTACTGAAGATGCGGGTGCATGGGTGCAAGTTCTTCGAATCCACCTTCTGACATGGTCACTGTGGGGCCCACATACCCGTTTGCTGACAAGGCGGGTGTGCGAATCAACTCCTGTCTCCTGACAAAAGATGGGAGTGGGGGTGGGGGGTTGCGGGAGTGTAATAACACACCTGCCTTCTGACATGAAAAAGGAAGTTTGGTTCTGAATCTCTCCTCTTACCTACGGACAAGGCCCTTGCAAGGGTCTCTCTCCAACAAATGAATCTTCATATGGTGGGTGTAAGGGTGAGTCCACACTACACCCACCTCCTGACAAAGGCGGTTACTGAGTGAGAGTTCAGTACACCTGCCTTTTGACAAGGTGGGTGTGGGAGTTTCTGTTCAGCACCTGCCTCCAGACAGCGCCACTTCCTGACAGGTGGGTGTAGGGTACAAGACCTTAGAAACCATCTGAAGAACTATTAACGAAGGATTTTTTTAACATTATTTCATTTACAATTTATGAGAAATGAAGTATGCCCGGGTTGCTCTGGGTTATTTTGTTATATTTACCAAAATTATTTCTTCATTATACATAAAGTAAGGTAAAGTCAATTTTTTTTTTAGGGTAGGTTACATAAACATAAAAACCTATAAACAAATAAAGGAATAATA
>NC_091292.1:27283679-27358679 GCF_038502225.1 Cherax quadricarinatus | reverse complement strand
GCTTATGGGAGATTCTAAAGAAAAATTGCAAAGGTTAGTGGATGAGTTTGAGAATGTGTGTAAAGGTAGAAAGTTGAAAGTGAACATAGAAAAGAGTAAGGTGATGAGGGTATCAAATGATTTAGATAAAGAAAAATTGGATATCAAATTGGGGAGGAGGAGTATGGAAGAAGTGAATGTTTTCAGATACTTGGGAGTTGACGTGTCGGCGGATGGATTTATGAAGGATGAGGTTAATCATAGAATTGATGAGGGAAAAAAAGGTGAGTGGTGCGTTGAGGTATATGTGGAGTCAAAAAACGTTATCTATGGAGGCAAAGAAGGGAATGTATGAAAGTATAGTAGTACCAACACTCTTATATGGTTGTGAAGCTTGGGTGGTAAATGCAGCAGCGAGGAGACGGTTGGAGGCAGTGGAGATGTCCTGTCTAAGGGCAATGTGTGGTGTAAATATTATGCAGAAAATTCGGAGTGTGGAAATTAGGAGAAGGTGTGGAGTTAATAAAAGCATTAGTCAGAGGGCAGAAGAGGGGTTGTTGAGGTCATTTAGAGAGAATGGATCAAAGTAGAATGACATGGAAAGCATATAAATCTATAGGGGAAGGAAGGAGGGGTAGGGGTCGTCCTCGAAGGGGTTGGAAAGAGGGGGTAAAGGAGGTTTTGTGGGCGAGGGGCTTGGACTTCCAGCAAGCGTGCATGAGCGTGTTAGATAGAAGTGAATGGAAACGAATGATACTTGGGACCTGACGATCTGTTGGAGTGTGAGCAGGGTAATATTTAGTGAAGGGATTCAGGGAAACCGGTTATTTTCATATAGTCGGACTTGAGTCCTGGAAATGGGAAGTACAATGCCTGCACTTTAAAGGAGGGGTTTCGGATATTGGCAGTTTGGAGGGATATGTTGTGTATCTTTATACGTATATGCTTCTAAACTGTTGTATTCTGAGCGCCTCTGCAAAAACAGTGATAATGTGTGAGTGTGGTGAAAGTGTTGAATGATGATGAAAGTATTTTCTTTTTGGGGATTTTCTTTCTTTATTGGGTCACCCTGCCTCGGTGGGAGACGGCCGACTTGTTGGAAAAAAAAAAAAAAAAATTATACATATATATATATATGTCTTGCCGAATATGTAAAACTAGTCAATTAGCAAGAACTCATTTAAAATTAAGTCCTTTCTAAAATTTTCTCTTATACGTTTAAAGATATATTTTTTCATTAATGTTGATGTAAAAATTTACAATTTTGCACCAAAAGGAACTTAGAAAACTTACCTAACCTTATTATAACAAGAGCAATTTATTTTAGCCTAACCCAACTAAATATATTTTAGATTTGTTTACAGTAATTTAATACTAAACAAACACAGTGAAATATATTTTTTTCGTTAGGTTCAGAATGATTTTGGCGAAATTATTTGCATACACAAATTTTCACTTGTCCTATATGGCAAGATGAGCGTTGCTATTTAATGCCGAGATCGCAGTTCTGCCTATTCGGCACTATATATATATATATATATATATATATATATATATATATCTCAGTAGTAGTACCAGTTCCTAGTAACCAGTTACCAGTAACCAGTGTTCCAGTAGATGACTCACTACCAACCGTCTCTGCGTGAATCACTGACTGTCATATTGCTGCTGACCTAGCAGGATTTCAAACACCCCCCTCACATATGGGCACTGTGAGTAGTCAGTCTTACGAGAGAGAGCAAGGAGGCAGGTCACCGGCTGTTTGGCGCCTACCAATACTTACCGTTATAATTATACGTACTACCAGCCTACGTGAGTATTTCTTTACCCTATCCACGTGTTCGAAACCCACATGATAAATGGTGGCAATGGTGTGGGAGCATGGATTTAAGCTTTTTTAAGGGTATTTCAAGACGTTAGAAGACTGTTTGTGAGTAGCCGGCGGGTCAAAAGGTGAACCGTCTCACCCATCTCCAGCTACTCGCTCCCCTCACAACCTCCACCCTGTAGCCTGCAAGCCTGTTGCAGCCGTTTCAAGCTTCCTGGCTTAGTTCGTGTGCTAATTGCTTCAATCTCCGAGGAGTTGACCCGGATTTTGCAATTAAGCCAGTCAGTAAGCCAGACTGTGGAAGTGAACGCTAGTCAGCCTGCCTCAGCCTACCATCCAGCCTGTCTCCTGTCATCCACCTGCTCCTTCATGCTGTGTGCACCGTTACACGTCTTCCAGTCAGCCATTCTCGTGGGTTAAGCCAGTCAGCCAACCCAGCTTCTAACCCAGCTGAGAGAGAGAAGTAAGCCACGCAAGTTCCTCTGAAGTATTGTCTCATATATCGCTTGTGCTTGGATGATGCTAAGAGTGGTCTTCACCATCCCTGTGGCATAGAGTGGCTTATCAAGCCACCTTCGTGGGTAGTGAGTGGAGTGCGCGCCAGAGCGCCAGCGAGAGTCACGCTCCCTTCACCCACCCGCCACACACACCCACCTCATCTACCTGTGGCTGTTTGCACCCTTGTACCGGGTCCTAATACTGTTTTGGCTCATATAATTGGTCAAGAGATTGTAGCTGAGCGCCAACGATAAAGCCAGTTATGTGAGTTCACCGAGAAAGGGCATTTCTTCCGACGACAGTGTGAGTGTAGGAAGTGTCGGAGGCGTCAGTCATCACCGCGCAGGACTTCCCCTTCACTCGCCACTCCGTCTACTACTACAGTCTCCAGTGATAATTTTCTGTTTAGAAACATTTTTCTTGCATTTAAAGACATTTGCGTGTGTGAGACATATATAGTGAATTTCTTGTGTACTCTAAACCTTGTGTTTTCTGTGTAGACTCAGTGTTTCTTTGACTCATTTTTTTTTTGCAATATTTTTCAGTGTTATTCGCTCATCTCATATTTTTTTTATCTTTGTTTTTTTTTTTATGCTACTCTCTGTCTGTAGTAAGTATTAGTGTGTAGTGTACCAGTCAGTCACTCTGTGTGAAGTGATTCATTTTTTTTTTGTATTCTTTCAGCATTGTATTCTCCAGTATTTGTCACTGTAGTTCATGCAGTGATATTCACCCCAGTATACCAAATTATCCATTTATTTCTATGTGTGTCTTTTTTCGTATGCCAGCAGTGTCTCATTCCTCTAATTTTTCGCAGACTGTGTACCATTATTTTTGCCACCAAATTTTTGTCGTATCACAGCAAGATTTTGTTGTAAGAATATACTAAAATAATGAATACGTGATTAAGTGTTGTGTGCCCCGCCACTTGTAAGTGTTACACTTGCCCCGCCACTTGTAAGTGTTACACTTCCGTTTTATTCCTTGTTTTATTTTTATTCATATTTTTTCATATTTCTTTGAACAAATTCACTCTTAGTGTAATTTCAATTTCTTTTTAACGTAAAGTGTTTTCTTTACTCTGAGTAAATTGTTTTGTCTAATTTACAATTAAGAGTTAAAGTGTTCAATCAGTTTTTCTTCATATTTTTATTTTATTATTTAACCTGAGTTTTCCCAGTGAGACTTTATTACTGCAGTGATTTTCTATGCCTTATTTTGTTGCACTTGTTCTGCAGTGAATTATTTTGTTGAACTTGTTCTGCAGTAAATTATTTTCTTTTATTAATATTTTTATGCATTATTTTTCTCAGTTCATTATTGTTTGAGTCTTGTTTTTCATTTTATTAATTTTCCTGTTGTTGTCTTTGCATTATATTTTAATTTTGTTTATGCATTCTTAGAAAATATTTAAATTTCCCAGTTATCTCTCGTTGCATACAATTTAGTGATTTTATTTTCTACTTTTTACATTGATTTAAAATTTTATTAGTTAATTCCTTTATTAGCAAGAGTAAAGACAGCTCATTTTGCATTTAATTCAGTCTCCAGTAATATTTTTTACTTGTAAATTTCAATGTAATTTTTATCTTGGCCAACAGTCCTTTACATTAAGTTGTCCTTCCTCTTGCAGTGTATCTTAGACATTTTTTATTACTTATGCAGAATTGTTAAGCATTTTCTTCCATTTAAGCTTATTGTGTCATTCTCTCCATTTTTCTTGCCTTATGCACTTGAGTAAGTTCACTGAGAAGATGTCCCAGTCACTTTTGAACGTTCACTTAGTGTATCATGCCAGTCAAAGTCAATATGAATCAGTCCACAGTACCAACATTCCCTTACTGACTGAAAGACAATACCTAGCCCTTGAGCAATGTGTTTGTTCTCATAGATTGTATCTGAGATTTGTTAAAGTGCTGCGAAATGTGAAGTTCAGATTAAGTTCCTATAGATCCGTGAATTACTTATTAACGTAGCCGAGCGGTCAGGCACTAGTAATACTGTCACTCCTGTCTGGACTCCAGCCACAATATCATGCACGCAGGATAGTGAGACTACTATCCTTGCGATGGCGACTTGTTCAAGTATTCGTTCCTTTCCAGGGACGCTTTGAGAAGAACTTTACTTGCAACGAGTTATGCCATCTCTTGCTGATGCCACAAGCCGTTGCAGAAAGACGTTTCTGTGGCTAGTGTGCTCACTTGAGTGTTGTTGTTGTCCCTTGTGTTTCAGATTGTGATCCCATCCTAGTTGACAGTAATCAGTGCATTGTAAGAAGTTATTTCTCGAGTAACTTCCACGTTGTTAACGTTTGTAAGTGAAGTTTATAGCTGATACCTTGTGTCACTGTGTGCGACTCAGATTGAATATCAGAATTGTTCACCGTGTTCATTTCTTTTCTCCTGTGCTTGCAGTTTGAGATAGTAGATTCGTTCTCCCTTGTTCATATTGCGTGTTATAACGTTAATTTTTTCAACCGGGGGGAGTCATCCACTCCACCGAGTTTGTTCATTCCTCCAGTAAGAAAGAACCGATCTCTTGTGTTCTGGTGATTCGACTCCTGCTCCAGGAAGATCTTATTCTTACTGTGAAGCCACCAGCACCCATCAGTGACTTTGTCATGAACCAAGAATTACTGTATCGAACAGCCGAGTTGGGTACTCCTAGCAGAAGAGTATACCAGTTAGTAATTCCACAGTCACTAGTGAATGTAGCCTTACAGCTAGTTCACGATGTACCAGGTGTTGCACACCCTGGTATGGATCGTTCAGTAAAACAAGCCAGATTGAAATACTTTTGGCCTCGTATGGCAACTGATATTTCTGAGTATGTTAAGAAATGTAGTGTCTGCATGCAACATAAAAGTAATGCTAATGGCCCTAATCCAATCCAAGTGTATCCAACCACTAGCGAACCGTGGGAAAGAGTTGCGCTAGATTTGTTAACTAATTTCCAATGTTCCCTCCAAGGCAACAAACATCTATGTATTATGGTAGACCATTTCACCAGATATTGTGAGTTAGTTCCTATTGCAGATAAGACTGCCGAGACAGTAGCTAAAGCGTTTAAAGAACGCATTATCTGCAGGCATACCACCCCTAAGTCCCTAGTAACAGATAATGGAGGTGAATTCTGTAATGAGATTCTTGAAAATTTGTGTACCTTGTACAAGATCTCTAAATCCACCATTGTTCCTCATCATCCTGCCAGCAATGGGTTAGCGGAACGAACCAATAAGAAAGTACTTGATGTCTTGAGAGCCACTATCAACCCCAATAGTGAAACTTGGGATGAAATCATACCTGATGTGCAGTGTGCTATAAATTCTGCTTACAATGTTTCTATAGGTGACACTCCACATTATGCATTGTATGGTGTAGATAAACGTTTGCCTTATGAGTTGTTATATTCTAATCCGAAACCAAATTACAACCCTGATGATTTCATAGCAACTCGTACCAGCTTAGCTCAAAGTGTTTTTAGAAGAATCCGTGAAACACTTCATAAATCAACAGCAGAATTTACAAGAGTCGCAAACACTCGAGCAAAGCCATCCAAAATCAAAGTAGGTTAGAGAGTTATGCTGACTAACTTTAACAAAACGTCTGCAATGCCAAAGCTTGATCAAAAGTTTGTTGGTCCTTATCGAGTAGTTGAACATATCACTGGTAATAAGTATAAGGTTAGAGAAATTAGTACTGTTCAGTATAAAGAATCGCATTTAGATCATATGAAGTTAGTATGTGATGATAATGATGTTCCAACCCAGACTAATGTGACAGACTCTGACAATCCTCCTGATCCTGTACTCTCTTCCTCTGATACTCAGTCAGACGATCAACCTGAATGTCGTTATTCCCTACGTACACGACAGGTATTGAGAAACCCTCAAGTATCATTTGTAACTTCCAATTCAGATTTGCCTCAAATACAGCATGAGTTAGCCAATGCAACAGAGTTTGATCCTCCCAGAGATGACACCCATTCTGCATATGTCAATCTCACCCTAGCAGAGTTGGGGTTAAATGTAAATAACCTGTATAGATGAATAATTACAGTATCAACTTATCAGTGTTCAAGAATTTTTTTTGTGTTCACGTTCTCTCCGAGTTCTGAGAATTAACAGTCTAGATTTGAGTGCACCGAATCTGCCTTTCTGTTAAAACTCTTTCTTTGTATATATTCCTTCCTCAGAATCCGTAGATCACATGAATACAGATCGATCGTTCAAATTTTTTTTTTTATCACTTCTATTGTGTAATCTCAACGGTGAGTTTCATTCGATGAGTTGTGCTATATTATACCTTGTATTGCATTACAGTTTCAGTTACGTAAGCTTCCATTCCAATGTTCTACTTATGTATGTTATAATGTTCAATTGTTGTGTACTTTGACATTGTATAGAATCAGCCCAAGCCGTATACCTGCCATCTCTAGTTTGTATTAGTTGTATGTCGGGACGACATATGTTAGCGTTGCCTAGCTCTCAGTAGTAGTACCAGTTCCTAGTAACCAGTTACCAGTAACCAGTGTACCAGTAGATGACTCACTACCAACCGTCTCTGCGTGAATCACTGACTGTCATATTGCTGCTGACCTAGCAGGATTTCAAACACCCCCTCACATATGGGCACTGTGAGTAGTCAGTCTTACGAGAGAGAGCAAGGAGGCAGGTCACCGGCTGTTTGGCGCCTACCAATACTTACCGTTAAAATTATACGTACTACCAGCCTACGTGAGTATTTCTTTACCCTATCCACGTGTTCGAACCCCACATGATATATATATATATATATATTATACACGCTCTTCTTGCCGAATAAGGCAAGCGAAAATTTGTGTGAGGGTTTTCATAAATTTCTCTTCTTTTACGTGAGAAATAGGCCACTCTGAGAGACGGCATTTCCTAAGCAATAACCACTCCAACCTTGCAGGAGAGAAACTTTCGAAGCTTCCAGGTATTGCATCCATAAAGGAATACATACCTGGAGTATACCTGGAGGGTGTTCCGAGGGCCAACGCCCCCGCGGCCCGGTTAATGACCATTCCTAGCGGTGGATCACGACCTGATCAGCCAAGCTGTTATTGCTGGCCGCACTCAAACCGACGTAAGAACCACATTCTATCTGGTCAGGTACTGACTTTAGGTGCCTGTCCGGCTCCTTCTTGGAGACAGCCAGGGATCTATTGGTAATTGCCCCTTTTGTAGGGTGGGAGGCAGTTAAACAGTCTTGGACCCCTGACACTTAGCGTACTCGTGGCACCCCTGCTTTTCATTGGGGGGATCTTGCATCGCCTGCCGAGTCTTTTGCTTTCGCAGGCAGTAATTTCCGTGTGCAGATCTGGGACTAGTCTCTCTAGGATTTTCCAAGTGCATATTATCATGTATCTTTCTCTCCTGCCTTCCAAGGAGTACAGATCACGGGACATCAACCTTTCCCAGTAATTTAAGTGCTTTATTGTACTTATACGTGCAGTGGAAGTTCTCTGTATATTTTCCAAGTCTGCAATTTCGCCCGCCTTGAAAGGAGCCTTTAGTGTACAGCAATATTCTATCCTAGAGAGAACAAGTCTGCTCAATCGTTCAATTCACGTGGACAGATTTCATAACCCAGTGTGTGAAAACCATCATATGTGATGGGATATGGAAGAGAAACACTTTTAAGGAGAAAGTTTTTAATTATGGAGAGCGCTCTGACCTGGTGTACTGCTCTGTACTCGTGGCAATAAAAAATAAATGTAGGGGGAACATTTTTGGTAAGAATATAAGCAAAAAAATCTACAAGCATGTTTAAAAGATATAACATGAATAATTATTTTGACAAAAAATTAAAAAAAAAAAACTCGCATCAGTTAAAAATCTTCCTAAACCTGCAACATCAAAAAGTAGGCCTAAAAGTAATTATAAAAAAAGACAACGTAATTAAACATTGCGGGGGTGCATAATTTTGTAAACACGCACATACACACACACACGCACACACACACACACACACACACACACACACACACACACACACACACACACACACACACAAACATACACACACACACACACACACACAAGGATGTTCCAGAGAGGGGACACAGGGACAAGGGGTCACAACTGGAAGTTGAAGACTCAGACGAGTCACAGGGACGTTAGGAAGTATTTCTTCAGTCATAGAGTTGTCAGGAAGTGGAATAGCCTAGCAAGCGAAGTAGTGGAGGCAGGAACCATACATAGTTTTAAGAAGAGGTATGATACAGCTCAGGAAGCAGAGAGAGGGAGGACCTAGTAGCGACAGTGAAGAGGCGGGGCCAGGAGCTGAGTCTCGACCCCTGCAACCACAATTAGGTGAGTACAATTAGGTGAGTACACACACACACAAATTCAAGCACCACTTAAAGTGGAGTAGTAGACCAGAGTGAGACGTGGATAATTTCACTTCCATCCTGGTGAAATTATCCTTCGTAACACAAAATCGCAAATAAAGACGAACATAACACCGCTCAACAGCAGTGTAGCTGTTATGCTCGCCACTTCGTAAATTGTGTTAATGAATCAAAAATTTTTTCCGTAAGAGTGGTAAACCATGCTAGATTTTGTAACAAGGATGGTAAACCATGCTAGATTTTGTAACAAGGATGGTAAACCATGCTAGATTTTGTAACAAGGATGGTAAACCATACTAGAGTTTGTAACAAGGATGGTAAACCATACTAGAGTTTGTAACAAGGATGGTAAACCATACTAGAGTTTGTAAAAGGATGGTAAACCATACCCGAGTTTGTAACAAGGATGGTAAACCATACCAGAGTTTGTAACAAGGATGGTAAACCATACTAGAGTTTGTAAAAGGATGGTAAACCATACTAGAGTTTGTAACAAGGATGGTAAACCATACTAGAGTTTGTAACAAGGATGGTAAAGCATGCTAGAGTTTGTAAAAGGATGGTAAACCATACCCGAGTTTGTAACAAGGATGGTAAACCATGCTAGAGTTTGTAAAAGGATGGTAAACCAAGCTAGAGTTTGCAACAAGGATGGTAAACCATGCTAGAGCTTGTAACAAGGTTGGTAAACCATGCTAGAGCTTGTAACAAGGATGGTAAACCATGCTAGAGTTTGTAACAAGGATGGTAAACCATGGTAGAGCTTGTAACAAGGATGGTAAACCATGGTAGAGCTTGTAACAAGGATGGTAAACCATGCTAGAGTTTGTAACAAGGATGGTAAACCATGCTAAAGTTTGTAACAAGGATGGTAAACCATGCTAGAGCTTGTAACAAGGATAGTAAACCATGCTAGAGCTTGTAACAAGGATGGTAAACCATGCTAGAGTTTGTAACAAGGATGGTAAACCATGCTAGAGCTTGTAACAAGGTTGGACAACCATGCTAGAGTTTGTAACAAGGATGGTAAACCATGCTAAAGTTTGTAACAAGGATGGTAAACCATTCCAGACTTTGTAACAAGGATGGTAAACCATGCTAGTGCTTGTAACAAGGATGGTAAACCATGCTAGAGTTTGTAACAAGGATGGTAAACCATGGTAGAGCTTGTAACAAGGATGGTAAACCATGGTAGAGCTTGTAACAAGGATGGTAAACCATGCTAGAGTTTGTAACAAGGATGGTAAACCATGCTAGTGCTTGTAACAAGGATGGTAAACAACGCTAGAGTTTGTAACAAGGATGGTAAACCATGGTAGAGCTTGTAACAAGGATGGTAAACCATGCTAGAGTTTGTAATAAGAATGGTAAACCATGCTAAAGTTTGTAACAAGGATGGTAAACCATGCTAGAGCTTGTAACAAGGATAGTAAACCATGCTAGAGCTTGTAACAAGGATGGTAAACCATGCTAGAGTTTGTAACAAGGATGGTAAACCATGCTAAAGTTTGTAACAAGAATGGTAAACCATGCTAGAGCTTGTAACAAGGATAGTAAACCATGCTAGAGCTTGTAACAAGGATGGTAAACCATGCTAGAGTTTGTAACAAGGATGGCAAACCATGCTAGAGCTTGTAACAAGGATGGTAAACCATGCTAAAGTTTGTAACAAGGATGGTAAACCATACCAGAGTTTGTAACAAGGATGGTAAACCATGCTAGAGTTTGTAAAAGGATGGTAAACCAAGCTAGAGTTTGCAACAAGGATGGTAAACCATGCTAGAGCTTGTAACAAGGTTGGTAAACCATGCTAGAGTTTGTAACAAGGATGGTAAACCATGCTAAAGTTTGTAACAAGGATGGTAAACCATGGTAGAGCTTGTAACAAGGATGGTAAACCATGGTAGAGCTTGTAACAAGGATGGTAAACCATGCTAGAGTTTGTAACAAGGATGGTAAACCATGCTAAAGTTTGTAACAAGGATGGTAAACCATGCTAGAGCTTGTAACAAGGATAGTAAACCATGCTAGAGCTTGTAACAAGGATGGTAAACCATGCTAGAGTTTGTAACAAGGATGGTAAACCATGCTAGAGCTTGTAACAAGGTTGGACAACCATGCTAGAGTTTGTAACAAGGATGGTAAACCATGCTAAAGTTTGTAACAAGGATGGTAAACCATTCCAGAGTTTGTAACAAGGATGGTAAACCATGCTAGTGCTTGTAACAAGGATGGTAAACAACGCTAGAGTTTGTAACAAGGATGGTAAACCATGGTAGAGCTTGTAACAAGGATGGTAAACCATGCTAGAGCTTGTAACAAGGATAGTAAACCATGCTAGAGCTTGTAACAAGGATGGTAAACCATGCTAGAGTTTGTAACAAGGATGGTAAACCATGCTAAAGTTTGTAACAAGGATGGTAAACCATGCTAGAGCTTGTAACAAGGATAGTAAACCATGCTAGAGGTTGTAACAAGGATGGTAAACCATGCTAGAGTTTGTAACAAGGATGGCAAACCATGCTAGAGCTTGTAACAAGGATGGTAAACCATGCTAAAGTTTGTAACAAGGATGGTAAACCATGCTAGAGCTTGTAACAAGGATAGTAAACCATGCTAGAGCTTGTAACAAGGATGGTAAACCATGCTAGAGTTTGTAACAAGGATGGTAAACCATGCTAAAGTTTGTAACAAGGATGGTAAACCATGCTAGAGCTTGTAACAAGGATAGTAAACCATGCTAGAGCTTGTAACAAGGATGGTAAACCATGCTAGAGTTTGTAACAAGGATGGCAAACCATGCTAGAGCTTGTAACAAGGATGGTAAACCATGCTAAAGTTTGTAACAAGGATGGTAAACCATGCTAGTGCTTGTAACAAGGATGGTAAACAACGCTAGAGTTTGTAACAAGGATGGTAAACCATGCTAGAGTTTGTAACAAGGATAGTAAACCATGCTAGAGCTTGTAACAAGGATAGTAAACCATGCTAGAGCTTGTAACAAGGATAGTAAACCATGCTAGAGCTTGTAACATGGATGATAAACTGTGCTAGCGCTTGTAACAAAGATGGTAAACTGTGCTAGTGCTTGTAACAAAGATGGTAAACCATGTTAGAGTTTGTAATAGGAATGGTAAACTGTGCTAGAACTTGTAACAAGGATGGTAAACTATGCTAGAGCTTGTAACAAGGTTGGTAAACTGTGCTGGAGCTTGTAACAAGGATGGTAAACTGTGCTAGAGCTTGTAACAAGGATGGTAAACTATGCTAGAGCTTGTAACAAGGCTGGTAAACTGTGCTGGAACTTGTAACAAGGATGGTAAACTGTGCTAGAGCTTGTAACAAGGATGGTAAACTACGCTAGAGCTTGTAACAAGGATGGTAAACTATGCTAGAGCTTCTACCAACTATATATGGCCATATTTTTCCATGAAAGTTACTATGTTTAATTAAATTAGATAAGCTGAATATATTTTTTTTAGATTATAAAAAGCAATTATCTATAGTGTATAGTGAGTTTTAATTTCTGAAATGGTTTATAAAAAAATGTCATATATTGGACGACAGCCGTTCATATCAACATTTCACAACAGTGACGTCCTATTTCATCGCTGTCCCTGCCTTCATCTGCTGCTGGTCAGTCATCGCTCTCCGGATATTGTTGCATTTGTTACTAGTTGTATGAAAAATACCTAGAGTCAGAAAATAACGACTGAAAGCGACGTCTGTAACAAGAGCGTTTTTTTTTAGTGCACACGGGAAGGAGGGAGATGAGGTGAAGGACTTGCAGAGATCCGGGACCTACACATGTAAGGTTTCCAATTATAGTCTCGTTCGCCGCACAATCAGAAATTTTCCGTAACACTGTACACCCATTACTACACGAGGCGATTAACCTGTGTTGGAAGTTTAATCCTCTGTCAACTAATCACGAAGATGTATTTTGCTCTCGCAGCTATGCATCGACCCACTGAACTCAGAGCTTCCCCTGGCGTACCCTGAACAACTTGGGTGTTAAGCTAGGCTTCTCGCCAGCAATTGGTTTCTGTTCTTCGAAGGAAGTATACAGGTAATTTAGACTCCCTAAGTTTAGTGGTGATCATGTAACACTACTTTGAGTTGCATCTGTAAAACTTCAAGATGAGAAATGACTGAAATACTGTGAGAAAGAATTAAGTCTTCCCTGTTTCTTGAGGAAGCTCGGAATTGCATTCTTAAGCAGTTTAGGGCTAAGCCATCTAGACAGAGCAATTTACTTCGCATTCCCTTGTCAAACTCAGAAATCCTTATAAATAATGTTGACGTCTGTGAGGAGCTTGGAAGTAGCAACAAATTTTGTCCTTTTAATGTTTTCCGATAAAAATATAACTATTAGGCAGGTGTTATAAATTTTCACTTATACTACAGAGGATTATGAGGCCACAGATATTGCTAATGAGGCTAAGTGAGTTGTGCAGTTTACAACGTAAACGTGTGGTTAGTCAGCGCTTTTCACAGAAAGAGGTGCGAATAAAATGCTGTAAGTGGCTAACATCAACACTAAATTGCTGCGAAAACAGAGAATTTAGCTGATATCAGTATCGGCTCCAGTGACCAAGGTAGCGACACACTTCAAAGAATTTATCTAAAGAAAATAAATGCTGAAAAATCGTAATAATCGATTGCTACAGTTTAACAGGGGTGGTAGTCGAACCTGTGACCTGTACCAGTTTCATGTTCAATCACAGCACAATAGAGGATCATAACTTTTTCAACAGTCATAATCTTCGGAAGGCCTGTGAATGGCTACTAAGTGGGACCCTGTCACAACTACTTATGGAGAAACCCTGTGGCAGCGGTGGCCTTGGTGACGGAGTCGGAAGAGGCGGTCATCGACAGTAGCGGCATCTGAGGCGACGACGCCATTGATGACGCTTTCAGGAACTGGGGCATAAGCGGCTGAGACATCACTAGGGGCGCCATCAGGGGAGACTTCAGCAGCGGCGCCGACTGTGTTTTATACCATATGCTTAAAACATTCCGAGTCATAGGTGAAAACCCACAAAGGAATTTTGGCGACAGAAAATATTCCCCACTAGGTAGGCCGGAAAAAAAGGGCGATGGGTTTTTAATTAGGCAAAGCCATTCAAGCCACCTGGGGAAGAAGTTGATATCCTTGGGGTGAAATGTGACTCCAAACTGACCATGAAGAACCAGGTTGGAAATCTTGCAAACAAGGCAGCCAGGAAGCTTACAGCACTTCGCCGTATCTCGCATCTGCTTGACCGTAGGGGTTGCAAGATTATGTACGAGGCACAAGTACGCTCACACCTTGAGTATGTTCCACTTTCTTGGTTTGTCTGCCCCCTTCCCCTCTCATCTGCGACTGCTTGACAGAGGAGAGAACAGAGCAAGACATCTCATCTCTCGCCTGGACCAATCCTGGATAGATCTGTCATTTCAGCAGAGCCTTCAACACAGGAGGGATGTGGGTGGCCTTACTATTATGTACAAGGCCAATATTGTCTAAGTACCACACTTGGATCCACTTCGAGGACAGCGTGAGGCAAGCTTTTATACCACAAGACGGGCAGAAAGCAGCAACTTTACTCTGGCTGTACCCTTCTCCAGAACATCACTTCATCTGAGATCATTTATCCCCAGGATGATTCGAGTATGGAACACATTCGTACAGCATTATGATGTCAACGAGAAAAAGTCAGTTGATCAGATGAAAATGTTGGCCCACAGATGGCTCCAACTTCATCCTGTTCCCTACTTGCATGTCTCATAACAATAAAAATGCTTTCAAATGAGCTGATGTAGGTAACAGCTCTCAGCTTGTAAATAAAGTAGGAATCCTTAACCTGTAAATAGCTTGTCAATAAAGCTAGGGATCCTTAACCTAACCTTGTCAAACCCTGTGTAAAAAAAAAAAGAAGCCATATCACCCCGTTAACGTAGCGTGGAAAGGGAAACTTGACTAGCAGTCGTTGCAGTAGAGACTTTACACTAATGTCTGATGTTGCCCTAAATGTATATAAAAAATCACTAAACGTCACTTGGCTAAGTAGAAAGTTATATACCAATTTATCAAATACTTACATATCAAGAGAATGGTAAAATAATAATATAAGAAAAATCAAATGAGAATATAATTTTTAAGAACTATGATATCCAAGACCAGCCAGTAATGCTAATTTGACTTGGTATAAAGAGCAATGATTCATGGAAAAATAAGACCATTTCAACTAAATTCATGACAATATACTGATAAGGATTAAAAGAAATGTATTTCATGGCGACCAGTTATTCCATTCCACATTTGTAATCACATAAAAAGTACAAAATAAATCTCTTTAATTCAAAATTTTAGAGGGCCTGAGGAAAATAATTTAAACAAGATCAGTTACTAGACTCTACTGATTGTTTAACAAACACGAAGGATGAAATTGAATTCCTTGGGTATCAACTTGCAGTCATCGTGGGAATTTAAAGAATGTGAAAGAAAAATACTTGGCAAACCACACACACACACACACACACACACACACACACACACACACACACACACACACACACACACACACACACACACACACACACACACACACACAAGGGGACACAGTTGGAAGTTGAAGACACAGATGAATCACAGGGATGTTAGGAAGTATTTCTTCAGCCACAGAGTAGTCAGTAAGTGGAATAGTTTGGGAAGCGATGTAGTGGAGGCAGGATCCATACATAGCTTTAAGCAGAGGTATGATAAAGCTCACGGTTCAGAGAGAGTGACCTAGTAGCGATCAGTGAAGAGGCGGGGCCAGGAGCTCGGACTCGACCCCCGCAACCTCAACTAGGTGAGTACAACTAGGTGAGTGCCCCTCCACACACACACACACTGTGAAGTGGAGGAGGGGCACAACCACAACTAGGTGAGTACAACTAGGTGAGTGCCCCTCCACACACACACACACTGTGAAGTGGAGGAGGGGCACAACCACAACTAGGTGAGTACAACTAGGTGAGTGCCCCTCCACACACACACACACTGTGAAGTGGAGGAGGGGCACAACCACAACTAGGTGAGTACAACTAGGTGAGTGCCCCTCCACACACACACACACTGTGAAGTGGAGGAGGGGCACAACCACAACTAGGTGAGTACAACTAGGTGAGTGCCCCTCCACACACACACACACTGTGAAGTGGAGGAGGGGCACAACCACAACTAGGTGAGTACACACACTTTAATAAATAATTGCAAACATTTTGCTTTTTGATGTGAAAAACAGCATATACCATACCCATCAGTCTGTCCTCAGTGACAAACTGATACAAACGTTAATAGTGGATGAAATTCAAAAACAACTTGATGTTTATAAATCTTAACAGAAGCCTCAACACAATTTTCTGATGTTCGTCACAAGACATTTGAGGCAGTGACCTTTGATAGGAATTTGCATAAGAAATTTATGCAAAATTGTCATCTCACTGTATTAGAGGACTCGAAATCTTTTCTAGATTAAAGTAAGGCTGACCGAAAGGTAACAGTACTATTATATTTATTATTATTATTATTATTATTATTATTATTATTATTATTATTATTATTGTTATTATTACATTTTTGGGGGAGCATTAAACCCACGAAAGTCATACAGCGCCTAGGGGATTGGAGGGGATTCAGGGTCGATTCAAGAACCTCGGACAGGTAACACTGAGATAACATAAATGGAAAGTAATCAGAAAGAATAAGTTACCAAATAAATTTTCAGGAATACTAAAGGATTGTTATGATAGGCTGTTATTGTGAACGGAGAAGCAGCAAATACAAGGTTAACGCACATTTGCACTGGGAAAGCCAATGACAGCAGCACCGAAGCACTAATATATAACTAAATGAAGGTGAATGCCTTCTGGCGTGCGTAAATTGAATAATAATATGAATTATAATAGCCTTGAGAACGTTCGAAGAAACTGACGAAGTTTATCATCGGTATCAAGAATTGTTTTCAGTGACACAGCTCCAGAGCACTGAACCTAAATTCCTTTGAAATCAACGAATGAGAGAGGATTTGAGTGAGGTGTAGAGCGGGATTAAAGGAATTAAAAAAGGGGGTGTAAATGAAGAGCTGAAACTAGACGAAGCTCGAAACAATTCCTTGAAAATTAAAAAAAAAAATCGGTCTTTAAAAGATATACTTGTAAAATAGAGTCTGTTTGGCAGTCGAGTTGCAAATGAGTGGAATCTTAAAGCAGTAAAAGTGAAATATTTCTAGGAGGTTTGGATACAGGTTAATCAAATACATGAGAGAAAATGATTGAGTGTAGATAAGTCCTCCCTTGCAAGGCTCAGCAGTTTTGCCGTAGTCACTCTTTTATTCAATCGTTGCATGAAATTCACACTTACAAGCACGATTCTGTCTTCAGAATACTTAATCCGTTGCTCAGAACGCCTTGTATGTTAAGTACAGTTATAGTTAGCCGCAAGGGTGTGCGGGGTGCATAACCTTAGTGCTCGCCTTTACTGCCTTGCGGTGCACCGCCTACGACTGGAATGACTGCGTCAAACTCACGCTGAACGACCCTCAGTATGGTTGAGGTCGCTCATGGGAAGCGTGTAGCCGGCCGTGACGTGCTGCTGATGTTTGTGGTTAACGCTTGATGGAGACGTTGTTTCCTGATGGTCTCAGACGCTGTGAGTCACGTTGAAGATGATCCGAGGATTTAGGTGAAGCGGCAAGGAGTGTTGAAGAGGCTCTTGCTTGATCCACCATGTTATTGCTGGTGTGATCCAGTTACTTGTTGCTAGTGTGACCCAACCACTTGGTGTGACCCAGCCTCTTGTTGCTGATGTGACCCAGCCACTTGGTGTCGCCCAGCCTCTTGGTGTGACCCCGCCATTTGGTGTGATCCAGCCTCTTGTTGATGTGACCCAGCCACTTGGTGTGACCCAGCTTCTTGGTGTGACCCAGTCTCTTATTGCTGGTGTGACCCAGCCTTTTGTTGCTGGTGTGACCCAGCCTCTTGTTGCTGGTGTGATCCAGCCTCTTGTTGCTGGTGTGACACAGCCTCTTGGTGTGACCCAGTCTCTTGTTGCTGGTGTGACCCAGTCTCTTGGTGTGACCCAGCTTCGGTGTGACCCAGCGTCTTGGTGTGACCCAACCTCTTGTTGCCGGAGTGACCCAGCCTCCTGTTACTGGTGTGACCCAGCCTCCTGTTGCTGATGTGACCCAGCCTCTTGTTGCTGGTGTGACCCAGCCTTTTACTGCTACTGCTGCTGATGTTCTTCACACTGTTGCTTCTATTCCTGTTGTGACTCAACCTGTTTCTGCTGCTGGTTTGACCCACCTTGTTACTGCTGCCTTTGGTGTGACCCATACAGTACTTGGTGTGACCCCACACTTTAGCTGCTGCTGATGTGACCCACGCTCTTGTTACAACTGCTGGTGTGATCCACACTGGTGTTACTACAGCTGTTATAGTCTACCCTTGTGATTAGGGATATGATATTTATCCCAATTATGTTAGAAGGGCACTAGTTCCTAAATAATCCAGAGATTAAAGAAAAATATTCTGACTAGTTGTATCATGACGGTTCGCCGGTCTGAGCGCCAGAAGAGCGGGTCATGTCATGTGGGGGGGGGGGGGGAAGAGAGATCCGATGGAGCAGAAGTATCTAGGTGTCAGTCACTGCTGAGAGCACCGTAACGTAGGAGCAGTTATGATTCGCCGAGGGAAGGGTGGGGTACTGGAGATGAACTCTCACAGTCTCAGTCATGATGGGTAAAAGACTCTGGGAGGTTACAAAGGTCATCAGAGACGTACATTCGTTTTCACTGTCTGATATTCATCCACTCAGTTAGTCCCTCGCTGATTAAACTGCCATTTAGCTGATTTGCTTTGTAACCACTTAGGTCATTGTCAGACTGGCACCACGGAAACAATGCAATTACTCCAGAGTGTAGTGTATTCCTCGAGGGCCTAACATCACATATCCCTGAGGCATATGGAAACTAGTTTACACCATGTAGATTTTCAGGAAGACAACAGGAGGATAAAAATAGGTTATTGTTATGAATGGAGAGGCAACAAATATAGCTTAAAATATTGCTGGTGACGGTGTGGGCCCAGGTGTTGTTGTTGCTGGTGGTGTGAGCACAGTTGTTGTTGCTGGTGGTGTGAGCCCAGTTGTTACTGTTGGCAAGAGCCCACGTGTTGTTGTTCTTGCTGGTGGTGTGAGCCCAGGTGTTGTTGTTGCTGGTGGTGTGAGCCCTGGTTATTGCTGGTGGTGGTGTGAGCCCTGGTTATTGCTGGTGGTGGTGTGAGCCCAGATGTTACTGCTGCTGGTGGTGTGAGCCCGGATATTATTGTTGCTGGTGGTGTGAGCCCAAGTGCTGTTGCTGGTGGTGTGAGCACAATTGTTGTTGTTGCTGGTGGTCTTGGTGGTGCTGTGAGCCCAGGTGTTGTTGCTATTGCTGGTATGAACCTAGGTGTTGTTGCTGTTGCTGCAGCAACTGTTGCTGTGTAACCCCTCTCTTTTGCTGCTTTGTGATCCACCCTGTTGCTGCTGTATGACTCGCCCTGTTGTTGCTGTTGCTGCTGATGCATCTTGCAAGAACTGAACTGGAGGTTCAGTTATTATACCTCTTGCAGGGATTAAAGTAAAAGGGGTTGCATATATAGGATAATGGGATATCTTTGCCTGATCGTGAGGCAACCAAACTACATCTGGTTTCGTACTGCTTTATTTGAGAGCCAACACACATGCAGCAATTTGGTACGTCACGTTTCTTCCCTTAAAGGATTTCGTTTATAACTTGAGAATATTTCTTGAATTAAGTTCATAGAATCATTGGCATGTGCACTCTTGTGTCCGATAACTTGAGAAAGACTTTTCTGATCGGCTTCAAACTTTCAACACTGATGTGGCCTATTTAGAAAAAGTTCAGAATCTTATTGGAGCATGTAGGTGCCATATTTTTTTTACAGAGATATGGATTTTTTTCTGTGAAATAAATTTAGTACAGCTTATATGAACATTTTGAATCTTTAATGTTCGATTCATCTTACCAGAAAAAACTGGGGTTTAGGCGGTGTAGGAGACAATTTGCCAGATGAGCAATATAGATAAAAAAAACTAGAATTGTTCGATTCTCTGTGTTAAATGGAGAATTCGTCTGGTGCTTTATATCGATTTTGGCTGGTGTTAGTTTTAATTTGCTAATTCAGCGCAATTACTTGTGATTGCTTTCTTTCCTATAGAATTAAAATTTTAAACGTTGATGCATTTTAATTAGAGAAATGTTTGAGTTGATTATGGGCTGTTTAGGTGCCCATTTCCCAATTTTATCACACCAGCCGCCTCTCACTGAGTTAGGGAGACCCCAAAAAATAAAACACACACATTCCATTATTCACTCAAACGTTGTTTTGCCATGAGCGTGCTGACATCACAGTTCTGATGACTCTCTGAACCGCAGCATCCTCTACTCTGGTACAGAATGCAGTCATAGTATTTCTCACTTCCAGTCCGGCTAATCAGTTTCTCCTGAATTAATTTTTAAACGCAATCTTGTGATCAACAGCATATCAAGTGCTAAAATACACCCACGCTAATCTAATGCGCTCACACAAGCCTGCACAATGTTTAAGCCCCTAGCACTTAAAATCGTATTTATCCTTTCCTCCAACCCTTCCTGGAGTGATCCTTAACCCTCCTTCCTTCCACACAAGATTCATATACCCTCTCAGTCATCCTATTCTGCTCCTTCCTCTCTAAATGCCCTAACACTTTCGAAAAAACCTCTTCCACAAAATGAATTATGTTCTTGGTGACCCCACATCGTCTTCTGATCTCAGTGCTCCAAATTCTCTGCTTAATCACATCACACTTCGCCCTCAAACATTACATTTTGACTGTCTCCAGCCTCCTCCTCCTCACTGCAAAGTTTAAAACCCGTTCTTCATACCCGTATAAGAGTTACAGTACCACAGTACATTAGTATATTCCCAGTTTTTTCTGCTTGCATATATAAGGCTTATTTGTCTTCAAAGATGTTTCAGTGAATAACCCACAATATATATATATATATATATATATATATATATATATATATATATATATATATATATATATATATATATATATATAATGTGGTACAGAAGATTTAATAGATACATTGCTGATACAAAAATGGCACATACAGTACGTGAGGTGTGAGAGATACATGTCTAGTACATATTGTTACGTGTTTGTCACTGATTATAATGCGAAAATCTCATCCAGCTCCTCAGAGCTGGGGCACGTGACCAAAATACAGCAGGCATTCCCCCTCTGAACAGCCGCACTGAATCGCTGGAACAGAAAAGTAGCAGCCTTAGGATCTCTAGTTACCCTGATGAGCCTTTTGCCTAGCGCCTTAGGGAACTTAGATGCACTCTTTATATATATATATATATATATATATATATATATATATATATATATATATATATATATATATATATATGTATATATATATATGTATATATATATATATATCTATATATATATATTTATATATATATATATGTATATGTATGTATATATATATGTATATGTATATATATATATGTATATGTATATATATATATATGTATATGTATATATATATATATGTATATATATATATGTATGTATATATATGTATATGTATATATGTATATATATGTATATATATATATGTATATATATATATATATATATATATATATATATATATATATATATATATGTATATATATATATATGTATATTTATATATATATATATATATAATGTCGTGCCCAATAGGTAAAACTTGCAATTTTGGTTTAAATAGAGGAAGCGAATAAAACAAGCGAAAATTTGTGTTTGCAATAATTTCGTACAAATCATTCTAAACCTAAAGAAAAATAATATATTTCATTGTGTTTGTTTATTATTAAATTATTGTGAACTAATCTAAAATATATTTAGCTGAACTAGGATAAATTAAATTGCGCTTGTTATAATAAGGTTAGGTAAGTTTTCTAATTTTTTTTGATAGAAAATTATTAATTTTTACATTAACATAAATGAAAAAAGTATATCTTGAAATTTAGTCTTTTTAGAAAGGACTAAATTTTAAATGAGTTCTTGTTAATTGACCAATTTTACATAGATTATATATATATATGATGTTATGAATGAAAAGAAGTTGGATGTCCTGGCCCTAAGCGAAACAAAGCTGAAGGGGGTAGGAGAGTTTCAGTGGGGGGAAATAAATGGGATTAAATCTGGAGTATCTGAGAGAGTTAGAGCAAAGGAAGGGGTAGCAGTAATGTTAAATGATCAGTTATGGAAGGAGAAAAGAGAATATGAATGTGTAAATTCAAGAATTATGTGGATTAAAGTAAAGGTTGGATGCGAGAAGTGGGTCATAATAAGCGTGTATGCACCTGGAGAAGAGAGGAATGCAGAGGAGAGAGAGAGATTTTGGGAGATGTTAAGTGAATGTATAGGAGCCTTTGAACCAAGTGAGAGAGTAATTGTGGTAGGGGACTTGAATGATAAAGTAGGAGAAACTTTTAGAGAGGGTGTGGTAGGTAAGTTTGGGGTGCCAGGTGTAAATGATAATGGGAGCCCTTTGATTGAACTTTGTATAGAAAGGGGTTTAGTTATAGGTAATACATATTTTAAGAAAAAGAGGATAAATAAGTATACACGATATGATGTAGGGCGAAATGACAGTAGTTTGTTGGATTATGTATTGGTAGATAAAAGACTGTTGAGTAGACTTCAGGATGTACATGTTTATAGAGGGGCCACAGATATATCAGATCACTTTCTAGTTGTAGCTACACTGAGAGTAAAAGGTAGATGGGATACAAGGAGAATAGAAGCATCAGGGAAGAGAGAGGTGAAGGTTTATAAACTAAAAGAGGAGGCAGTTAGGGTAAGATATAAACAGCTATTGGAGGATAGATGGGCTAATGAGAGCATAGGCAATGGGGTCGAAGAGGTATGGGGTAGGTTTAAAAATGTAGTGTTAGAGTGTTCAGCAGAAGTTTGTGGTTACAGGAAAGTGGGTGCAGGAGGGAAGAGGAGCGATTGGTGGAATGATGATGTAAAGAGAGTAGTAAGGGAGAAAAAGTTAGCATATGAGAAGTTTTTACAAAGTAGAAGTGATGCAAGGAGGGAAGAGTATATGGAGAAAAAGAGAGAAGTTAAGAGAGTGGTGAAGCAATGTAAAAAGAGAGCAAATGAGAGAGTGGGTGAGATGTTATCAACAAATTTTGTTGAAAATAAGAAAAAGTTTTGGAGTGAGATTAACAAGTTAAGAAAGCCTAGAGAACAAATGGATTTGTCAGTTAAAAATAGGAGAGGAGAGTTATTAAATGGAGAGTTAGAGGTATTGGGAAGATGGAAGGAATATTTTGAGGAATTGTTAAATGTTGATGAAGATAGGGAAGCTGTGATTTCGTGTATAGGGCAAGGAGGAATAACATCTTGTAGGAGTGAGGAAGAGCCAGTTGTGAGTGTGGGGGAAGTTCGTGAGGCAGTAGGTAAAATGAAAGGGGGTAAGGCAGCCGGGATTGATGGGATAAAGATAGAAATGTTAAAAGCAGGTGGGGATATAGTTTTGGAGTGGTTGGTGCAATTATTTAATAAATGTATGGAAGAGGGTAAGGTACCTAGGGATTGGCAGAGAGCATGCATAGTTCCTTTGTATAAAGGCAAAGGGGATAAAAGAGAGTGCAAAAATTATAGGGGGATAAGTCTGTTGAGTGTACCTGGTAAAGTGTATGGTAGAGTTATAATTGAAAGAATTAAGAGTAAGACGGAGAATAGGATAGCAGATGAACAAGGAGGCTTTAGGAAAGGTAGGGGGTGTGTGGACCAGGTGTTTACAGTGAAACATATAAGTGAACAGTATTTAGATAAGGCTAAAGAGGTCTTTGTGGCATTTATGGATTTGGAAAAGGCGTATGACAGGGTGGATAGGGGGGCAATGTGGCAGATGTTGCAAGTGTATGGTGTAGGAGGTAGGTTACTGAAAGCAGTGAAGAGTTTTTACGAGGATAGTGAGGCTCAAGTTAGAGTATGTAGGAAAGAGGGAAATTTTTTCCCAGTAAAAGTAGGCCTTAGACAAGGATGTGTGATGTCACCGTGGTTGTTTAATATATTTATAGATGGGGTTGTAAGAGAAGTAAATGCGAGGGTCTTGGCAAGAGGCGTGGAGTTAAAAGATAAAGAATCACACACAAAGTGGGAGTTGTCACAGCTGCTCTTTGCTGATGACACTGTGCTCTTGGGAGATTCTGAAGAGAAGTTGCAGAGATTGGTGGATGAATTTGGTAGGGTGTGCAAAAGAAGAAAATTAAAGGTGAATACAGGAAAGAGTAAGGTTATGAGGATAACAAAAAGATTAGGTGATGAAAGATTGAATATCAGATTGGAGGGAGAGAGTATGGAGGAGGTGAACGTATTCAGATATTTGGGAGTGGACGTGTCAGCGGATGGGTCTATGAAAGATGAGGTGAATCATAGAATTGATGAGGGAAAAAGAGTGAGTGGTGCACTTAGGAGTCTGTGGAGACAAAGAACTTTGTCCTTGGAGGCAAAGAGGGGAATGTATGAGAGTATAGTTTTACCAACGCTCTTATATGGGTGTGAAGCGTGGGTGATGAATGTTGCAGCGAGGAGAAGGCTGGAGGCAGTGGAGATGTCATGTCTGAGGGCAATGTGTGGTGTGAATATAATGCAGAGAATTCGTAGTTTGGAAGTTAGGAGGAGGTGCGGGATTACCAAAACTGTTGTCCAGAGGGCTGAGGAAGGGTTGTTGAGGTGGTTCGGACATGTAGAGAGAATGGAGCGAAACAGAATGACTTCAAGAGTGTATCAGTCTGTAGTGGAAGGAAGGCGGGGTAGGGGTCGGCCTAGGAAGGGTTGGAGGGAGGGGGTAAAGGAGGTTTTGTGTGCGAGGGGCTTGGACTTCCAGCAGGCATGCGTGAGCGTGTTTGATAGGAGTGAATGGAGACAAATGGTTTTTAATACTTGACGTGCTGTTGGAGTGTGAGCAAAGTAACATTTATGAAGGGATTCAGGGAAACCGGCAGGCCGGACTTGAGTCCTGGAGATGGGAAGTACAGTGCCTGCACTCTGAAGGAGGGGTGTTAATGTTGCAGTTTAAAAACTGTAGTGTAAAGCACCCTTCTGGCAAGACAGTGATGGAGTGAATGATGGTGAAAGTTTTTCTTTTTCGGGCCACCCTGCCTTGGTGGGAATCGGCCGGTGTGATAATAATAAAAATAAAAAAATATATACATATATATATATACATATATATATACATATATACATACATATACATATATATATATAAATACATACATATATATACATATATATATAAATACATATATATACATATATATATATATATATATATATATATATATATACATATATATATATATATACATATATATACATATATATATATACATATATATACATATATATATATATAAATATATATATATATATACATATATATATATATATACATATATATATATATATACATATATATATATATATATATATACATATATATATATATATATATATATATATATATATATAAATATATATATATATATACATTATATATAATATATATATATATATATATATATATACATATTTATATATATATATATATATATATATATATATATATATATATATATATATATATATATATATATATATATATATATATATATACATATATATATATATATATATATATATATATATATATATATATATATATATATATATATATACATATATATACATATATATATATATATATATATATATATATATATATATACATATATACATATACATATATATATATATATATACATATATATATATATATATATATATATATATATACATATATACATATATATATATATATATAAATATATATATATATATATATATATATATATATATATATATATATATATATATATATATATATATGCACAGCATAAATAACAAAACAAGGCACAATACTGTGAGCGGAACAATACACTAATAACCCGCACATAGAAGAGAGGAGCTTACGACGACGTTTCGGTCGTAAGCTCCTCTTTTCTATATGCGGGTTATTTGTGTATATATACAGCTTGGAGGTTTAAGTACGATATCCGCATTTAAGAGGTCGGTTGAGGTTGTTGCGATTCGTTAGTTTATCACTGGGCCTTAATGCGTGTATCTCTCTGGTGTACAGTATGAATTATTCAATCAATATAGTGGTTCAAACGATCATTGGGGGAGAAAACAAGAATAGTCTTATATTCTTAAATTTCCAAGAAATCGTTCAAAGCCTTTCACTCTTCCATTCCCTTTACAAGAAAGACTTTGACTCGGTTCTCCCCTGAAAAACTTTCTTCCCTTAGACTCTCTGTGAGGAAGACTTTCACCCATCAGCCTTTTAGGAAGGAGTAACTTTAAGCCATCAGCCACTCCTTGAGTAAGACTCACTCACTCACCAGCCTCGTCTTTAGAAAGGCTTCCACCCATGTTTTTTAGTTAAAAAATTGCTTTCGGCTTCTTAGACTCACTCCTCAGCCTCTCTAGGGAAAAAATAGAAGACTTTTACCCCCTCAGATTTTCACCCCTTGAAATTTTCACCCAACAGGCTATCTTAAGAGAAAAACTTTCACCAATCACCCTTTCCTTGAAGAAAGCCTTTCACTTCTCAGCCTCTCCTTAGGAAAGTTTGAAATACCTCTTCGTCTAAATTTCGTATCCAAACTTTGGCACTGATCGCTTCGGCGGCCCTAGCGAAAAAGAAAGCGTTAAAGAATTAAGCAGTTTACCAATATTTCGTTTTCTTTGTCTCTTAGTTTCGATTAATCATTCTTTTTCCGAACGTATGGGAGACATTCTATCTACGAGAAGCGCTGCTGCGATCGAACGTGTATCAACAAATTAAATATATACACATACAGAAAAATATAACAAATGCAAATATATTTCTTAAGTCTTCTAACCCAAATAATAGATAATAAATAACGAGATTTGGTAATGATAAATAAATTATAAATTATACACAATAAGTGTCAGGGGCCCAAGACTGTTCAACTGACTCTCAGCATACATAAGGGGACTTACCAATAGACCCCTGGCTGTCTTCAAGCAGGCACTGGACAGGCACCTAATGTCAATACCTGACCAGCCGGGCTGTGGTTCGTACGTCGGCTTGCGTGCGGCCAACAGTAACAGCCTGGTTGATCAGGCTCTGATTCACCATGAGGTCTAGTCACAGACAGGGCCGCGGGGGCGTTGACCCCCGGAACCCTCTCCAGGTATACTCCAGGTATAATATATATATATATATATATTTTTTTTTCAACAAGTCGGCCGTCTCCCACCAAGGCAGGGTAACCCAAAAAGAAAGAAAATCCCCCCCAAAAATACTTTCATCATTCAACACTTTCACCTCACTCACACATAATCACTGTTTTTGCAGAGGTGCCCAGAATATAACAGTTTAGAAGTATATACGTATAAAAATACAAAATATATCCCTCCAAACTGCCAAACTACCTTTACATACACTCCCAAATTCGTCCACTAACCTTCGCAATTTTTCTTTAGAATCTCCCATAAGCACAGTATCATCAGCAAAAAGTAACTGTGTCACTTCCCATTTTGTATTTAATTCCCCATAATTTAATCCCACCCCTCTCCCGAACACCCTAGCATTTACTTCTTTTACAACCTCATCTATAAATATATTAAACAACCATGTTGACATTACACATCCCTCTCTAAGACCTACATTTACCGGGAAGTATTCTCCCTCTCTTCTACATACCCTAACCTGAGCCTCACTATCCTCATAAAAACTCTTTACAACATTTAGTAACTTACCACCTATTCCATATACTTGCAACATCTGCCACATTGCTTCCCTATCCACTCTATCATATGCCTTTTCTAAACCCATAAATGCAATAAAAACTTCCCTACCTTTATCTAAATACTGCTCACATATAAGCTTCAATGTAAACACTTGATCTACACATCCCCTACCCACTCTAAAACCTCCTTGCTCATCCGCAATTCTACATTCTGTCTTACCTCTAATTCTTTCAATAATAACCCTACCGTACACTTTTCCTGGTATACTCAGTAAACTTATTCCTCTATAATTTTTACAGTCTCTTTTGTCCCCTTTCCCTTTATATAAAGGGACTATACACGCTCTCCACCAATCCCTAGGCACCTTCTCCTCTTTCATACATTTATTAAACAAAAATACCAAAAATTCCAACACTATGTCCCCCCCTGCTTTTAACATTTCTGTCATGATCCCGTCACTTCCAGCTGCTTTACCCCCTTTCATTCTACGTAATGCCTCACGTACCTCCCCCACACTCACATCCTGCTCTTCTTCACTCCTAAAAGATGGTATACCTCCCTGGCCAGTGCATGAAATTACCGCTTCCCTTTCTTCGTCGACATTTAAAAGTTCCTCAAAATATTCTCTCAAACCTACCCAAAACCTCCATCTTCCCATCTACTAACTCCCCTACTTTGTTTTTAACTGACAAATCCATTTGTTCCCTAGGCTTTCTTAACTTGTTTAACTCCAAATTTTTTTCTTATTTTCATTAAAATTTCTTGACAGTACCTCTCCCACTCTATCATCCGCTCTCCTTTTGCACTCTCTCACCACTCTCTTCACCTTTCTTTTACTCTCCATATACTCTGCTCTTCTTATAACACTTCTGCTTTGTAAAAACCTCTCATAAGCTACCTTTTTGTCTTTTATCACACCCTTTACTTCATTATTCCACCAATCACTCCTCTTTCCTCCTGCACCCACCCTCCTATAACCACAAACTTCTGCCCCACATTCTAATACTGCATTTTTAAAACTATTCCAACCCTCTTCAACCCCCCCCCCCACTACTCATACCTGCACCAGCCCACCTTTCTGCCAATAGTTGCCTATATTTCACCCGAACTTCCTCCTCCCTTAGTTTATACACTTTCATCACCCTCTTACTTGTTATTGCCATATTCCTCTTATCCCATCTACCTCTTACTCTAACTGTAGCTACAACTAAATAATGATCCGATATATCAGTTGACCCTCTATAAACATGTACATCCTGGAGCCTACCCATCAACCTTTTATCCACCAATACATAATCTAACAAACTATTTTCATTACGTGCAACATCACACCTTGTATATTTATTTATCCCCTTTTTCATAAAATATGTATTACTTATTACCAAACTTCTTTCTACACATAGCTCAATTAAAGGCTCCCCATTTTCATTTACCCCTGGCACCCCAAATTTACCTACTA
Organism: Cherax quadricarinatus; assembly: GCF_038502225.1. Lineage (NCBI taxonomy): Eukaryota > Metazoa > Arthropoda > Malacostraca > Decapoda > Parastacidae > Cherax > Cherax quadricarinatus. Next base: position 27,329,603 of record NC_091292.1, on the reverse strand, counting down.
CTTCCTCCACAACATTTTTACCCACTTTAGCATTAAAATCCCCAATCACAAGTACTCTCACACTTGGTTCAAAACTCCCCACGCATTCACTCAACATTTCCCAAAATCTCTCTCTCTCCACTATACTTCTCTCTTCCCCAGGTGCATATACGCTTACTATAACCTACTTCTCACATCCAACCTTTATTTTACTCCACATAATCCTTGAATTAATACATTTATAGTCCCTCTTTTCCTGCCATAGCTTATCCTTCAACATTATTGCTACTCCTTTAGCTCTAACTCTATTAGAAACTCCTGACCTAATCCTATTTATTCCTCTCCACTGAAACTCTCCCACCCCCTTCAGCTTTGTTTCACTTAAAGCCAGGACATCCAGCTTCTTCTCATTCATAACATCCACAATCATCTCATTCTTATCATTCACACAACATCCACGCACATTCAGACTTCCAACTTTGACAATTTTCTTCTTATTCTTTTTAGTAATTATTACAGGAAAAGGGGTTACTAGCCCATTGTTCCCGGGATTTTAGTTGACCTTTACAACACGCAATGGCTTACACACATACTTACACACACACACACACACACACACACATAGAGCCAGAAACGAATATGCACAGATAAGAAGGGAGGCCCAAAGACAATATGAAAATGACAGCAGCAAAAGCCAAATCTGACCCGAAACTGTTGTACAGCCACATCAGGAGGAAAACAACAGTCAAGGACCAGGTAATCAGGCTAAGGAAGGAAGGAGGAGAGACAACAAGAAATGACCGTGAAGTATGTGACGAACTCAACAAGAGATTCAAAGAAGTGTTCACAGAGGAGACAGAAGGGGCTCCAGAAAGACGGAGAGGTGGGGCACACCACCATGTGCTGGACACAGTGCACACAACCGAGGAAGAAGTGAAGAGGCTTCTGAGTGAGCTAGATACCTCAAAGGCAATGGGGCCAGATAACATCTCCCCATGGGTATTGAGAGAGGGAGCAGAGGCGCTATGTGTACCCCTAACAACAATATTCAATACATCTATCGAAACAGGGAGATTGCCTGAGGCATGGAAGACAGCAAATGTAGTCCCAATCTTTAAAAAAGGAGACAGACATGAAGCATTAAACTACAGACCAGTGTCACTGACATGTATAGTATGCAAAATCATGGAGAAGATTATCAGGAGAAGAGTGGTGGAACACCTAGAAAGGAATGATCTCATCAACAGCAGCCAACATGGTTTCAGGGACGGGAAATCCTGTGTCACAAACCTACTGGAGTTCTATGACATGGTGACAGCAGTAAGACAAGAGAGAGAGGGGTGGGTGGATTGCATATTCTTGGACTGCAAGAAGGCGTTTGACACAGTTCCACACAAGAGATTGGTGCAAAAACTGGAGGACCAAGCAGGGATAACAGGGAAGGCACTACAATGGATCAGGGAATACTTGTCAGGAAGACAGCAGCGAGTCATGGTACGTGGCGAGGTGTCAGAGTGGGCACCTGTGACCAGCGGGGTCCCACAGGGGTCAGTCCTAGGACCAGTGCTGTTTCTGGTATTTGTGAACGACATGACGGAAGGAATAGACTCTGGGGTGTCCCTGTTTGCAGATGACGTGAAGTTGATGAGAAGAATTCACTCGATCGAAGACCAGGCAGAACTACAAAGGGATCTGGACAGGCTGCAGACCTGGTCCAGCAATTGGCTCCTGGAGTTCAATCCCACCAAGTGCAAAGTCATGAAGATTGGGGAAGGGCAAAGGAGACCGCAGACGGAGTACAGTCTAGGGGGCCAGAGACTACAAACCTCACTCAAGGAAAAAGATCTTGGAGTGAGTATAACACCAGGCACATCTCCTGAAGCGCACATCAACCAAATAACTGCTGCAGCATATGGGCGCCTAGCAAACCTCAGAACAGCATTCCGACATCTTAATAAGGAATCGTTCAGGACCCTGAACACCGTGTACGTTAGGCCCATATTGGAGTATGCGGCACCAGTTTGGAACCCACACCTAACCAAGCACGTAAAGAAACTAAAGAAAGTGCAAAGGTTTGCAACAAGACTAGTCCCAGAGCTAAGAGGTATGTCCTACGAGGAGAGGTTAAGGGAAATCAACCTGACGACACTGGAGGACAGGAGAGATAGGGGGGACATGATAACGACATACAAAATACTGAGAGGAATTGACAAGGTGGACAAAGACAGGATGTTCCAGAGATTGGACACAGTAACAAGGGGACACAGTTGGAAGTTGAAGACACAGATGAATCACAGGGATGTTAGGAAGTATTTCTTCAGCCACAGAGTAGTCAGTAAGTGGAATAGTTTGGGAAGCGATGTAGTGGAGGCAGGATCCATACATAGCTTTAAGCAGAGGTATGATAAAGCTCGCAGTTCAGGGAGAGTGACCTAGTAGCGATCAGTGAAGTGGCGGGGCCAGGAGCTCGGACTCGACCCCCGGAACCTCAACTAGGTGAGTACAACTAGGTGAGTACACACACACACACACACACACACATAGATATATATATATATATATATATATATATATATATATATATATATATATATATATATATATATATATATATATAATGTATATATATATATATATATATATATATATATATATATATATATATATATATATATATATATATATATGTGTGTGTGTGTGTGTGTGTGTGTGTGTGTGTGTGTGTACTCACCCAATTGTACTCACCTAATTGTGGGTGCAGGGGTCGATACTTAGCTCCTGGCCCCGCCTCTTCACTGACCGCTAATAGGTCCTCTCTCTCCCTGCTCCATGAGCTTTATCATACCTCGTCTTAAAACTATGTATTGTTCTTGCCTCCACTACATGGCTTACCGAACTATTCCACTTCCTAACAACTCTGTGGCTGAAGAAATATTTCCTAACATCCCTTTGACTCATCTGAGTCTTCAGCTTCCAATTGTGACCCCTTGTTGCTGTGTCCCATCTCTGGAGCATCCTGTCTCTGTCCACCTTTTCTATTCCACACAGTATTTTGTATGTCGTTATCATGTCTCCCCTGACTCTCCTGTCCTCCAGTGTCGTCAGACCGATTTCACTTAACCTTTCTTCATAGGACATTCCCTTTAGCTCTGGAACCAGCCATGTTGCAAACCTCTGCACTTTCTCTAATTTCTTGACGTGTTTAACCAGGTGTGGGTTCTAAACTGGTGCTGCGTACTCCAGTATAGGCCTGACGTACACAGTGTATAAAGTCTTGAACGATTCCTTACTGAGGTACCGGAATGCTATTCTCAGGTTTACCAAGCGCCCATATGCCGCAGCAGTTATCTGGTTAATGTGTGCTTCTGGCGATGTACTCGGTATTATACTCACTCCTAGATCTTTCTCCTTGAGTGAGGTTTGCAGTCTTTGGCCTCCTAGCCTATACTCTGTCTGTGGTCTTCTTTGCCCTTCTCCGATCTTCATGACTTTGCATTTGGCGGGGTTAAATTCCAGGAGCCAGTTGCTGGACCACGCATCCAGCCTGTCCAGGTCTCTTTGCAGATCTGTCTGGTCCGCATCTGATTTAATTCTCCTCATTAACTTCATATCATCTGCTAACAGGGACACTTCTGAGTCTATCCCTTCCGTCATGTCGTTCACATATACCAAGAATAGCACTGGTCCCAGGACTGACCTCTGTGGGACCCCGCTCGTCACCGGCGCCCACTGTGATACCTCATCACGGACCATGACTCGTTGTTGCCTCCCTGTTAGGTATTCTCTGATCCATTGCAATACCTTTCCTGTTATATGTGCCTGTTCCTCATGCTTCTGTAACTTCAGTTACTTTGTCATAAAACTCTTGTAGGTTTGTGACACAGGATTTGCATTCCAAGAATCCGTGCTGGCTGTCGTTTTTAATCTTGTTCCGCTCCAGGTGCTCCACCACTCTTCTCCTGATAATCTTTTCAATGACTTTGCATACTATACACGTCAGTGACACTGGTCTATAATTGCTTCATTTCTGTCTCCTTTCTTAAAGATAGGGACTACATTTGCCTTCTTCCATACTTCGGGTAGTTGCCCAGTTTCAAGGGAAGTGTTGAAAATTTTGGTTAGTGGCACACGAAGTGTCTCTGCTCCTTCTCTAAGGATCCATGGAGATATGTTGTCCGGTCCCACCGCCTTTGAGGTATCAAGATCACTTAGGAGCTTCTCCACCTCCTCCTCAGTTGTGTGTAATTCATCCAACACTTGTTGGAATATCCCTTGTTGATGTACCCCACTGTTTTGCCTTCCCGGTGTCTCTTCAGCCTCTACTGTGTGTGTGTGTGTGTGTGTGTGTGTGTGTGTGGTGTCTAATAGGTAAAACTTGCCGAATAAGGCAAGCGAAAATTTGTGTATGCAATAATTTCGCAAAAATCGTTCTGAATCTAATGAAAAAAATATATATTTCATTGTGTTTGTTTATTATTAAATTATTGTAAACTTATCTAAAATATATTTAGTTGGATTACGCTAAATTAAACTGAGCTTGTTATAATAAAGTTAGGTAAGTTTTCTAAGGTTGTTTTAGTACAAAATTATTATTTTTTACATTAACATAAATGAAAAGTATATATCTTTAAACGTATAAGAATTTTTTTTAGAAAGGACTTAATTTAAAATGAGTTCTTGCTAATTGACCAGTTTTACCTATTCGGTACGACATATATTAATACGTATATATATATATATATATATATATATATATATATATATATATATATATATATATATATATATATATATATATATATATATATGCATATATATATATATATATGCATATATATATATATATATATATATATATATATATATATATATATATATATATATATATATATATATATATATATATATATATACACGTAAATGTTGGAGAGGATTTTAACAACTGAAACTTTTCAATAGGATATCAATAGTAAGCGTTGCATTGGTTATTAACTCGGATATCAGTAATTGTTGGTGTGGATATTAATAGTAATTACTTGCACCAACAGTAGCTCTTGGAAATATGATCTTTAAATAATGTGAGAGTGTGGTAGCGTAACAACTGTATATGCAATTTTCGCTGTCAGAAAAACTGCTTTCAGCCACTAGCCATCGGGTGTGATAAAGCTATTTCATTGTAAATGAATTTACATAATTTGTATTTAAATTAATGAAATAAATGTATTTACAACTTTGATAATGCTGCAGAGTTATTTAAAATACAAATATGCACAGAACTGTCACCTAGATCAAGAATATAGAACAGTCTGCTACCACCAGTTAATATTTATCGTCAAAAATTTCTTATAAATTCACTTTATATAAATGTTATGTTTTTTTGTAAATCCTTCAGTGAACCTGAGTGACCTCTACATATCCTTCAGTGAACCTGAGTGACCTCTACATATCCTTCAGTGAACCTGAGTGACCTCTACATATCCTTCAGTGAACCTGAGTGACCTCTACATATCCTTCAGTGAACCTGAGTGACCTCTACATATCCTTCAGTGAACCTGAGTGATCTCTACATATCCTTCAGTGAACCTGAGTGACCTCTACATAACCTTCAGTGAACCTGAGTGACCTCTATATATCCTTCAGTGAACCTGAGTGATCTCTATATATCCTTCAGTGAACCTGAGTGATCTCTACATATCCTTCAGTGAACCTGAGTGACCTCTATATATCTTTCAGTGAACCTGAGTGACCTCTACATATCCTTCAGTGAACCTGAGTGACCTCTATACATCTTTCAGTGAACCTGAGTGACCTCTACATATCCTTCAGTGAACCTGAGTGACCTCTACATATCCTTCAGTGAACCTGAGTGACCTCTATACATCTTTCAGTGAACCTGAGTGACCTTTACATATCCTTCAGTGAACCTGAGTGACCTCTACATATCCTTCAGTGAACCTGAGTGACCTCTACATATCTTTCAGTAAACCTGAGTGACCTCTACATATCTTTCAGTGAACCTGAGTGACCTCTACATATCCTTCAGTGAACCTGAGTGACCTCTACATATCCTTCAGTGAACCTGAGTGACCTCTACATAACCTTCAGTGAACCTGAGTGACCTTTGCATAACCACTACATATCCAGGATCATGGTGTCATTTGAATAGGTGTACTAACACGTAGGGACAAATTCTGTTTATGGCTGATGCTGCTTAAGACTGAAATCTGGAAAGTCCTGTAATGAAAAGCTATGTTCATGGAATGAACCGAACCAACAATCAATCAGAAGGGAGACATGTGCTAAGGCAATAAACATTAATTTCACCTGGAAAATGAGGTAAGGAGTATTTACTTAAGATACCAGCTTCACCTGCAACTCTGAAAGTACCTCAGTGACATAAGGAACGTTAGGAGCTTTGTATAATGCTGCAGGCAAATGAGGAACCAGAGTCCGAGAAAGAGAGGTGTATTCCTCTCAGTAACTCGTGGCAATTCTGATAACAATGGCCCACGAACTCTTCAGATGAACCTACCCAAGCCGTTAACAAATCTCTATTCAAGCCAAATGTTGGAGTGGTACACCACACAAATAACCCGCACATAGGAGAGAGAAGCGGACGTTCCGGCCCGATTTGGACCATTTACAAAGTCACATTAACACAAAAGAATGGGGAAGCCAGTATATATATATAGGCGAGAGGGAAAAAGGACGGGATAAGACAGGAAGAAAAAGAAGTAATTGTAGTTTTAATACTGGTAGTGGGAGTAGTAGTAGAACAAGTAGTAGTAATAGTAGAAAGTAAGGAGAGTAGTTTAGTAGCACAAGAGATAGAAAGGGGAGTGAAGGGTGAAGGGAGTTGTAGTAGTAGTAGTAGTAGTAATAGTAGAAATAGGTTTGTAGATGAATGGTTCAGAGAACCGACATGTTGATAAATTAGACACATGTGCAACTCTTGGGTATCTTTTTTGAGGAAACGTTTCGCCAGGAGCTTATAAACCGTTGGCAGGAGAGGTGCAGCACCTCTCCTGCCAACGGTTTATAAGCTCCTTCTCCTCACGTATGCCGCATTCTATTCAAGATTGATGGACTGAACACATCGGCTCAAGGTTGAGGGACTGATTACCTCATTCTCCTCCTGTTCTTCAAGATTCTCCTTTGTATGGACTGATGAAGCCACTGTGTGGCGAGACGTTTCCTCAAAAAAGATACCCAAGAGTTGCACATGTGTCTAATTTATCATCAGTAGAAATAGGGTCAGTGTAAGGACAAGAAAAAGGAGCACTGCAGGAGAGCTAAGGGCCCATAAGGTGTGGGACCAAAACACAGGGGAAAATATTGAAGGAAAGAGCACAATTAGAAGGAAAATAAAGAAAGAAAATGGGGAAAAATAGGAAAGGAGAAGAGGTAGGGAGAAGAGGAGAAGAAAGAATCAGGTCAGGTGACGAACGTTCTGAAGTTTGAAGCATTTGACAATATAATGAGAAAAGAAGGCAACTGTTAGGTAAAAGGCCGCAAATGCAACTAATGTGACATTTTATTGTGGCAACGTTTCGCTATCTAGGAGCTTTGTCAAGCCGTTACAAACAATACATGGACACCCAAGCCTATATACGTATACCCCTCTGTATCCATGTATTGTTCGTAACCGCTTGATAAAGCTCCTGTAGAGCGAAACGTTGCTACAATAAAATGTCACACTAGTTTCACTTGTGTCCTTTTACTTAACACAATACCTCTTATTTTTTAAAACAATATTAATAATATTAATAATAATATTCATTCCCTTCGCTAGCAACTGGCAAGATACTTTGGATCAGTTGAGAGTGGCTGCTTGGTTCTCCAATACACTATAGAATTTATCCAGTTCCCTGAATTTAAGCACCCTTGCTGTTGTACTTCTAATGTTAAATCGACCTCATCCAGATTAGATATAAACTATAATTTTTTCATTGATCTGCTGGGGGCACACCGTTTTGGCATAAATATTGCAGGAGCATTGGAAGTTAGGGTATTGAGAATTCTCCATCGGAGGACAGCATTCCTTCCTGATTTGTTCTTCTATTCGAGAATCACTAGATAAGCCGATGAATGGTGAAAGAACTAAGGGTAAGGGAAGTGTGTCAGCTGGTTTCTTTTATTCTCCCACTGTCTCCATAGATAATTTATGCTCCTGTCATGATCAGGGGCAGTGTGTAAGTGAAGACGAAATTCAAGAGGATGATCAAACCAAGGAGCATCCTGGCTTCTACGGCTCAGTTAATTATAGTATTTATTTTACAACTATACATGTTGTAGATCCTGCTACAATTTGTACAGTGGAAACTTATATATAAATATGTCGTGCCTAATACGTAAAACTTGCGATTTTGGCTTAAATAGTAACGCTTTTCTTGCCGAGTAAGGCAGGCGAAAATTTGTATATGCGGTAATTTCACAAAAATCATTCTGAACCTAACGAAAAAATTATTTCATTGTGTTTGTTTATGATTAAATTACTGTAAACTTAACTAAAATATGTTTAGTTGGATTAAGCTAAATTAAATTGCGCTTGTTATAATAAGGTTAGGTAAGTTTTCTAAGGTTCTTTTGAAACAAAATTATTAATTTTACATTAACATAAAGGAAAAATATATATCTTTAAATGTATAAGAGAAAATTTTAGAAAAGACTTAATATGAAATGAGCTCTTGCTAATTGATCAGTTTTACCTATTCGGCATGACTTATATATATATGTGAAAAATTACGTGAACAAAATGCCTCTAATGAACCTTAATTGCCCTATCATCATGTAACAAAAAATTTCATCCACTAGTACTACTATGTTTATTACCTCTGTTACTGTTACTACTTCTGTTAATATTACTATGACTATTATTACTACTAATTCTAGTTTTACAAAAGCTACTATTACTAATACTAATATTCATAGTCAATGAATATTATATACATATATGTTCCAGCAGTACATGCACTCTATGTTAGTGTTTTGTTTAACTTTCTGCAAAGTATTTTTATTTGAAATCTTGAACTGCCCATTTGAGCAGTGACCCTTTTGGCATTTACTAAAGAGCCTGCGCAGTTGTGTGTGTGTGTGTGTGTGTGTGTGTGTGTGTGTATGTGTGTGTGTGTGTGTGTGTGTGTGTGTGTGCGTGTGTGTGTGTGTGTGTGTGTGTGTGTGTGTGTGTGTGTGTGTGTGTGTGTGTGTGTGTGCGCCCGCGCCCGCGTGCATGTGTGCGTGCGCGCGCGCGTGCGTGTGTAAGACATTATGAGAACCAAGCCTCACATATTCATCCAACTCGTGACTGATGTATATTGATTACGGACCTGCCATCATAACACTTCTCTTTCAGTTTATTCGGTCACCTTTAAAATTAATTTTTTTTATAATAATGGATATAATATCGAAAAGGTAATTAATTAATTTTTGTGTTTATAAATCTTCTTTTATATAGATACGCAAAACAACCGACAATTAATTTTGTCTCGAATCACTATTGTCATTACAAGCTGGGTTAATTCATTTATGAAAATTGTTTTTACGTCTCTGTTTACTACGTTAGAGTTACGAGATGTCACTTCTGCCCCGCAGAGTATAGGAACTTTTTTCCGCAACTGTACCTTTGTGAAAATGGACTCCACATCCAGACTAAGGTTTTGTTATTAAAATTATTAATTTTTTTCTATGAGATTTTTCTATAAAATATCAGTAACCTACTCTCCCCTTTCCACTTAACAAGGTAAAGAACCGCTACTAGATACGAAGGTATGTAAAGGTATGTTTTCCTCATGATCTGTGGTTAGACTATAAAAATGAGGGAGACTGGGAATCGTGATTTCAGTTTTTCTTCTATCTTTTTCTCTCTCTTTTTTTTTTTAGTTTTCTCTGTTTTGAATATTTTCCTTCTTTGTCTGCTTTGGTTATGATGATGGAGTTCTGCTTGTGTTTAAAGCCAGTTCGTCCCTTCTTGGAAGATCGGTTTGGTGGAGGAAGTAACCTTGCATCTCTTCTAGCAATAGTCCTTTGAAGCATTTCCTCTTCTTTTTTACTCCCTTGAATTTACAGTTAAAGATCTATTATTCTTCCACAGCTCATAAAAAAAGATTCAGTCCAATATCAAGTACATGGTTGCCATCTCGCTCAGAAACTTGATGCGATCCACAACAGCTTTCTAGCATCTGTTAACTGCTAGGTGAACAGGGGCAACAGATGTGAGGAGACTTCTCTCTTCTCCACCCACACGCAATCGAACCCGGTTGCTTTGGTTGTGATTGTGCTAGGAAGCACTTATTCAGAAAGCAAGGGGAGGATGTAGAGATGAGTTTATAAGGTAAGTAATACTAATAGAAAGTATCACGATCATGGGTTAGAAAAAGTACGCCAAAGTTACTCATTTAGATATTATATGTAATAATTGTTTTAAAACGTAGACGCATTTTTTGTTCGATGAAAATCAATATTTTTGTATAAACATGAACAAATATGGAATAAATTAACCTACGTAATCGAGGGTAATACATAAACATTTAAAAATGTTTTATAGATACTTTCCTACAACCTATAAACAAACACCCTCGTTTGGGTCCCAACGTTGTTGCTATTTGATTGAATTTCTATACCTTTTGTTGTGCTCCAAGCGGCTCCTGACTAGGAGATGATGTTTGCATGGCTGCCTGCTGTTAACTGCTCTGCAAATGTACTCTGCTGCCTGGTCTTTCCTGCACGCTGAATGGCCACAGAATTGCTCTGGGCAGTTTGAGATGATGTTTGGCAGCCTACGCCGTCCCGGTGTCACCTTTGTTGAATTCTGTGGACTAGATTGACCTCTGGGCTCAGGTCGATGAATTTTAATTCTTCCATAAGGTTGAGTGACTTCCTGGCGACGGTTTGAAGTTCATTACTGTCTCTTCTGAACAAAACTGTTAAATAATATGAAGAGAATAATTTCAGAGGGTAACATTACTGAAACGTTGAGCCTAAAATAAATTTATAGAGTAAAACATAACTTGAAGTTTATAAATGGCAGATGTTGCTCATGATAGGGAGCTCTTAAGATCTGCTGAACCACAGTTCTTGAAAAAAAATTAAAATATTGTAGGTACTCAGTGAACTCTCCCACAAACTGTCACCATAGAAGAAATCACAGAGAAATAAGAAATTGGTTCAATATACAAATAAATCCTTTGAAAAGCTGACAATTGCAAAAAGGGCTGTATAGTATTTATGACTCTGTATAACAAATGGTACATGTTATCTGTATGCAACAGACAATGAAAATGGTGGAGAGTTGATGAGGGTGAATGTGATGATGATGATGGTGAGTCAGTATAGAGATGATGGTAAACATTGAGATGATGGTGAGTGTTAAAGTAATCATGCACAAGTGTTGAGATGATGGGGCGAGTGTAGAGATGATGGTAAGAGAGAAGAGTATAATGAGTATGGTGAATGCAGAAATGATTGGAGTAGGAAATGAGGGAGTGTAAAGATGAGGGAGTGTAGAGCTGAGGGAGTGTAGAACTGAGGGAGTGTAGAGATGAAGGAGTGTAGAGATGAAGGAGTGTAGAGATGAAGGAGTGTAGAGATGAGGGAGTGTAAAAATGAAGGAGTGCAGAGATGAGGGAGTGTAGAGATGAGGAAGTGTAGAGATGAGGGAGTGTAGAGATGAGGGAGTGTAGAGATGAGGGAGTGTAGAGATGAGGGAGTGTAGAGATGAGGGAGTGTAGAGATTAGGGAGTGTAGAGATGACGGAGTGTAGAGATGAGGGAGTATAGAGATGAGGGAGTATAGAGATGAGGGACTACAGAGATGAGGGAACGTAGAGATGAGGGAGTGTAGAGATGAGGGAGTGTAGAGATGAAGGAGTGTAGAGATGAAGGAGTGTAGAGATGAGGGAGTGTAGAGATGAGGGAGTGTAGAGATGAGGGAGTGTAAAGATGAGGGAGTGTAGAGATGACGGAGTGTAGAGATGAGGGAGTATAGAGATGAGGGAGTATAGAGATGAGGGACTACAGAGATGAGGGAACGTAGAGATGAGGGAGTGTAGAGATGAGGGAGTATAGAGATGAGGGAGTATAGAGATGAGGGAGTGTAGAGATGACGGAGTGTAGAGATGAGGGAGTATAGAGATGAGGGAGTATAGAGATGAGGGACTACAGAGATGAGGGAACGTAGAGATGAGGGAGTGTAGAGATGAGGGAGTGTAGAGATGAAGGAGTGTAGAGATGAAGGAGTGTAGAGATGAGGGAGTGTAGAGATGAGGGAGTGTAGAGATGACGGAGTGTAGAGATGAGGGAGTATAGAGATGAGGGAGTATAGAGATGAGGGACTACAGAGATGAGGGAACGTAGAGATGAGGGAGTGTAGAGATGAGGGAGTGTAGAGATGAAGGAGTGTAGAGATGAAGGAGTGTAGAGATGAGGGAGTGTAGAAATGAGGGAGTGTAGAGATGAGGGAGTGTAAAGATGAGGGAGTGTAGAGATGAGGGAGTGTAGAGATGACGGAGTGTAGAGATGACGGAGTGTAGAGATGAGGGAGTGTAGAGCTGAGGGAGTGTAGAGATGAGGGAGTGTAGAGATGAAGGAGTGTAGAGATGAAGGAGTGTAGAGATGAGGGAGTGTAGAGATGAGGGAGTGTAGAGATGAAGGAGTGTAGAGATGAAGGAGTGTAGAGATGAGGGAGTGTAGAGATGAGGGAGTGTAGAGATGAAGGAGTGTAAAGATGAGGGAGTGTAGAGATGAGGGAGTGTAGAGATGAAGGAGTGTAGAGATGAGGGAGTGTAGAGATGAGGGAGTGTAAAGATGAGGGAGTGTAGAGATGAGGGAGTGTAAAGATGAGGGAGTGTAGAGATGAATGAGTGTAGAGATGAAGGAGTGTAGAGATGAGGGAGTGTAGAGATGAAGGAGTGTAAAGATGAGGGAGTGTAGAGATGAGGGAGTGTAGAGATGAAGGAGTGTAGAGATGAGGGAGTGTAGAGATGAGGGAATGTAGAGATGAAGGAGTGTAGAGATGAGGGAGTGTAGAGATGAGGGAGTGTAGAGATGAAGGAGTGTAGAGATGAGGGAGTGTAGAGATGAAGGAGTGTAGAGATGAGGGAGTGTAGAGATGAGGGAGTGTAGAGATGAAGGAGTGTAGAGATGAGGGAGTGTAGAGATGAGGGAGTGTAAAGATGAGGGAGTGTAGAGATGAGGGAGTGTAAAGATGAGGGAGTGTAGAGATGAATGAGTGTAGAGATGAAGGAGTGTAGAGATGAGGGAGTGTAGAGATGAGGGAGTGTAGAGATGAGGGAGTGTAAAGATGAGGGAGTGTAGAGATGAGGGAGTGTAAAGATGAGGGAGTGTAGAGATGAAGGAGTGTGGAGATGAAGGAGTGTAGAGATGAGGGAGTGTAGAGATGATGGAGTGTAGAGATGAGGGAGTGTAAAGATGAGGGAGTGTAGAGATGAGGGAGTGTAGAGATGACGGAGTGTAGAGATGAGGGAGTGTAGAGCTGGGGGAGTGTAGAGATGAGGGAGTGTAGAGCTGAGGGAGTGTAGAGATGAGGGAGTGTAGAGATGACGGAATGTAGAGATGAGGGAGTGTAGAGATGAGAGTGTAGAGATAAGGGAGTGTAGAGATGAGGGAGTGTAGAGATGAGGGAGTGTAGAGATGAGGGAGTGTAGAGATGACGGAGTGTAGAGATGAGGGAGTGTAGAGATGAGGGAGTGTAGGGATGAGGAAGTGTACCTGAACTCCATATAGTTGCCCTCTATTCCTCATTATTCTTTACTTTTCAGGAATCAAACTTTCATGTTCTATAATGTCAATATTATTCTTTGTTATATCCATGTTTTATATTTTTAATTCATGTGCATTGTAGACATTATAATGATATCATTTCTCAAATGTAGTTTTAGCTCCTGGACTATCTACATCTCCTCCTCCTCTTCCCCTTTCTTAGATCAAACCTTCCTCACAGTTTCTTTGTTTCATTGTTATATTTTATCTTTTGATGTCATTTGTTTATTATATACATTTTAAGTCATGACATTGTTGTCATACCTTATTTATTCATAATCCCACCCATCTGTCAAATTCTAGCTCCTGGATCTGCCGTCCCCAGTTTTAGGATTAAGCGTGTTTTAAACGGGATATAGATCCTTAATTCATATAGGGGAAATGTTATTACAACCTTATATGTGATCCATCTGGCTTACATGGCACAACACACACACACACACACACACACACACACACACACAGATACACACAAACATACACACAGACACACACAAACAGACACAGACACACACACAGTGATGTATAACCCACCACAGAACAGCAGGAGGCCAAGGCAAGAGTACGACGAGAGCAATAGAGCGATGGTTGACACACTGGCTACAGTGGCCAGAAGAGCTCATGCATGCAGGGCAAAGCTCCTGATCATGGGTGACTTTAACCACAAGGAGATCGATTGGGAGAACTTGGACCCGCATGGGGGCCAAGATACATGGAGGGCTAAGATGATGGAGGTGGTACTGGAAAACTTCATGTACCAACACGTAAGGGACACTACAAGAGAGAGAGGAGAGGATGAACCAGCAAGGCTGGACTTAGTATTCACCTTGAGTAGTGCAGATATCGAGGACATCACATATGAAAGACCCCTTGGGGCCAGTGACCATGTGGTTTTAAGCTTCGAATACACAGTAGAGCTACAAGCGGAGGGAGAAGCAGGAAGGCCAGGACGAATGAAGCCAAACTACAAGAAAGGGGACTACACAGGAATGAGGAACTTCCTGAATGGGGTTCAGTGGGACAGAGAACTGGCAGGGAAGCCAGTTAATGAGATGATGGAATATGTAGCAACAATGGGCAAGGAGGCTGAGGAGAGGTTTGTACCCAAGGGTAACAGGAATAATGAAAAAGCAAGGATGAGCCCATGGTTTACCCAAAGGTGCAGGGAGGCAAAAACCAAGTGTGCTAGGGAATGGAAGAAATATAGAAGACAAAAGACCCAGGAGAATAAGGAGAGCAGTCGTAGAGCCAGAAACGAATATGCACAGATAAGAAGGGAGGCCCAAAGACAATATGAAAATGACATAGCAGCGAAAGCCAAATCTGACCCTAAACTGTTGTACAGCCACATCAGGAGGAAAACAACAGTCAAGGACCAGGTAATCAGGCTAAAGAAGGAAGGAGGAGAGACAACAAGAAATGACCGTGAAGTATGTGAGGAACTCAACAAGAGATTCAAAGAAGTGTTCAAATAGGAGACAGAAGGGGCTCCAGAAAGACGGAGAGGTGGGGCACACCACCATGTGCTGGACACAGTGCACACAACCGAGGAAGAAGTGAAGAGGCTTCTGAGTGAGCTAGATACCTCAAAGGCAATGGGGCCAGATAACATCTCCCCATGGGTATTGAGAGAGGGAGCAGAGGCGCTATGTGTACCCCTAACAACAATATTCAATACATCTATCGAAACAGGGAGATTGCCTGAGGCATGGAAGACAGTAAATATAGTCCCAATCTTTAAAAAAGGAGACAGACATGAAGCATTAAACTACAGACCAGTGTCACTGACACGTATAGTATGCAAAATCATGGAGAAGATTATCAGGAGAAGAGTGGTGGAACACCTAGAAAGGAATGATCTCATGAACAGCAGCCAACATGGTTTCAGGGACGGGAAATCCTGTGTGACAAACCTACTGGAGTTCTATGACATGGTGACAGCAGTAAGACAAGAGAGAGAGAGAGGAGTGGGTGGATTGCATATTCTTGGACTGCAAGAAGGCGTTTGACACAGTTCCACACATGAGACTGGTGCAAAAACTGGAGGACCAAGCAGGGATAACAGGGAAGGCACTACAATGGATCAGGGAATACTTGTCAGGAAGACAGCAGCGAGTCATGGTACGTAGTGAGGTGTCAGAGTGGGCACCTGTGACCAGCGGGGTCCCACAGGGGTCAGTCCTAGGACCAGTGCTGTTTCTGGTATTTGTGAACGACATGACGGAAGGAATAGACTCTGAGGTGTCCCTGTTTGCAGATGACGTGAAGTTGATGAGAAGAATTCACTCGATCGAAGACCAGGCAGAACTACAAAGGGATCTGGACAGGCTGCAGACTTGGTCCAGCAATTGGCTTCTGGAGTTCAATCCCACCAAGTGCAAAGTCATGAAGATTGGGGAAGGGCAAAGAAGACCGAAGGCGGAGTACAGTCTAGGGGGCCAGAGACTACAAACCTCACTCAAGGAAAAAGATCTTGGGGTGAGTATAACACCAGGCACATCTCCTGAAGCGCACATCAACCAAATAACTGCTGCAGAATATGGGCGCCTAGCAAACCTCAGAACAGCATTCCGACATCTTAATAAGGAATCGTTCAGGACCCTGTACACCGTGTACGTTAGGCCTATATTGGAGTATGCGGCACCAGTTTGGAACCCACACCTAGCCAAGCACGTAAAGAAACTAGAGAAAGTGCAAAGGTTTGCAACAAGACTAGTCCCAGAGCTAAGAGGTATGTCCTACGAGGAGAGGTTAAGGGAAATCAACCTGACGACACTGGAGGACAGGAGAGATAGGGGGGACATGATAACGACATACAAAATACTGAGAGGAATTGACAAGGTGGACAAAGACAGGATGTTCCAGAGATTGGACACAGTAACAAGGGGACACAGTTGGAAGTTGAAGACACAGATGAATCACAGGGATGTTAGGAAGTATTTCTTCAGCCACAGAGTAGTCAGTAAGTGGAATAGTTTGGGAAGCGATGTAGTGGAGGCAGGATCCATACATAGCTTTAAGCAGAGGTATGATAAAGCTCGCGGTTCAGGGAGAGTGACCTAGTAGCGATCAGTGAAGAGGCGGGGCCAGGAGCTCGGACTCGACCCCCGCAACCTCAAATAGGTGAGTACACAGACACAGACACAGACACAGACACAGACACACACACACACACACACATATATATATATATATATATATATATATATATATATATATATATATATATATATATATATATATATATATATGAAAGAGAGAGAGAGAGTGAGAGAGAGAGAGAGAGAGAGAGAGAGAGAGAGAAACATTGACCGTCTCCCACTGAGGTAGGATGACAAAATAAAGAAGTACACCTTCATAATCATTCACTCCATCACTTACCAGACGGGAGCCGATACTACAGTTCAAAACTGCAGATATCCCTGTTCTCCCCTTCAGAGTACAAGCACTGTATTTCCCACCTCAAGGACTTAAATCCAGTTAACCGGTTTCCCTGAGTCCCTTCAGAAATGTTAGTGTGCTCACACTCCAACAGCATATCAAGTCATAAAAACCACTAGCCTCCACTCACACCAATCTAATACGCTCACACACTCTTGTTGAATTTCTAAGCCCCTTGCACTCAAAACTTCTACCCCCTTCCTCCAAATTTTTCTAAAACGACCCCTACCTCGCCTTCCCTCTACTACAGATTTATATACCCTCCGAATTATCCTATTGCGTTCTATCCTCTCTAATTGTTCGACCACTTCTCAGTCAATGATAAGCAGTAATTTACATGGAGACAAAGCATGGAAAATAAAGTTAGTGTAAATATTTTGACCTACTGATGTCCTCTTCATCAGAAACAGAGGAGTAAGAACATATTCATGTAGGACGAACTGATCAACATCTTAAGTGAAGATCATATAGTTTCTTCACTGGGTGTAACCTCAGGAAAGCACTGATCTGCCAAGAGAATTACAGTCGAGTATACACCAACTTTATTTTCTCTGCTTCTGTTTCCATGTGTATGTGTGTGTGTGTAATTCATGGATTTGACTTAGTAGAAGACGGTCACCTGAACTGCCACTAGAAATTAATTACTCCAGTCAAAAGTGAGTAATATAACTTCTATGAGCTAATGAACTATGCACTAATAGATTGTTTGTGGGCAAATTAAAATTCTGCTTACATTTCACAATGCTAAACAATATTTGTAATAAGTAAACATCCTGATTATTCATTGGTGTCTAGCATTTTCTTATTACATTTAACCCTTAGTAAAATTTGTGTATACATATATAATGGTGACAGGTCTAAAGCCTACCCACAGCCTAAAGGCTGAAAAATACCTACATAATAACATCCAGAAAAATTTAATTTCCATCAAGGATATTCACCTCTCACTGTATATACCAACCTGTATGTCAACAGTGCTTTTGTGTCACCGTGCTGAATTACTTTATTCTTGGGGAAGAGCTAAACCTGTGGGGAGGTATTAATGTTTTATTCAAAGAAGCAAAGCTCGAAATCCTTAGATCAAGATTTCTTCATGAGCATCGAAACACGTTGTCTCAAGACTCAATAAAGACCAGAAGTTTGACAATTATTATATGTATATCTCCAGCAGATAGGAAACATCTGCTGGAGTGATGGGTGCTGGAGTGATGGGTGCTGGAGTGACGGGCGCTGGAGTGATGGGTGCTGGAGTGATGGGTGCTGGAGTGATGGGTGCTGGAGTAATGGGCGCTGGAGTAATGGGTGCTGGAGTGATGGGTACTGGAGTGATGGGTGCTGGAGTGATAGGTGCTGGAGTAATGGGCGCTGGAGTAATGGGCGCTGGAGTAATGGGTGCTGGAGTGATGGGTGCTGGAATGACGGGCGCTGGAGTGATGGGTGCTGGAGTGATGGGTGCTGGAGTGATGGGTGCTGGAGTAATGGACGCTGGAGTAATGGGTGCTGGAGTGATGGGTGCTGGAGTGATGGGTGCTGGAGTGATGGGTGCTGGAGTAATGGGTGCTGGAGTGATGGGTGCTGGAGTGATGGGTGCTGGAGTGATGGGTGCTGGAGTAATGAGCGCTGGAGTAATGGGTGCTGGAGTGATGGCTGCTGGAGTGATGGGTGCTGGAGTGATGGGTGCTGGAGTAATGGGCGCTGGAGTAATGGGTGCTGGAGTAATGGGCGCTGGAGTGATGGGTGCTGGAGTGATGGGTGCTGGAGTGATGGGTGCTGGAGTAATGGGCGCTGGAGTAATGGGTGCTGGAGTGATGGGTGCTGGAGTGATGGGTGCTGGAGTAATGGGCGCTGGAGTGATGGGTGCTGGAGTGATGGGTCCTGGAGTGATGGGTGCTGGAGCAATGGGTGCTGGAGTAATGGGTGCTGGAGTGATGGGTGCTGGAGTGATGGGCGTTGGAGTGATGGGTGCTGGAGTGATGGGTGCTGGAGTGATGGGTGCTGGAGTGATGGGCGCTGGAGTGATGGGCGCTGGAGTGATGGGTGCTGGAGTAATGGGCGCTTGAGTAATGGGCACTGGAGTGATGTGTGCTGGTGTGATGGGTGCTGGAGTGATGGATGCTGGAGTGATGGGTGCTGGAGTAATGGGCGCTTGAGTAATGGGCACTGGAGTGATGTGTGCTGGTGTGATGGGTGCTGGAGTGATGGGTGCTGGAGTGACGGGTGTTGGAGTGACGGGTGCTGGAGTGATAGGCGCTGGAGTGATGGGCGCTGGAGTAATGGGCGCCGGAGTGATGGGTGCTGGAGTGACGGGTGTTGGAGTGACGGGTGCTGAAGTGATAGGCGCTGGAGTGATGGGCGCTGGAGTAATGGGCGCTGGAGTAATGGGCGCTGGAGTGATGGGTGCTGGAGTGATAGGTGCTGGAGTGATGGGCGCTGGAGTGAATGGCACTGAAGTGATGGGTGCTGGAGTGATGGGTGCTGGAGTGATGGGTGCTGGAGTGATGGGTGCTGGAGTGATGGGTGCTGGAGTGATGGGCGCTGGAGTGATGGGCGCTGGAGTGATGGACGCTGGAGTGATGGACGCTGGAGTGATGGACGCTGGAGTGATAGGTGCTGGAGTGATGGGTGGAGTGATGGGCGCTGGAGTGATGGGTGCTGGAGTGATGGGTGCTGGAGTGATAGGTGCTGGAGTGATGGGTGTTGGAGTGATGGGTGCTGGAGTGATGGGTGCTGGAGTGATGGGTGCTGGAGTGATGGGTGCTGGAGTGATGGGCGCTGGAGTGATGGGCGCTGGAGTGATGGACGCTGGAGTGATAGGTGCTGGAGTGATGGGTGGAGCGATGGGCGCTGGAGTGATGGGTGCTGGAGTGATGGGTGCTGGAGTGATGGGTGCTGGAGTGATGGGTGCTGGAGTGATGGGTGCTGGAGTGATGGGTGCTGGAGTGATGGGTGCTGGAGTGATGGGTGCTGGAGTGATGGGTGCTGGAGTGATGGGTGCTGGAGTGATGGGTGCTGGAGTGATGGGTGCTGGAGTGATGGGTGCTGGAGTGACGGGTGCTGGAGTGATGGGTGCTGGAGTGATGGGTGCTGGAGTGATGGGTGCTGGAGTGATGGGTGCTCTCATGTGAAGATTTTGAACAATAAAATTTGACCTTGTATATATGTGTACACGTTGTCTGCTGTATATCCCCATAATTACCATTATTATTACTGAGAAACGAAAGGGTCACCAAAAGTTATATAATTCTGACGGATGGAATCAGTGTTGTATACTGGAAGTTAACACTCACAACACATTGCTACGAGAAGTCTTCACGAAGAAAAAATCAATTATATTTATTTAAAATTAGAAATGATTTTTACGTACGTATGTTACACAAATGTAGGGTAACTGGCGGAAAAGAATATAGTAATATCCATGCAGTGAGCGTTCTGTATACAAGGAGGACGAGAAGAATGCATTGATGGAGCGTCTGATTTTTTTTTGGGGGGGGGGGGGGATACAGCTGGCATTCAGATTAAAACATTTTCACTGATTAATTAAATATGCATGTATTCAATCAAGAGCTTAAATACTCCTGGTAATAAAATTATGTTTTATGTAGATTTGAATAATTATCCTGAAAAAAAAATGCTAACATTAATACTAAAGTAATACTCTCTAAAGTGTCAGAGTGAAGCTCTTGCTACAGGTGACAGATATCTCTTCATACAAATGTTTTTCAATGCTTTTATTACTTAAATAAAATGTTTCCTAAAACTTAAATAAAATGTTTCCTAAACATCTTATATATTAGTGAAGAAAGGCGATGACTAGGCCAAGGAATTGTCTCAGACAGTTGAATTAAAAAATAAAACACATGTACAACACATGGGTATCATTAATGCCCGACAGATGTCCAGGTGGAACCTCCATTTATACGTTTCGTCTGCGTAGCAGGCTTCTTCAGTTGAATACCAGTGACTACGACACCGGAGGAAGTAGAGTTAGTACTATTGGCGTGATCAGTCAGTCAGCCTTGGTAAGAGGTGGTCAATCCCTCAAGCTTAAGGCACAGGGATACGACATGACCTCATATACTAAAATACAAAAGGGAGATGAAGCAGTTTGCCTGTGTTTTCGGCACGAGGGACTGACCACCTCATATTATGGTTAAAGAACTGATCACATCAGAACAATTTCTAGAGTGTATATATTTTGGTAGAATTACCGACAATATGTAAAGTAAAAGGACACAAGTGCAACTAATGTGACATTTTATTGTGGCAACGTTTCGCTCTCCAGGAGCTTTGTTAAGCCGTTACGTTGCCACAATAAAATGTCACATTAGATGCACTTGTGTCCTTTTATTTTACAACTTCTGGAGCATGTATTTTACTGAAGAAGACTGTTTTACAGGCGACACCATTTTATAGTAAAGATACATAAGTGTTGCACATGTGTCCTGTTCTTCAAATTGTTGGTAATGTGTCCCAGTGTAATGCAAAGGACACTGGAATAGCAAAGACAGTGGAATGATGAGGACAGTGGAATAACTTAATTAAGTTTCTCAGACAATGGAATGGCTTAATTAAGTTTCTCAGACAATGGAATGGCTTAATTAAGTTTCTCAGACAATGGAATGGCTTAATTAAGTTTCTCAGACAATGGAATGGCTTAATTAAGTTTCTCAGACAATGGAATGGCTTAATTAAGTTTCTCAGACAATGGAATGGCTTAATTAAGTTTCTCAGACAATGGAATGGCTTAATTAAGTTTCTCAGACAATGGAATGGCTTAATTAAGTTTCTCAGACAATGGAATGGCTTAATTAAGTTTCTCAGACAATGGAATGGCTTAATTAAGTTTCTCAGACAATGGAATGGCTTAACTAAGTTTCTCAGACAGTGGAATGGCTGAATGAAGTCTCTCCAATGTTTAATGGAGAGACTTCATTAATGGGGTCTGTTAGACAGTGGAATAGTTTAATGGAATCTCTCAGACGATTTTCGTAAAAAAAACTTGGGATCTGCTATCTGAAAATTCGACACGATTTAATATTACAGCATTGTGATCGGAGCGCTGGGTTACACGGGGTTTGTTGTCTAGGTACAGAAACTAATCTCGCACAGCCACCATCTCCGACAAATTTCTAAATTCAATGCTCTAGACTCTAGAGCAACGGTGAGCAAATTGGAGATCGCGCGCCGCATACATATATATATATATATATATATATATATATATATATATATATATATATATATATATATATATATATATATATATATGTCGTGCCGAATATGTAAAACTGGTCAATTAGCAAGAACTCAATTAAAATTAAGTCCTTTCTAAAATTTTCTCTTATACGTTTAAAGATATATTTTTTTCATTAATGCTGATGTAAAAGTTTATAATTTTGCACCAAAAGAATCTTATAAAACTTACCTAACCTTATTATAAAAAGACCAATTTATTTTAGCCTAACCCAACTAAATATATTTTAGATTTCTTTACAATAATTTAATACTAAACAAACACAGTGAAAAATATTTTTTTCGTTAGGTTCAGAATGATTTTGGCGAAATTATTGCATACACAAATTTTCACTTGTCCTATATGGCAAGATGAGCGTTGCTATTTAAAAGAAGATCGCAAGTTCTGCCTGTTCGGCACGACATATATATAGTATATATATATATATATATATATATATATATATATATATATATATATATATATATACATATATATATATATATATATATATATATATATATATATATATATATATATATATATATATATATATATATATATATATATATAAAGAGTCTTGCCAAATAGGTAAAACTTGCGTTTTTGGCTTAAATAGCAACGCTCTTCTTGCCGAATAAGGCAAGCGAAAATTTGTGTATGCAATACTTTCTCAAAAATCATTCTGGTCCTAACGAAAAAATATATTTAATTGTGTTTGTTTAATATTAATTTATTGTAAACTTATATAAAATATATTTAGTTGGATTAGGGTAAATTAAATTGCGCTTGTTATAATAAGGTTGGGTAAGTTTTCTAAGGTTCTTTTGGTACAAAATTATTATTTTTTATATTAACATAAATGAAAAAATATATCTTTAAATGTATAATAGAAAATTTTGGAAAGGACTTAATTTTAAATGAGTTCTTGCTAATTGATCAGTTTTACCTATATGGCACGACATATTATATACATATATATATTTTTTTTTCAACAAACCGGCCGTATCCCACCGAGGCAGGGTTTTCCAAAAAGAAAAACGAAAGTTTCTCTTTTTATATTTTGTAATTTATACAGGAGAAGGGGTTACTAGCCGCTTGCTCCCGGCATTTTAGTCGCCTCTTACAACACGCATGGCTTACGGAGGAAGAATTCTGTTCCACTTCCCCATGGAGATAAGAGGAAATAAACAAGAACAAGAACTAGAAAGAAAATAGAAGAAAACTCAGAGGAGTGTGTATATATGTATGCTTGTACATGTATGTGTAGTGTGACCTAAGTGTAAGTAGAAGTAGCAAGACGTACCTGTAATCTTGCATATTTATGAGACAGAAAAAAGACACCAGCAATCCTACCAGCATGTAAAACAGTTACAGGCTTTCGTTTTACACTCACTTGGTAGGACGGTAGTACCTCCCTGGGTGGTTGCTGTCTACCAACCTACTACCTACAATATATATATATATATATATATATATATATATATATATATATATATATATATATATATATATATATATATATATATATATATATATATAAATTTGTCATCTACACAGCAAAATTTGTTATTTAAATAACAGAATTAGTTCTACTTCACACATAGCACACACATACACACGCGCACACACACACACACACACACACACACACACACACACACACACACACACACACACGCACACACACACACAGGCAGGAATATTACGATCGTCGTCACTCACACGTGCTGAAAGCAATCTGAGCAGCCATTGTCATTACATCTCATATTTCGGGGTTATTATGCCTCGTGGACTCCT
Organism: Cherax quadricarinatus; assembly: GCF_038502225.1. Taxonomy (NCBI): domain Eukaryota; kingdom Metazoa; phylum Arthropoda; class Malacostraca; order Decapoda; family Parastacidae; genus Cherax; species Cherax quadricarinatus. The sequence continues at coordinate 27,305,375 of NC_091292.1, read as the reverse complement.
GTATATACCAAACACGAGGGAAATAAGCCTTTTATTAACGTTTTTTCCTTCTTTCGGGTCGTTGGAAGAGCTATAGGGATTTACAACTGCTTTCTTCCATTGGTGTAAAATAACTTACGCTGCTCGATCATAGAAAATAAGCCACATAATGAGATTCCTGAAGGAGCACTGTCGTGTTGTTATGTATCTCAGAGTCTCGGAATTACGCGACTTGCAGTTACCTCACAATAGCTGCAACGATTAAATGTTACCTGAGGGAGAGAACAATAGTGGAGCTACTGCAATTGAACTTTACGGCCACAGCACCTGGATGGAGCGCATTGTGTAGCGACATATCTACACACCAGCGGCTCCAACAACACCTTCAAATCTCATGGAGAAGCATGGAATCTAGTCCGCAGCTTCTTTATATTTTTTGTGCACCATTATTTATGTCATGAAAACCTAAGAGAAAATACAATGAATTTAATATTTATTCATTAGATATTTATCGAATTGCAGAGTTCGACCACTTAAAGCGTCAGTCTTATGTTAATCAACAGGCCTTGTGAAAATCGATGTCACGTTGAGCAAGCAACTTGCCCCGGCTCTGGACACGGGACCTTTACGGAGGGTGCCTAGACGCCGGTGAAGGGCTCCTCTTCCAGTGAGCTGGAATTATCCTCCCTTCTCTTGAATCACACCTGATTATCTCCCATTCCCTAGACATTGTACGACACCTAAGGATTTAGCGCTTTTCCCAGGAATAATGATAAATGTACATGAAAGCTTGGTTTCCAACAAATTGTACCATGAAGGTGCATCCTATGGACTCAAATTAAGTTGTAATAAACAACTGTCAATGAATAAACGGAAGGATGGTTGAGGGGCTCAAATCGCGGTTGGTAAATTGACGCTCATCCATCTCGACTACCCAGGCCTCTAATAGGAAGGAATCGGAAAAATATCTATTGTATTATATTCCGTCAGAGTCACCAACTGTAGCCCAACTGACCTCCTTCCATTGGCCCAGGAGCTTTAACAGTAGATCTATTCTTATCCCGTATCATATGTAAAACCTTCCATAATTAATCTAATTCCCTCCCCATTCATCCTAACTTATGTAATTTGGTTACTGGCTGATAAATATACGTTTTGACTAATTAACGTTAAAAATATATAACACAAACATAAATATCTTAGTTTTAAGTCGAAAATGATTGGTAACATCCAGCGGCGTACATCGTTCAGAAGCAGACGAGCTGAGACGCGATGGGAAACGAGCGATGTGTTACGAAAATTGGTTCCTTGGCAAAGTAGTCGAACTGACACGCGTTAGAAAACGAACGATACATTATGAAAACGGTTGCTCGGAGAAGTATATAACGGGCTGAACCAAAGAATAAAGTTTATATTCGGTCCTGCAGGACGAATACTCTCATAAATTCATCGTGGCATATTTTCCATGAATGACGGCCAGCAGAACCAAAGCTGGAGGCGGCAGCAGCAGCACCACTATTATTAGCAGTAGCAACAGCAGCAGTAGCACTAGCAACAGCAGCAGCACTAGCAGCAGGACTAGCAGCAGCAGGACTAGCAGAAACATCAGCACTAGCAGCAGCAAAACTAGCAGCAGCAGGACTAGCAGCAGCATGAGCACTAGCAGCAGCATGAGCACTAGCAGCAGCATGAGCACTAGCAGCATCACCAGCAGCATCAGCACTAGCAGCATCACTATCAGCAGCAGCAGCAGCACTAGTAGCAGCAGCAATAGTAGCAGCAGCAGCAGTAGCACTAGCACTAGCAGCAGCACTAGGAGCAACAGCAGCACTATCAGCAGCAGCAGCACTAGTAGCGGCAGCAGCAGTAGTTCTAGCAGCAGCACTATCAGCAGCAGCACTAGTAGCAGCAGCGGCAGTAGCTCTAGCAGCAGTAGCAGTACTAGCAGCAGGACTAGCATCAGCATCACCCCTAGCAGCATCAGCAGTAACATCAGCACTAGCAGCAATAACAGCAGCTGCGCCACCAGCTCAGAGGCAAAGAAATATGTTTTCTACCCACGTGTTAACATTACCCACATATTAACATTACCCACACGTTAACATTACCCGCATGTCAACACTACCCCCATGTCAATATTATCCACATGTCAACATTACCCACATGTCAACATTACCCCACATGTCAACATTACCCACATGTCAACATTACCCACATGTCAACATTACCCACATGTCAACATTACCCACATGTCAACATTACCCACATTTCAACATCACCCCAGAGGTCATCAACATTACCCCTATGTCAGCATTAAGACGACAAAGTAAACCCATTGTTGAGGCCCACTCACGGAATGTAGACTAAGTTAGAATTATTTATTTAATAAAACAGTAAGCTTGACGAAGACACATGAAACAGTATTGAGACTTTATTGTAGCATCGTGTCGCTCAAAGAAAGCTGTTCTTCGTACTCAAACCTGGGCACAACTGCAACCTGCGGCTACTTTCATCTACACCATATTTACATCATTGCAGTTGTCAACCTGAGTCAGAATACTTCAGGAAAGCGATAGGTTATCAAGAATTCTATCGCTGGTTCAGTAGCCTTCAGTAGCTGGTTCCAGTAGTGATGGCGTTACTACTGTGTGGGCAGTCTCCAGGGATAGTCCGTACTATGCACAGGGTAAATGGAGTTTGTGAAATGTCTCCATCAGAAAGTTTTTAATTACTAATTAGATATGCATTCGTAAATATTTGGACATACACACAAACTCAAATTAATACACATGAATACATTATCTGTGTAATAAGATGACAGTAAACAGGTGATATCACAATATGCAAAACAATCACTGTGAAGAAAGAGTGAAATTCCAAGCGCTTTCGTGATTTCTCACATTATCAAGGACCTTCATGATGTGAGAATCACGAAAGCGCTTGGAATTTTACTTCTTTCTCACAGTCGTTGTTTTGCATGTTATATGCATAAAAATGTATATACGTATGTATGTATGTATGTATGTATGTATGTATGTATGTATGTATGTATGTATGGTAATTGTTCATAACTGTTTTAGCACTGATGATGGCGTTTGATAATACAATTTGTTTTGGATGATAATCAGCTAAAGATTTTTGGATATTAAACAAAGATAGTTACCATGGCATAGATTGCCAGCCAAGAGGAAGTTCCTTTGTGATTATATATATGGTGTGCCGAATAGGTAAAACTTGCGATTTTGGCTTAAATAACAAAGCTCTTCCTGCTGAATAAGACAAACGAAAATTTGTGTGTGCAATAATTTCGCAAAAATCATTCTTAACCTAACGAAAAATATTTCATTGTGTTTGCTTATTAAATTATTGTAAACTTAAAGTATATTTAGCTAGATTAGGCTAAATTAAATTGCGCTTGTTATAATAAGGTTAAGTAAGTTTTTTAATTTTTTTTTGGTACAAAATGATTAATTTTTGCATTAAAATATATATAAAAAATATATCTTTAAACGTATAAGATAAAATTTTAGAAAGGACTTAATTTTAAATAAGTTCTTGCTAAGTGAGCTCAATATCAGGTTCTCGGATGATGGTACCCTAGCTGGCACTATAGAATTTCTCCTAGAGGACATCAGAAAAACTGAAGACATGGGAGAGAGCCTTGGCCTAGCTTTAAACCCCACCAAATGTGAAATAGTTTCTACCAATCTACAGATGATCCAGAATATTAATACTGTTTTACCAGGAGCACGAGCCATTGATCCAGCCAACAGCACACTCCTTGGTGCTCCTCTTGGGTCCAATGCCATTGACCTGATCCAAGAGAAGAAAATCTTAAACCTCTGGACGATGGAAGGCAGGATGTAAGTCACTGACACACACATGATGCCTTCTACCTACTCACCAGGTGCCTGCCAATCCCATAACTTGCCTACTTCCTGATATGCTCCCCAGCCTTCAGCAGTCCGAAACTCAAGGAATATGATTCCCTTTTAAAGACCATGCTAGAGAGTGTATTGAATCTTTCCCTTGAAGATGGACAGTGGTTGCAAGCCTCACTTCCAGTCAGGCATGGGGGGCTGGGAGTATGCAAATCCTCCCAGATTGCCCTACTGGCTTTCCTACCCTTTTCCATAGCATCAAACGAGTTAATGAAACAAATTCTTCCAACCTCAGTGACAGCAGGAATACAAGATCTTAGCTACGCCAGTGTCATTACTGAATGGGAGAGACTCGCTGCCCCAGCACCAAAACCTATTGCAGCACTCGCCGACAGTCAAGTTGGGATGGTCCCATCGCTGAAAAGGTACTTGCCAACATGCTTAGGGATGTAAAATCAGAAAGGGAAACTGCCCGTCTCCAAGCTGTAAGTGCACATCACGCTGGGGACTTTCTCCAAACAGTTCCCATTTCGGCAATGGGAACACGCCTCGACCCTATGATTCTTCGTATTGCGGTGGCTCTCCGCCTCGCTACCCCAATTCACACGGAATATACGTGCAGTTGCGATAATAAAAAAAGAAACGCTAAACCACGAGGGTTATACAGCGCAGCAGGGCAGGGAAGGATGCAGAGGTAATGGGTAGCAAGAGGAAGAAGGATGATTACTAGGTTATGAAGTGCAGCGGGGCAGTGGATAGTGCAAGGGTAGAGGGTAACTAGAGATTAAGGTGGAAAGTACTGAGGAGAGTGCCAGAGACATCATCATCAGAGTTTGTGTAGTAAATCAATTGCTGTCAAAAAAGTCAGCGAGAGAATCTGAATTAAAGGAGGGTCCATCAGCACTGTGAAGGCTTACTCAGCCCTGTAACAACTTCAGACAGTATTACCAAGGCTGGCTCCTCCTTACGAAAATTAATGAATAGAAAAAGAACAAAAACTGACAAACATAAACACTTTATTATTTAGAAAATATAAAATATAAAACACTTAAATGAAATATTAATCCTACCTTAAAGAAAATGAAAAATGAAAAATATAAATGATATCTGAATTCAACGCTAATATATATATATATAAAACTTGGGTGTCTGGTGTTGGTGACACTGCGTGTTGTTGAAATCGTAGCCGTTGCCGATGATGGGGGGGTTTTCGCAGGTGTTGATGACAACCCACCGGCTCGTTCTTCACAGATATTCTAGCAGTCAATAATCCGTCCAGATGACAGGAAAGCAGGCTTTTTTCCACTGCAATGTGAGGGGTTATATCTTGCTACTTGCATACACAAACAGGTAAGTGGATCAGAATTTGGGACGCCTCAGAACGTTAGTCCGTCTCCTTCAATTTCTACTCGTTGATTAGCAGGTGACTCTCTCTGTCCTTTCAAGCTGTAAAGAGAGACAGATTACCCACTGCTTAAGAAATCACTCTCCATGATAAGTACAATACCTAAAAGATGTGATGATTATTAAAACATTTTAACCTATCAAGACTGAAAGGACTAAGTTAATTATTGCTCAAAAGTGAAGCTTTCAACCAATAAGTCCACTAAAATATGATCAGGCGTGTACTTACAGTAGTGTTGGGAGCTGTGAGTCGAGTGATTTACTGTTTGACCAGAGCCCCACACGTCACCTTTGGGGGGGGGGAAGAGGGAGGGGAAGGGATAGCGGGAGCTAGACTGACCCTACCTTGACAAGCAGCCGGCAATCAAACTATCACTTTTGGGGAGGGGGAAAAAGGGGGGGGGGAATAGCGGGAGCTGGACTTACCCTACCTTAACAAGTAGCCGGCAATGAAACTTTTGTTACTATATACTCCCTCACTACTCCTATCTGTTGAACTTTTCCCTCACACTCCCCCATACCAAGACTTATAGTCAAGGAGTATAAGAAGAATAGGCGAGGAAAAAGTTCTAACATGTGGAAGTCGTGTAAGGCAACAAATCTTCTACTGACTGTCACGACTTAACCAGTCAGAGAAATAATTGGATGAACCATTGATATACACAATATGGAACTTAAAAGCCTGGAGTGCCAATGTCCACCTCAAGAGGCGAATGTTGGTTCCCTTAAAAGTTTCTAGGTATATCAAAGGTTTGTGGTCCGTTTCTAAAATTAATTCTTTTCCCAGTAGATAAAATTTAAGCTTTGAGATACCCCACACAAGAGCCAAACATTCCTTTTCTATGGTGGAGTATCTCGTTTCTGCAGGAAGGAGTATCCGGCTTAGGAAGCATACAGGGAAGGGAGTACCATCATGGTATTGTAGTAACACCACACCTAAGCCAGTAGGAGGTATCAGTTCTTAAACAAAATGTTTTATTAATATCTGGAATCTTAAGTATAGGGTCTTTCGAAAAGATACTTTTAATCTCATTAAACTTTTCCCGAGCTACGTCGGAAAGTTCAAGAGGTTCCTTCACAGACTTTTTAAGGAAGTCGGATAAGATGCCTGTAAGATCAGTAAGGTTCGGGATAAACCGTGCATAAAAATTTACAGAACCAAGAAAGCTATGCATGAGCTTCTTGGTTTTGGGGAGTTTAAATTCTAATAAAGCCTTGATCTTACTGGGGAGAGGCTGCAGAGAGTTATTAGAAAGTATCAGTCCAAGATATCTAATCTTGTTATACCCAAGGAAGCAGTTCTTCGGCTTGGCAGTGAGGCCATGTGAGCGTAACCTACGTAAAACTGATGTTAATGTTTAGATATGCTCGCCCCACGTGGATGTCATTACGTAAATGTTATCAAAATAAACGGAAACATTTGGCATATTACCCAAGACCTTTCTCATCAGTCTCACGTAGGTAGCACAGGCAGTTACCAAACCGAAGGGCATAGTTCTATACTTCATCAGTCCTTGGTGTGTAGGAAAAGCGGTGTACTGCTTAGAAGAAGGATCTAACATTACTTGATGATATGCCTGCGCAATATCAATCTCTGAAAAGAAGGAAGAGTCATAAAATTTGTGTAGATCGCTATCTATTAAGGGCATATGCTCAGCATCCCACCGAGTGATAGCATTAAGGCCTCTGAAGTCAATAGCAAGTCTATATGAATTATCCTCCTTCTTAACCATGACTACTGGTGAGCAATATGCAGATACTGAAGGTTCAATGATCTTTAGTTTTAATAATTTGTCTACCTCTCGGTCAAATGCATCCCTAAGGTGAACTGGAACTGGGTATAATTTTCGTTTGATAGGATTGTCCGTCACTAAGTCAATCTTATGGACTACCGTGGAGGTAACACCTGGAATATCAGTAAAGACGTCTGAAAAGTAACTCACACATTGAAATAGTTCATGTCTACTATGGTTATCCAAAGATTCATTAATATTAATGTTGGTTGCGCCCGAGTGGTCAAGAGTCACCAAGTCATGTAGTTCTTCATCATAGTCTAAGTTAGAGGTGTCAATTACACACACCTTACATTCTTCAGTTGTCTTATCAAGTTCGTGTGGAAAAACTAAGTCAAAGTTATTAAGGCAGTTGACCGAATTTCTTCGGTAATATTTCTTAAGGATGTTGATATGATAAAGCTTAGGTTTCCCCTTGACTTCTATGAGGTAGTCAACTTTCCCACAAATTTTTAATACTTTATATGGACCTTTCCATGCTACTAATAATTTATTTGACTTGATAGGCAAAAGTACCAGAACTTCATCTCCTACTTTAAAACTTCTCCTCTGACTTTTGGAATCAAAATAGGCTTTGTATTGGTCCATTGACAAGCTTAGGTTTTTCGAAACTATGTCAGAGGTCTCCTCAAGTTTGGATCTAAGGTCAAGGAGAAACTGATAAGAAGACTGAACCTCAGCCTTTACGTCCTCATTAGTCTACAAGTCATGAAGGATGGACAATGGGCCTCTGGCCTGTCTACCATAGAGAAGTTCAAAAGGTGAAAACCCCAAAGAGTCACTGGGAACTTTCCTCATGGCAAACAAAGCACAGGGTAGGTAACGATGCTACTCCTTAGGTTTAAGGGAGCAAAGTTTCCTTAAAATGGATTTGAGAATCGAGTGCTGGCGCTCAATCCTCCCATTACAGCTGGGTTGATAGGGTGTGGTGAAGAGAGGCTTCACTCCCAGAAGTTGGTATAGATGTTGCATTAAGTCAGATGTGAATTGTGTCCCACGGTCAGACAAAATTTCTCTAGGGATGCCCACTCTGGAGAAGATGGACAAAAGGGCTTCAGCTACCTCTGTAGTAGTTATGGTCTTTAAGGGAACGGCTTCAGGAAAACTTGAAGCATAATCAACTAATGTTAATATATATCTGTGTCCCCCAGATGAAAGTGGAGATAAAGGACCAACGATGTCAATAGCTACTCTTTCAAAGGGTACCGTAAAGACTAGCATTTTGACCATAGGTACTCGCCTGGTACCTCGGGAGGATGACAGTTGGCAAACTTTACACGATCTACAATAGTGACATCTGAGGACATTTTTGGCCAAAAATAGGTTTCCCTAATTTTATTTAAGGTTTTACGATGTGAGAAATGTCCGGCCACTGGCAGGTCATGAGCCATTTTAAGAACAGTCTCTCTGCATTGACTTGGAACAACTAAGATGGAATAGTCTATCTCATCTGAATTTAATTTGAATACTGACTTGTACAAGATACCTTTTATATATTCAAATTTATATGAAAAGTTTTTCCTTTGGATAACTTGATTTTGTTCAGCGGCATTATGGCAATTCTGAAGAGAAGGGCAATTACGTTGTAAATTGACAAAGGAGTCCTTCGATATATCTAAAGGCTTAAAGTCAGGGAAGATCAAAGGATGGATAGTAGGAGAAGCCTGGGCTGTGGTCTGAGCCCTAGTCAAGACATTTATGGTATCGGAGGTGATATCTTCACTTTCGTCTAACAAGTGAACCGGTGATCCTACTACCTCGCTTTCGAGAGTAGCATCACTGGTTTTTAATCCCACATGAATCTCGCGAGACATTGTCTCATCTGAACTTTCGAGGGGCTTCTCTGACTACAGGAAGAGGATCTGAAAAGCTTATGTCCACCTTTTGTGATGAAAGGTCAACCTCAGAAGGAAGAATGGCACCTTTTACATTACCTATTAGTATGGAGCAAGAAGTGATGGGAGCTAGTACGGCTTCAGACCAACCTGTGAACCATTTAGACCTAATGTAACAACGGATGGTAGGAAAAGTGTCCGTAAAGCCCAAGTAGTCTGAAAGTATAGCAGAGGAATGAGTTTCTTTAAGATTAGGGAACAGCTTATCAGAAATGACTATACATGTGCATCCAGTGTCTCGTAAAATGGTAGATACATTAAGTCCATTAACTGTTCCTGAACAGAAGGGTGCTTGGTCATTACAGTCTTTAAAACATCTTCCAACTTTTTGGACCTTCTTAGAAGGACAATCTGGACGTTTATGTCCCTTAACACCACACAAATGACAAACAGGAATAAAAGAAGTCATTTTGCTTTCCACTAGAGGCTTTGATTTCTTAAGGTCTGATGAACCCTTGCCCTTAGGGTTCGATCCCTTTAGGTCTTTATAGGAATTGTGAGCCTCAGCATACAGGTCAGCAGCCTCAGCAACTTCCTCAGCTTTAATCAGGTTACGTTCTCTGATGAATGTTCGTATCTGGTGAGGAAGAGCTGTCAGGAACTAGTCAGCAACCATGAAGTCTCTAAGAGATTCATAACTGTGATCAATTCCTGAACTCTCTATCCAAAAGTCGAACAAACGAAAGAGTGTTACTTGTAACTGCTGAAAGTTTTGGCCAGGCTGTAAGGTGGCATACCTGAAATCTTTCCTGTAAGGATTTGTGGTTTTTTGATATGCTTTAAGGATTGCCTTTTTCAGTAGGTTATAATTACATATGATATCCTGTGACAAAGTTGCATAGATATTCAAGGCTGTACCAGAAAATAACATTCCTAACCTGGTAGCCCAGGTGTCAGCAGGCCATTCACAGAGGGTAGCGGTATTTTCAAACCTGATAATGTGTGAAGTAATGTCTTCACCCTCTGTGAAGGGAGGTAAATTAGGTGTTGGAATATGTGTACTAGCTGCATGATGTTCAATTACTCCTTCTTCTAATTGTTGTTGAGTAAGAGTTAACTTTTTATTCTCTAATTCAAGGCGAGCTTGTTCGAGCTTGCGATCCTTTTCTCTCTCTATTAACTCGAGTTCTCTAGCTTTTTCCTCATGTTCTCTAGCTTTTTCCTCACGTTCTCTAGCTTTTTCCTCACGTTCTCTAGCTTTTTCCTCAACTTCTCTATCCTTTGCTCTTTCCTCAAGTTCTCTTAATTTAACTTGTTCTTCACGTACTCTAGCTCTCTCCTCACGATCAAGTCTATCACGCTCCTTTTTGTCTTCTCTCTCTCTTTCTAACTGTCTTTCTTGGATTTCTCTCTCAATTCTCTCTCTCTCTCCTTTTTCTCTTCTCTTTCGATTCTCTCTCTCTCCTTTTCTTCTTCTCTTTCCCTTTCTAACTGTCTTCTCTCTCAATTCTCTCTCTTTCAAGTCTTTCCTGGATCTTAGCACTAATGAAAGATTCTAAATTTTTCCCTGTTATTCCTAACTTACTTCCAGCATTCATCCAAAATTGGTATTCCTCCATACTTGCAAGAATAACTTAAACTATCAGGGGAAATGAAACAGGTATTAAAGAAAACAGAGGGTTCAAGTCCTGCTCTGCTCAAACTGTAAATAAACCAGAGGGCTCGATCCGTGCTTCAATTAAACAATATGCATTAATGAAAATGAAGAGTTCTGTGCCAGCTCCGAGCAAACAGTAAGTAGAATGGGGTCACTTGACCATCCAATCTTCTCACCAACAAATCAAGAGTGTCCTACGACAGTTCCCTTTATAAAATAAAGAGCTCAATGAAACAAATTGTCACTGGAAAATCTCGGGTCCCTAGAGTCTAATCCTCCAAAGTGTTTCAAGCTCGAACAAAAAGGTGGCAGAATTAAATATTATATCCTGCCTGACTTGACTTACAATAAATTGAGACTATAACAATCACCAAATCTTTTAAATACCTGTACTGTAGTCCTACCATAGAGAATGATTACTCATGGCTGGTGGTAACCATCTGTGGTATGCGGCGTTGAAGTTCCAATGGTAGATTCGAAATGGAGTTGAATCTTGATTCAGTTGAGTTGATCCTGGCAAGGTCGCCACTTGTGAAGGCTTACTCAGCCCTGTAACAACTTCAGACAGTATTACCAAGGCTGGCTCCTCCTCACGAAAATTAATGAATAGAAAAAGAACAAAAACTGACAAACATAAACACTTTATTATTTAGAAAATATAAAATATAAAACACTTAAATATGAAATATTAATCCTACCTTAAAGAAAATGAAAAATGAAAAATATAAATGATATCTGAATTCAACGCTAATATAAATGTATATAAAACTTGGGTGTCTAGTGTTGGTGACACTGCGTGTTGTTGAAATCGTAGCCATTGCCGATGATGGGGGGGTTTTCGCAGGTGTTGATGACAACCCACCGGCTCATTCTTCACAGATTTTCTAGCCGTCAATAATCCATCCAGATGACAGGAAAGCAGGCTTTTTTCCACTGCAATGATGAGGGGTTATCCTGCTACTTGCATACACAAACAGGTAAGTGGATCAGAATTTGGGATGCCTCAGAACGTTAGTCCGTCTCCTTCAATTTCTACTCGTTGATTAGCAGGTGACCCTCTCTGTCCTTTCAAGCTGTAAAGAGAGACAGATTACCCACTGCTTAAGAAATCACTCTCCATGATAAGTACAATACCTAAAAGATGTGGTGATTATTAAAACATTTTAACCTATCAAGACTGAAAGGACTAAGTTAATTATTGGTCAAAAGTGAAGCTTTCAACCAATAAGTCCACTAAAATATGATCAGGCGTGTACTTACAGTAGTGTTGGGAGCTGTGAGTCGAGTGATTTACTGTTTGACCGGAGCCCCACACGTCACCTTTGGGGGGGGGGGGAAAGAGGGAGGGGAAGGGATAGCCGGAGCTAGACTGACCCTACCTTGACAAGCAGCCGACAATCAAACTATCACTTTCGCGGAGGGGGAAAAAGGGGGGGGGGGAATAGCGGGAGCTGGACTTACCCTACCTTAACAAGTAGCCGGCAATGAAGCTATTGTTACTATATACTCCCTCGCTACTCCTATCTATTGAACTTTTCCCTCACAAGCAAGAAGGGAAGGTAAAAAAAGGGCAGCAGATTGGAGACGATGCTGGAGATGAATTCTGTATGTTCGTTGATAGAGTGGGCAGTCCAACAAAATGTAGCTAACAGATACTGGAACTTGACAATTCTCACAGAGAGGAACAGGACGCCTCTCCATGGGATACCCGTGAGTGTAGCCGATGTGAAGATGGGAGAGAGTAGTCTCCCAACCTCGACACTCATGACAAAAGATGCCCAGAAACCTATACTCGGTATAACAGAATGAAGTTTGTTATGGAGCAGATCAGACCAACATTGTTGTCAACGGGTGTGAAGATGGGTAGCAGTTACAGGAAAATAGTCCATGAATGGAGCACCTCTATATGAAACTGGGAAGTAATGTACTGCTGACCACTCAGCAGTGTCTGCCTGTTCATTGCCCTGTACGTCAACATGACCAGGGACCCAACAAAGAGCAATATCTCTGTGTTTCCTAGAGATATGGCATAAACAAAGTTGAATACAAAGAACTAGGGAGTGAAGTGTATCAAATTTCCATATAGCCTGTAAAGCACTAAGGGAGTCTGAAACGACCACAAATGGTGACACAGACATAGATGCAGTACAGATAAGTGCTACATGAATGGCATACAATTCAGCTGTAAAAATGCTAGCCGAGGGTAATAAATGCCCTCGCACAACACTGTCTGGAATCACTGCTGCGAATCCGACACCATCGGTGTACACTGCGATGGCATGAGAATGAGAGCGGAAGTGGTCAAGAAAAAAGAGAGCGGGAAGCCACCGTAGGTAGTTGGGCTTTCGCACATGGCAGTGGGAAAGAACAGACGCAAACAGCCGGAACTTCCCAAGGGGGCAAGGAAAAGTGAGATGCTTCATGAACATAGAGAGGTGGTTACTAAAGAGAAGACAAGAGAGGTGGTAACTAAAGAGAAGACAAGAGAGGTGGTAACTAAAGAGAAGACAAGAGTATATGGAAGGATTGTAGAGGTCATGAGATTGAACATATAAGCGAAGACAATGAGCATCACGGCGATCAGACAAGGATGGAAAATTCGCTGCATAGAGGCTCTCAACAAGGGATGAATAAAAGGCACCAAGGCACAGAGACCTTGGTGATGAATGGGATCTAACTTAGAGTTGCAGGTGAAGCAGCAAAATAGATTTGGTCACCATAATCTAGCTTGGACAAGACTAGGGTGGAATGCAAACGGAGGAGAGTGTGATGATCTGCTCCCCATGAACGATATGAGAGAACCTTAAGGAGATTTAGCCGACCATGGCAAGTTGTCTTTAACGAAGAAATGTGAGGTCTCCACATCAGCCGGCGATCGAAGAGCAGGCCCAGAAACCTGACTGTATCACATGCTGGAATACGTGAATTGTGTTAACACAAGGGAGTATCCGGTATAAGCGGGCGTCTAGTGAAGGTAATGAATCGGGTTTTCGTAGTGGAAAATTTAAAGCCATGAGAAGCAGTCCAGTGGGAGACTCAGGCTATCACAACCTGAAGGGAGGCTGCGACTAGTCGACAGTCAGCGCGCGAGTAAGCTATAGCAAAGTCATCAACATTAAATGATGACCAAAAATGCAAAGGAAGAATGGAAGGTAGGTCATTTATAGCTAAGAGAAAAATAGTAGTACTGAGGACATAACCTTGTGGGACTCCTTTGGCTCGTAGAAAATGTCTATCGGACAAGAAAGCAGCGATGAAGTTTGGTAGATTACCGTGGAGGCCTAAGGAGTTTGGCTTGGGCTAGAATGTTATACCTCCAAGTGGTGTCATATGCCTTCTCTAGATTGAAAAAGACCACTAGGACAGAGTTGTTAGCAATGGCATTTCGAATATATGTATCGAAGTGGAGCAAGGGGTCTAAAGTACAGTGGCTTTTGCGACAACCATATTGGCGAGGGGAAAGGCTATTATGTGTCTCTAAGAACCACATCAGATGTCTATTCACCAATCATTCCACCACCTTGCAGACCACACTGGTCAGGGCAATGGGACGATAGTGAGAAGAGTCAAGCCCTGAGGCGCAGGCTTGCGAAACGGTAGTACAACAGCTGATTTCCAGTGTTGTGGGAGTACCCCTCACTCCCAAATTAAATTGAAAAGACGTAAAAGAACGGGAATGGCCGTAAAATAGAGATGGTGTAGTATACTGAAGTGGATATCATCAGGTCCCAGTGCCGACGGCCGGCACATGGAAAACGTGGACTCTAATTCTAGAAGAGTAAAAGGTACATTATATGGCTCCAATCCATTGGAGGAGAAATCTAAGGACAATTGCTCTTGGGTAGGTTTAGACGCAAGAAATGAAGAACAGAAGTGAAGCCCTCGGGAGATATGGACAAGATAGTTCCTGATTTCTGTGGCAACTTCTAAAGGTTCTGCCTCCAGCAACCCGCAAAACGGGAGCTGGGTCTGGAGTGTACTTACCACACAATTTCCACACCTTTTTCCAAATTGCACACATAGGGGAAGACGAGGTAATGGTAGACATGTAATGTCGCCAAGAAGCACGTTTAGTGTTGCGTATGATGCGGCGAGCAACTGCCCTTGCCCGCTTAAAATCCAACAGACGCTCCATAGTACGGTTATATCTTATATCGATAACGGTCCCACGCAGGCCTAATTACATTATTACATCCAGCTTAAAGTCACATGTAAGTGGGATTATGATAATGTTATGCTGAAGGCTGTGAATCTATTATTTCCCCGGAGTTTACGAAATGGTAACTGCACTTATCTGCCCGAAGTCACTATAGTCCAACCTGATTCTGGCACTAACAATATCACGCAATCTGGTGAACATATTATGCTGCCCATACATTTTGTTAGGTGGATGATAACGTTTGGATATAATGCTTCAAGGTCTTCGAGGAAAAGTCGGCACTAACCACTCACAGGTGAAGGCACGGAAGGAGGACGGTGAATACTTATGGGAGGAATGGGACGAAGACAAAGGTGACTACTCAAAGGAGGGACGGAAAGAGGAGGAAGATGACTACTTTCGGAAAAGGCGGGAGGAGGAGGAGGAGGAAGAAGAGGAAGAGGAGGCAGGTGACTACTCATAGGAGGGACGGGATGATGAGCACTCTCTGGCGTGGAAGTAATTACTGCTTATTGAAAAGTAACAGCAGTGGGAGAGAGGAACAGAGGGAAGGTGGGTAGGATGAAGTGTGAGGGAGGAGGGAGAGAGGGGGGATCAGATGGAGCAAATAAAGGGAGGGAAGAATTATCAGAAGGAGGTAGATAGCGATGTAAAGTGAGAATGAGGGTGATAGAGAGGTAGAAACTTAGGTGTGGGATGAAGGAAGGGAAATAGGAAAGAAGAGAGATAATTAAGGAAGGGGAAGGGTAGGGATAGACAGAGAGGTAAGGAGTTAAATAGGCAATAAGGGAGAGAGGCAGGTAGTGGGACGAAGATAAAAAGGAATGTATGAAGAGTGGTAGAGGACGAGGGAGTGAGGAAAAGAAGATGGAAAGTAGAGAGGAAGAAAGAAGAACTTAGGTATGGAGGAGAAGAGGAAGGGAGGTAAGGAGGATGCTTTGTATGGTGAAAAATGTTAGTATGGGAGGGTTGTAGAGAGAGAGAGAGAGAGAGAGAGAGAGAGAGAGAGAGAGAGAGAGGGAGAGGGAGTAAAGAATGAGAGAGATAAGAAAGAAAAGGAGATGGAGAAAATAATAGAGAAGAGGAAGGAGAGTGGAAGAGTGTGTGAAACACAAATGAAGGGGCATGGAGGAAGGAGGTAGACAAGAGAGGAAGCTAGAGAGGGACGTAGAGGATGAAATGAGGAGGCGGTAATGAAGGGGGCGGGATGGAAACAGGCAAGAGGGAAAGCAGGAGGAAGGCTGATAGGGATGAAGAAGATAACAGTGAAAATCTAATAAAATAAATTATATATATATATATATATATATATATATATATATATATATATATATATATATATATATTTATATATATATATATATATATATATATATATATATTTTTATAGAGAGAGAGAGAGAGAGAGAGAGAGAGAGAGAGAGAGAGAGAGAGAGAGAGAGAGAGAGAGAGAGAGAGAGAGCAATGGGAGCATCCTTCTTTGGCCTCAGCAGACGACCATAACATCTCACAATTACTTGGCTCGTTACGCTGCAAATTAGTTAATGGTGGGATTAGGAGCATTTCTCGAGTCTTAGTGACGCAGTTGGTTAATGTTATAGTGGGGCTAAGATCATTATTATTCTTATTATATTAATGAGGAAACGTTAAACACGTAATGGTTATACAGCCTCTAGGAAATGAGAGGGTTGTCGGTAATGAGGTATGATCCAAGGGAAAGGATAGACAAGATTCTTTGGGTCAAGAGCCTTTCCTCACCTTCAAGATAATCACCCTTCAAGGAGTTGGTACTATGGTACTGTGTCCCAGTGACACAACTAGTTAAAATAATCTAGATGCGTTTGGAAGTACGTTGACAAAGTACTAAACTAGATTACGTAAACGTCAGATTACTGTCAAACATTACCCTCATTAAATTACCTAAATCTTCAACTATAAGACTACATTCTGAAACCAAATATTACCCATTAGGCACCAATGACTTTAAAATTATAGACAGAGAACTAGATAAATGGGATTTGAGTTTTTGAGACTATATACATTAGGGCGCTCGACCCTAAACTTAGTGATTATGCATTAGTTGTTGGATTGCTGACACTGAAATGATTATGTCTCCTCTGTATAGCATTTTGTTGACCCTGGTTGGTCCAGTGTGTATTTTTTTCGGTTCCTGTTCACCCTCGCTTGAGGTAATACACTCCTTTGGTACTTTTCTAGTCTCTTATATTAAAACCACTTTTAATATATATTGTTATTCACAATGTTGTCTTGTGATTCCATTACTGATACTGATAGTGAATGTTTTACTAATGTCATCATCATTATATATATGTTGTACCGAATAGGTAAAACTGGTCAGTTAGCAAAAACTCCTTAAAATTAAACCCTTTCTAAAATTTTCTCTTATACGTTTAAAGATACATATTTTTTTAATTTATGTTAATTTAAAAATTAAAAATTTTGTACCAAAAGGTTCAGATTTTTGCGAAATTATTCCATACACAAATTTTAGCTTGCCTTATTCGTCGAAAAGAGCGTTGCTATTTAAGGCAAAATCGCAAGCTTTACCTATTCGGCACGATATTATATATATATGAACTCAATTCATGTTATAATGAACCACTGTCAATGAATAAGCAGAAGAGTGGATGGAGGGCTCGAATCCAGGGCCCAAGATTTTCAGGTTTAGTGCTTTACCACTGAGCTACGGGGCTTCTAGTAGGAAAGTTCCACAGACAGCACTGCTGTGTTCTGTCTGCGTCAGTGGCCACCGTCTCTAATCCAGATGTCCTTTCCCACAGCCTTAGCAACCTTCACATTAAATTTATCCTTACCTCCTTCAAAGCCGCAGTCTGTGGCTTAAAGTATAATTCAAGTATTCTTCAACTTGCAAATTATATGTTTCTAGAATTCGGAAAACATCCAAATCAAGCACAGCGCTCTCATGGAATTTTTAACACTGGGAAAAATCACGCCTTCACACATTCATGCTAGCATGATGAACGTCACGAGGTGGGCGACAGAATTCCGTCGTAGCAGGAAACCTGTAGAAGACGACCCCAGGTCATGCAGGCCCTCGATATTGATTAAACAAGAAAATCATTGAGGCAGTTGAGCTGATTGTGGAGGAGGATCGAAGAATGACGGTCCGTGAGACAGTGGCACTCTGGA
Organism: Cherax quadricarinatus; assembly: GCF_038502225.1. NCBI lineage: Eukaryota > Metazoa > Arthropoda > Malacostraca > Decapoda > Parastacidae > Cherax > Cherax quadricarinatus. The sequence goes on along the minus strand of NC_091292.1, from coordinate 27,287,496 downwards.
GATTCGAAAAGAACACTGTATACAAAACGCAAGAGGATCATTAAATAGAACAAAAGAAAGACGTGGAAGATCTGAGAGCAATTATGTCGGTATATTATGCGCGTGTCTGGACAAAATATATCTAAACGGGATCAAATCTTATTAAATCTCATTACACAAGCGCTGTGTGATCCATAAGGGTTTAGTGCTCAAAAGGAATACAGCAATAATAATTTGGGGACTAGTTTCAGATCAGCTGAATTCATTCTCCAAGAACATTTGGCTTTCAGCAAAATCTGTGCTCGTTGGGTGCCGAAAATGTTGACACCCGAAATGAGTGGAAAACCTGATGCAATGTTCGAAAGAGAGTCTTGAACTGATAAATTTGGATTCGGAAAAATTTAATCAGTGGGTAATAAATGGGGATAAAATATGGCCCTCGATTTCAAACAACAGTCGAAACAGTGGCAACACACCAGTTATCCGACGCAGGAGAATTCACGGTTTAACACAGCGCCAGCAACACCTAGCTCTGCTGGGTGCGTCATTCTTGTAGAATTTGGTGGTCCTGTGGGTTAGAGCGCCATGTGGTTTTCCTCACCATGAGGTGAGCCAGAACAACATGGGTTCGATCTTTGGCTAGTGGCAGTGTTGTTGTTGATCAATACCACTCATTCGTGGTTACAATTATATATATATATATATATATATATATATATATATATATATATATATATATATATATATATATATATATATATATATATATATTGGGGGGGTCTACTTCTGGTGAAAATTGTGGAACCCATAGCTTCGGTATTGATCAATAACAACACTGCACTAGCCAAGGACTCGAACCCATGCTGCTTTGGCCTGCCTCATGGTGGGCGAAGACACATGGCGCCCTAATCCACTGGGCCATACGATCCTTAAGAGTAGCTGGATGCGCTACTCTTAAGGATCGTATGGTCCAGTGGATTAGGGCGTCATGTGTTTTCGCCAACCATGAGGCAGGCTAAAGCAGCATGGGTTCGAGTCCTTGGCTTGTGCAGTGTTGTTATTGATATATACATATATATATACATACACACACACACATATATATATATATATATATATATATATATATATATATATATATATATATATATATATATATATATGCAATAAGATCACAGTAAACAGGTGATTTCAGAATATGCAAAACAACCACTCCGAAAGAATAGAGAAATTCCAAGCGCTTTCGTGACTACTCACATTGTCAAGGAACTATGAAAGTAAAGCATCCAAGGAAGGTATAAAAGGGGTCTGGCCAACACCTCACTATCAGATCCCACAACGGTTAAACACCTGACGCACGCCGGCCCAACTGGACAGGTCCTTTGCACAACCCACCAACAAACTATTCTACCCAAGAAAATTTTTAAAATTATTATTTGTTCAGTGTATTATTAAATTCTTCCCAAATTCTATTAATTATAAATGGATCTAATTTATATAAACCAAAGGAAATATTCATATTATTGTCAAAACTGCTTTTTATGATACAAGATTCAATTATATTCCTGTCGACCATGGACTTGCTTGATACTACTTTCTCAACTTTTTGAAAATCAATTGGATGGTTAAAATCTCTTACATGAATAAATAGAGCATTGGAATCTTGTCCAGTTCTAATGCTATATTTATGTTGTTTTAATCTTAGTTCGAGATTTTTACCAGTTTGACCGTAATAAACTTTATCGCAAATTTTGCAAGGAATCTTATAGAGTATAGACACATCCATCAGCATTTTGGGGGGAATTCTTTATCAAAAGTTTTTTACTGTATCGAGATTTTTGAATACAACTTTAATAATAAAAGTCTTAAGAAGAGAAGGCATATCAACCAAGTTTTCATGGTAAGGGAGAACCAACATATTTTTAGTTGAATAAGGCAGGTTGTCCCTTTTTGGATTGTCAAAAGTATTTCTAGCAACTTTAAAAGATTTATCAATTACATTTCTTGGGTATTTTAATTCATTACCTATTTCATAAATTTTGGATATTTCCTCATCTATGAACTCAGGACTAAAAATTCGTAAAGCTCTCAAAAACATTGATGAGAAAACAGACAGTTTGACTCTATCTTGATGGGAAGAATAATAGTGGACATAGGAACAGTTATTTGCCAGAAGGGTGCTTTACTCTACAGTTTTTAAACTGCAACATTAACACCCCTCTTTCAGAGTGCAGGCACTGTACTTACCATCTCCAGGACTCAAGTCCGGCCTGCCGGTTTCCCTGAATCCTTTCATAAATGTTACTTTGCTCACACTCCAACAGCACGTCAAGTATTAAAAATCGTTTGCCTCCATTCACTCCTATCAAACACGCTCACGCATGCCTGCTGGAAGTCCAAGCCCCTCGCACACAAAACCTCCTTTACCCCCTCCCGCCATTCTTTCCTAGGCCGACCCCTACCCCGCCTTCCTTCCACTACAGACTGATGCACTCTTGAAGTCATTCTGTTTCGCTCCATTCTCTCTACATGTCCGAACCACCTCAACAACCCTTCCTCAGCCCTCTGGACAACAGTTTTGGTAATCCCGCACCTCCTCCTAACTTCCAAACAACGAATTCTCTGCATTATATTCACACCACACATTGCCCTCAGACATGACATCTCCACTGCCTCCAGCCTTCTCCTCGCTACAACATTCATCACCCATGCTTCACACCCATATACGAGCGTTTGTAAAACTATACTCTCATACACTCCCTTCTTTGCCTCCAAGGACAAAGTTCTTTGTCTCCACAGACTCCTAAGTGCACCGCTCACCCTTTTCCCCTCATCAATTCTATGATTCACCTCATCTTTCATAGACCCATCCGCTGACACTTCCACTCCCAAATATCTGAATACATTCACCTCCTCCATACTCTCTCCCTCCAATCTGATATCCAATCTTTCATCACCTAATCTTTTTGTTATCCTCATAACCTTACTCTTTCCTGTATTCACTTTTAATTTTCTTCTTTTGCATACCCTACCAAATTCACCCACCAACCTCTGCAACTTCTCTTCGGAATCTCCCAAGAGCACAGTGTCATCAGCAAACAGCAACTGTGACAACTCACACTTTATGTGTGATTCTTTATAATTTAACTCCACGCCTCTTGCCAAGACTCTCCCATTTACTTCTCTTACAACCCCATCTATAAATATATTAAACAACCACGGTGACATCACACATCCTTGTCTAAGGCCTACTTTTACTGGGAAATAATCTCCCTCTTTCCTACATACTCTAACTTGAGCCTCATTATCCTCGTAAAAACTCTTCACTGCTTTCAGTAACCTACCTCCTACACCAGACACCTGCAACATCTGCCACATTGCCCCCCTATCCACCCTGTCATATGCCTTTTCCAAATCCATAAATGCCACAAAAACCTCTTTAGCCTTATCTAAATACTGTTCAATTATATGTTTCACTGTAAACACATGGTCCACACACCTCCTTCCTTTCCTAAAGCCTCCTTGTTCATCTGCTATCCTATTCTCTGTCTTACTCTTAATTCTTTCAATAATAACTCTACCATACACTTTACCAGGTATACTCAACAGACTTATCCACCCGTTTGCCTTTATACAAAGAAACTATGCATGCTCTCTGCCAATCCCTAGGTACCTTACCCTCTTCCATACACTTATTAAATAATTGCACCAACCACTCCAAAACAATATCCCCACCTGCTTTTTACATTTCTGTCTTTATCCTATTAATCCCGGCTGCTTTACCCCCTTTCATTTTACCTACTGCCTCGCGAACTGCCCCCACACTCACAACTGGCTC